>NC_053500.1:29762318-30088151 GCF_905171775.1 Rana temporaria | reverse complement strand
AACCGATCGTGTGTACGCGGCATTGCTCTTCTACTCTCGTGAATGGGTTAAGGGAAGTCAAGCTAAAAAAGTGACGTTGGAGCCATTTTGAATTGCCTCAACACTATAAAAGTAATTTGCACACACATAAGATACCTGTTTATTTCCTGACACTATGAATGTAGCTATTTTCTGCTTTGACGATAGATGCCCTATACAGTTTATCAGTGTTTTCTGGACTTTGGACTGTGATAACATTTTGCAACTTTTGCAGTGCCTTAGTACCAGGTGTTTATACCTCTACCATCTACCTAATAATAACTACTGTACATGAAGATATGATGACTAAATGATAATACCGAGATAAAGGTAGTCTTTAGTGTAATAGTGATCAGTAGCTCAGCAAATCTTAGGTTTCCTGTAAAAGTATTGTTGGATTCTAGCTCCCCTGTTGGCCAAAGAGGTGACCAATCTCAATAATGTGAGGGGGAGGGGAGCATACTTGCTTTTTATTGATGTCACTTTTGTGTACTTCCACTGCCTATCTACTGTATATCAGGTAGCCTCAGCTGCATTTGAGAAATAATAAGGAATAGATGGTTTGTCTAACATGTAGTAGCTAACAATTGGATTTGGGGAGATGAAGTTGTGATGTGACTGCTGGATACAGTGGCTTGTAAAAAGTATTCATACCCCTTGACATTTTTCCACATTTTGTCATGTTACGACCAAAAACGTAAGTGTATTTTATGTGATAGACCAACACAAAGTGGCACATAATTGTGAAGTGGAAGGAAAATGATAGAAAACTATATATATAATTTTTACAAATATCTGGAAAGTGTGGCGTGCATTTTGTATTCAGCCTCCTTTACTCTGATCCCCCCTATTTAAAATCTAGTGAAACCAGACGTTAGGCTAATTCCCAAGGATATGTCTAGGTCCTTTTTTAAATATTGGTGCTACATTGGCTTTTCTCCAATCTGCTGATACCATACCAGTAATTAGACTGTTTGTAAAAATTAGGAACAATGGTCTGGCAATTTAGGAACAATGGTCTGGCAATTTAGGAACAATGGTCTGGCAATTACTTGATTTCCTTAACTACATGCCGACCAGCCGCCGCAGTTCTACGGCGGCAGGTCGACTCCCCTGCGCGAGAGCACATAGTATAACGTCAGCTCTCGCAGCGGCCACTAGGGGCGCTCCCCCCCCCTGCTCGCTCCTGACTCCCGCGGGCGCCTAGGACTTTTTTCATTGGCTCTTTTCAATGTATTTCCCATGCGGATGCACTGGCAAATGCCCTTATTTAATATGCTCTTAAAGTGGTTGTAAACCCTTTTGTGTGAGTTTTACCTATAAGTAAGCCTAGAATAGGGCTTACATATAGGCAGTGGAAATATCTCCTAAATGTGTGCTGTTTAGGAGATATTCCACTTGTAGTGCGCAGAGGGGACAATGCTCTATTCGTTTGCATCGGGGTTTACTTCCTTTTTAAAGCACACCCATTTATATATACACTTTGGGCCAGATCCTCAAAAGAGATACTCCGACTTAAGTGCTGTTCAGTCTGTGTGTAACTTTGGAAACGATCCTCAAAAGGCTTTTTCCAAAGTTAGACAGAAGATCCGGCATGTGTAATTGAATTACACTGCCGAATTTTAGGATGCAGTACCGCATCCGCCGCTGGGGGCATTTCGAGTCGAAATGCCGTTGCTAGTATGCAAATTAGCACTTAAGGCGATCCACAAAGCTTTCTAGCTTCCTTTTTGCGCCGTAAGTGTTATTTTGCAAGTGTAAAATTAGGGCTCGTTCTACAAAGTGTAAACTAGTTACACCTTGTAAAAGCCCATTCCAGCGACGGCATTTGGTATGCTTTCCCGAGGGAGAACTCCACGGCAATTTGTAAAAAACAAAACCGGCATGGGTTCCCCCCCAGGAGCATACCAGGCCCTTAGGTCTGGTATGGGTTGTAAGGGGACCCCCCCTACGCCGAAAAATTGACGTAGGGGGTCCCCCTACAATCCATACCAGACCCGTATCCAAAGCACGCTACCCGGCCGGCCAGGAAGGGAGTGGGGACGAGCGAGCGCCCCCCCCCCTCCTGAGCCGTGCCAGGCCGCGTGCCCTCAACATGGGGGGGTTGGGTGCTCTGGGGCAGGGGGGCGCACTGCGGGCCCCCCCACCCCAGAGCACCCTGTCCCCATGTTGATGAGGACAGGACCTCTTCCCGACAACCCTTGCCATTGGTTGTCAGGGTCTGCGGGCGGAGGCTTATCGGAATCTGGGAGTCCCCTTTAATAAGGGGGCCCCCAGATACCGGCCCCCCACCCTAAGTGAATGGATATGGGGTACATCGTACCCCTATCCATTCACCTGGAGGCAAAAAGTAAAAGTTAATAAACACACAACACAAGGCTTTTTAAAATATTTTATTATTCTGCTCCGGACGCCCCCCCTGTCTTCGTTATTAGCTCAATTACCAGGGGGGGCTTCTTCTTCCGCTCTCCGGGGGTCTTCTCCGCTCTCCGGGGGGGTTTCTTCTCCGCTCTCCGGGGGGGGCTTCTCCGGACTCCGGGGGGCTTCTTCCATCTTCTCCCCTCTTCCGCTCTTGACTCGGCGAACCCCGGTTCTTCTGCAGCTCTCCGGTGCCTTCTTCTTCAGCGCTGGCTGCCTGCTATGTTTGTGTGTTAGCTCAATTTCTAACAGGCAGCCGGCGCGGTCTTCTGTGACGTCAGGGTCTTCTGGTCTTCTGTTCTTCCGATGTTGCCTCGTCGCCTGTTGTCGCTGTAATGATGGAAGCGCGCCTTGCATCCCATTTATATAGGCATCACCGTCCCATCATGCTCCGGTAGGTACCCACGTGGTGGGTGCACGTGGGTAGGCACCCACCACGTGGGTACCTGCCGGAGCATGATGGGACGGTGATGCCTATATAAATGGGATGCAAGGCGCGCTTCCATCATTACAGCGACAACAGGCGACGAGGCAACATCGGAAGAACAGAAGACCAGAAGACCCTGACGCCACAGAAGACCGCGCTGGCTGCCTGTTTGAAATCGAGCTAACACACAAACATAGCAGGCAGCCAGCGCTGAAGAAGAAGGCACCGGAGAGCTGCAGAAGAACCGGGGTTCGCCGAGTCAAGAGCGGAAGAGGGGAGAAGATGGAAGAAGCCCCCCGGAGTCCGGAGAAGCCCCCCCCGGAGAGCGGAGAAGAAACCCCCCCCGGAGAGCGGAGAAGACCCCCGGAGAGCGGAAGAAGAAGCCCCCCCTGGTAATTGAGCTAATAACGAAGACAGGGGGGGCGTCCGGAGCAGAATAATAAAATATTTTAAAAAGCCTTGTGTTGTGTGTTTATTAACTTTTACTTTTTGCCTCCAGGTGAATGGATAGGGGTACGATGTACCCCATATCCATTCACTTAGGGTGGGGGGCCGGTATCTGGGGGCCCCCTTATTAAAGGGGACTCCCAGATTCCGATAAGCCTCCGCCCGCAGACCCCGACAACCAATGGCAAGGGTTGTCGGGAAGAGGTCCTGTCCTCATCAACATGGGGACAGGGTGCTCTGGGGTGGGGGGGGCCCGCAGTGCGCCCCCCTGCCCCAGAGCACCCAACCCCCCCATGTTGAGGGCACGCGGCCTGGCACGGCTCAGGAGGGGGGGGGCGCTCGCTCGTCCCCACTCCCTTCCTGGCCGGCCGGGTAGCGTGCTTTGGATACGGGTCTGGTATGGATTGTAGGGGGACCCCCTACGTCAATTTTTCGGCGTGGGGGGGTCTCCTTACAACCCATGCCAGACCTAAGGGCCTGGTATGCTCCTGGGGGGGGAACCCATGCCGTTTTTTTCTTTGAAAATTGGCATGGAGTTCTCCCTCAGGAATGCATGCCGCTGTCATTTTTTTTTTCCCCGACGCAACTTTAAGCCGTCGCGATCCTCAAAACTCGGCGTAACGTAACTTCGCGCATGCGCAGTACGGCCGGCGCGGGAGCGCGCCTCATTTAAATGGGACTCGCCCCATTTGAATAGGAACGCCTTGCGCCGGCGGAATTTTAGTTACACAGCCTGAAATTTCTAGATAAGTGCTTTGTGGATCAGGCACTTAGGTAGAAACTTTAAGGCAGTGTAACTTAAATTGGATTTTTTAAGTTACGTCAGGTTTTTGTGGATCTGGCCCTTTATTCACAACTGTCACAGGATGATTGATGTGATATATTAGTACTTTGCTCATGCTGTATAGGTCTGAGAAAACAGGCATTCACTTTATTTTGAGCACCGCTTATTTTTTTGCACTATTCATTTTAGTAGAGTTAAAAAAATACCAATCACAATGTGTCCACTTCACTGAAATATTACTTTGATCTGTAAGCGCAGTGGTGGGAACTCGAGAGTGGCAGATTTTGCTTGGTTACCATTGGTTCTTTCATATAATATAATATAATATAATATAATATAATCTATATCTCTATCAACCCTGTTGGTGGGCTTTGGTGAGACCCCTGACATCTCCCCTTTAAGACAGAGAAAGGGACTGAGGACACAGATTCCCCAGTCCCTTTCTCACCATTGAAGATGAATGAACAGGAGAGAGAGAGAGGCTCCTGTCCATTCATAAACTGAAGCAGAGTAACATACAATTATTAATCTGCTTAGTTATTACAGGACACAGGAGTGATTGGTAGCGAACGCTCTCCTATGTCTAATTCAGAAAAGGAAGGAGCCGGTAAATTGCATATTTATCGGTCCCTTCCTCCGCTCTCCATCCTGACACATCCCCCACAGCCGGCGGGAGAGGAGAAAAAACGACCGCGGAGGAACAAGGGGGGGGGGGGGTGGAGAAGTAGTAAACAGCGGGCTGGAGGAGAATTGAGGCAGAGAACACGGAAACCAGCCGGGAGGATCGGTGCTGCGGGAGGGACAGCTGTAGGTACTAATAGCAGCAGCATGGAGAGGAGGAGAAGCTGTCCCTTCCACTGCACCGATCATCCATGGCTGTAAACCAGAGGACTATACATGTGTGCAGGGTGGGTCACAGTGCCCCCCCCCCTCAGGGGCAGTGAACACCCTGCACACATGGATGATACGCCACTGCCCTTTGCACACTAGGGTCCGATCGGGTCCAAAACTAACAGGCGGACTTGATTAGACCCTTCAGACTCTCCTATGATCCGTTTACACCCACCCCTAGATGAGAGCTAGCTGTGTCCACTCTGCATAAGCGGAGCAGACGCGTAACAGCCATCCGCCTGCTCAGCGGGGATCAGCAGACAAATTCCAACAAAGCCAAACCCATGTGGAAGGGACCATAGGGCATTTATCCGTTCGAAAAAAAATGTTACAGATACATCCACTTTATAAAAATAGGGCCCCTTTCACACATGCGGACCGTACATCCATGTTTCATCCATTACATCTCTATGGAAAAACGGATGTAAACGGATCATCCATTGAAAAATGAACAGTCTGCATATGTGAAAGTGGCCTTGTTTCCTTATTTTTATCAAGCTGATGTATTTTTACATACAGTACATGTAATACATTTTTTGTTTTTAAAAATATTAAGAGTGTATATATTCCCTGTCTAATGAAGTAGGGTAGTTCTTGCATTGCCTGTTATTGGGTAAATCCCCCAAAAATAGGTGTGGATTTACACTTCTAACTGGCTTTCTGCAACAGTATTGTGCGATCTGTAATTTGATTCATGTCACAATTTTTTTAGTACACAATTAATGCATGCAATGAAGTGTTTGGGATACTGGCTGGGTGGGGGTTAGAGTACAGTTATGCGTATACAATCCCTCTGTTTACACAAGTTTGGGATAACAGAATAATGTAGCCTTTTAATGTTTACAATGTATGTTTTTTCAATTGTGGAATGTTTAAACTAACTGACACACACACACACACTGGGCACTTTATTAGGTACACTGTTCAATTGCTTGGTAACACAAATTGCTAATCAGCCAATCCCATGGCAGCAACTAAATGCATTTTAGGCATCTAGACGCAGTGAAGACGACTCGCTGAAGTTCAAACCGAGCATCAAAATAGGGAAGAAAGGGGATTTAAGTTACTTTGAATGTGGCATGGTTGTTGGCGCCAGACGGGCTGTTCTGAGTATTTAAGAAACTGCTTATCTACTGGGATTTTCACGCACAACCATCTCTAGGGTTTACAGAGAATGGTTAAAAAAAGAGAAAATATCGGCCGTTGTGAGGATGAAAATGCCTTGTTGATGTCAGAGGAGAATGGGCAGACTGGTTTAAGATGATAGAAAGGCAACAATAAGTCAAATAACCACATGTTACAACCAAGGTATGCAGAATACTACAGCAGCAGAAGACCACACCGGGTGCCACTCCTGTCATCTAAGAACAGTAATCTAAAGCTACAATTCGCACAGGATCACCAAAACCGGACGATAGAATATTGGAAAAACGTTGCCTGGTCGGAGTCTCGCTTTGAGCTGCAACATTCAGATGGTCGGGTCAGATTTTGGTTTAAACAACATGAAAGCATGGATCCATCCTGCCTTGTATCAACGGTTCAGGCTGGTGGTGGTGTAATGGTGTGGGGGATATTTTCTTGGCACACTTTTGGCTCCTTAGTACCAATTGAGCATTGTTTAAACGCCACGGCCTACCTGAGTATTGTTGCCGACCATGTCCATCCCTTTATGACTACAGTGTCCCCATCTCACAAAGCTCAAATCATCTCACCACTGGTTTCTTGAACATGACAATGAGGTCACTGTACTCCGAAGGCCTCCACAGTCCCCAGATCTCATCCAATATAATTTTTTTGGGCATGTGGTGGAATGGGAAATTTGCATCATGGATGGGCAGCCAACAAATCTGCAGCAACTGCGTGATACTATCGTGTCTCTATGGACCAAAATCTCTGAGGAATGTTTCCAACACCTTGCTGAATCTATGCCACAAAGAATTAAGGCAGTCCGAAAGGGGGTCCAAGCAGGTCTTGGCAAGGTGGCGTGTGTGTGTTTGGCACCTTTCCTGGCTCTTGGCCTTTCTACGAGTTCTCATTCGGCAGAAACAAAATGGTATAACTATTAAGGTTATAACTATAATTAGTATAGGCGCCCCCAAATACAAGATCTTCTTCAAAATGTAAGCTGAAATCTTGATCGGTGGCATGCTCAATTGATGTAGTAGATTTTTTGGATGGTACCACAGTGGCATACTCATGGGGGGTGGGTGTTGGGTCATCATCATTTTTCCACAATAAATAAAAATAATCTTGTCCTCGTCTGGCAGCCATGACTCCTGT
The DNA here is from genome assembly GCF_905171775.1 of Rana temporaria. Lineage (NCBI taxonomy): Eukaryota > Metazoa > Chordata > Amphibia > Anura > Ranidae > Rana > Rana temporaria. The sequence goes on along the minus strand of NC_053500.1, from coordinate 30,080,886 downwards.
GGTTGATCCTTCTTTTTTTTTTTGTGTGTGTGTGTGTGTGTTTACGTGCACGTTGGGTTTTAAGAATATGTAAATTAAATTCGTAACCTTTTTTATCAGCTTCAACATGTTGGTGTAAGACTGCCCATACACCTATAGATTATCTGCAGATTTTCTATGGTCCGATGGAAAAAGTGGAACATGGCGGAAGTTCCTTGCAAGTTTGAGGCTGCATTTCTGTAAATGGAGTTGGAGATTTGGTCAGGATCAATGGTGTCCTCAATGCTGAGAAATACTGGCAGATACTTATCTGTGTGTGATTGGACCCAAATGTAATCTGCAGCAGGACAATAACTCCAAACATACAGGCTACAGCCAATGTCATTAAGGACTATTTTCAGCTTGCGTGCCCGCCGCAAGCTCGGTGAGTGTGACCGTGGGTCCCGTGGACTCGATGTCCGCCGGGAGTCCCGCAATCGTATCACGGAGAGGAAGAATGGGGAAATGCTGATGTAAACAAGCATTTCAAACAACCATTTTTTCTTTCTATAAATCTCATTACTCCCTGCAGTTTGGATACCAGCATGGCACTTTACAAGCTTGGAAAAAAAAGCTGTCATCTTTTCTAAGGGCTGGTCATACAATTTTTTTCTTTTTGGGGGTATAGATGTAATTTGCCAAAAATCATAGTCATGGGATTTTCTGTTTATAAGCATGCCTCCTTTGTGTATTTGTGTGTGTGTGTGTGTGTGTGTGTGTGTGTGTGTGTGTGTGTATATATATATGTGTGTGTGTGTGTGTGTGTGTGTGTGTGTGTGTGTGTGTATATATATATATATATATTGCAGTCAATTTTGTATCTTTAAAAAGACAGAAGACAGACTTTAATGTTTTAAATGTTTAAAAAGTAGGAAGGTGGGTGGGGGACTAAAATTCTCTTTGAATTAGAGCAGGAAGAATGGAGGGAGTCATTAAGCACTTGGTTACCAAAGAGACCTGTAGATGCTCCAAGGATCTCTGAGGTAGCTCAGGGCAAGCTCAGTCTAATAGATCTCTAGGCAGAAGAGGCAGGGGGAGGGATGAGAGTCAGCTTTGCAATATGAATTTCCTTCTGGTGAAGTATGTACAGTATATTTGTACTAAGATAAGCCTTTTATGTAAGGTGTTGGAAACAAGTATGAACAGGATTGTGGCTGTTCCAAATCTGAAATGATAAAAATGATACAATTTTATTGGTGTGCAGCTCACCCCCAAAGGGGTGTCACTGGGAATATGCCCAGGTTTACTATGGCTGCCAGTCAGAAGTACAGCTCCACGCACACCGACAACACAGACTCTGTCTAGGGGATGCCTTTTTAGAATTTATCGCTGAACAACGTGGAACAAATAAAGTGTTTGTTAGCCCCTCTAATCTGTATACACCATCAGCACTGCCTCCTATTGTAGTATCCCCCTCTGTGTAGCATTTATTTTTATAAATCGTACAAATACCTAATTTCATTGACAAGATTGCCATCACATGACTGGCCAGCTTTCTCTTTTCCTCCTCTGTGAGATGCAATGGGCGGGGCTGAGATTTCCCTGCTGATGTCAGTCTGGAGGGGAGTAGGAGAGAGCTGGCTGGTCATGGGATTCGCAATCTCAACTCTAAAATGAGGTATTTACAGCATTTATATTTATAAATCATTTACAGAGGGGGGCACTGCAATAGGAGGCAGTGCTGATGGTGTGTATAGGTTAGTGTAATGAGAGCAGCAGGAGGGGGAGGGGCGGCTCACACAGACAGAGAGGGGCAGGGCTGGACTGGGACAAAAATTTGGCCCTGGACTTCATCCAGACTGGCCCACTTTGACAGGTCTCTCCCACAGCGGCCGGACAACTCCCACACCCCCCCCCCCCCGGCCACCCAAGCCCCCTCTCCCCCTTCACTAGCCATTTTACTTTATTAGAGTAGAACAGCTGGTACTGGTACTCTTATAGGCAGTACCAGTGGGGAAGCTAGACATTATTTCTCCCAGGGCAAAAAATCAGTTTGGTGCCCCCTCCTTATGGGACAAGATTAGGCAGAAGTGAGAAACTCCCAGGCCGCTGTCACTGAAGCTGGGCCACCGGGAAACTCCCTGTAGTCCCAATAGCCAGTCCATCCCTGGAGAGGGGAGGGGGCGGAGGAGAGCAGATGGCAGGATGCTAATGACAGAGGCACAAAAACTGACCACGGTGTCTGGTCTCGGCAGTCATGATGCACTGTGGTCAGTTTACAGAGGGATGGGGAGAAACTAGCAGGATCAGCCAGGTTTTGTAGGTGTTATAGGGGGCCAAATGACACAGGACAAGCACTGTGTCATATAACATGCTTTAGAGGAGCAGGATCTGTTTATTTAAAACAAAAAAATGGGGGTTAACAAACACTTAAAGGGTTAATACTCCAAACAATGGCAAAACAGGACATCTTCTCACTAATCTTGTCTAATCTTGTCTAAGCAGCCTTTCTTGGAGGTAAAAGACCATGGCCAGTATATCTAGAACTCTACAACAGTCCCAGTTCATATAGCAGCCTCTGGCACTTAGTTTACATCTAGAACTCACACACACCCAAAATCCCACAGCAAAGTCTTTACTCAGAATGTCCCAGGAGCTGTCTGCCACCCAGCATCCACAGGTGGCTTCTCAATGAGGGAGACAAAAGATCCTTCTGCAGACCAGGACTCCAGGATGATGCCCTCCAGCAAATGATCCTTTTAGTAATCTTCTCCATGCCCAACGGAACCTGCTGAAGCCCAGACTGCAATTTTTGTCTCACTAGCTATCTCCTGGGCAGGGATGGACTGGCCATTGGGACTACAGGGAGTTTCCCGGTGGGCCGGCTTCAGTGACAGCGGACCGCCGCCCCCTCCGCTCCTCTGTCTCTCCCTGCCCGTAGCGCTCACCTCCTCTCCCTCCCCGCAGCGCTCACCTGGGGGAGAACAGAGAAGCAGGGGGAGGGGACAGACAGCTGACTCAACGGCTATGGCCTGGGAGTTTCTCACTTCTTTCTAATCTTATACCATAAGGGGGGGCACCAAACTGATTCTTTCCCCCGGGTGAAATAATGTATAACTTCCCCACTGGTACTGCCTATAAAAGTACCAGTACTAGCCGTTCTACTCTAATAAAGTAGAATGGCTAGTGAAGGGGGAGAGGGGGCTTGGGTGGCTGGGGGAAAGAACACTCTGGATAGGTCTCCCAAACCTTTATTACATTTCCAGCCACCCTCTGGATGCCTGTTTCCACAGGCTGGCCGTGAAGGATGATAAATATTCTTACTGGTTGTTTGATTCTCCCTGACCTATGTTCTGGAGCCTTATTCCAGAAGCAAGTCGGAGAAATCAAACACACAACTTTGGTAACCCTGGCCACAACCTGTCAATGGCTGCACCACTGACTACAGTAAAGCAAAAACTCAGTTTTAGCCTAGCAGCCTAACTATAGGAGTGCACTAAATTTGCTACCCATAGCCTGGCAAGTGTTTCTTCTAAAATTATTGGAGGGGACATGTGCCTTTTCTCCCAGGGACATTTCTAGGATTGTGCCCGAGGCACACAAGGGAAAAGAAGTTTGTAGCACACTTACACTAGGAGTGGCTTAAAGGGGAAAAGTTAAACAAAATTGGCATATACTTCATGTACTGTATATACTGCATACACATGACGCAGTACAGAGCAGTACTGCTCTGCTGACAACATTTTTAGAGTTGTCAGCAGAGCAAAAGGTGAAGGATAAAAAAAATCCTCCAATCTAAACACGTTTCCATGACAACTCTCTAAAGCTGGTCATGGATGGATCAAAATTTTTCAGGAACTGTCCAAATTTCAGTCAATGTGGAATGTTGGAAACCTTTTGTCAATCGGCGGCTGCAACCACAGATCAGTACATTTCTGTACAAGCCAAACCTGAACACTTTAGTGGCCTGGGATACCTTTGGGTGCCCCAAGAAGAAGAGTATTGTGGTGCGTATAGAGCATACAGTGAGTGTGGCCAAATTGCTCATGCTGACATCATCGTCCTGCCCCCTAGTGATGTCAAACCTGTCCCCAGGCAGCCGCCTGCAGCTCCCGTACGGCAACACATTTGTGTGTGACTATTGGATTTGTGTGTGACTATCTTGGTTACTTGGGGAGCCACAGCCCAGCCCAGTCTGAATAATGTGCCTAAAACCCAGACACATTAAAAACCTTGACTGTCCAGGTCCCGGACAGGTAGCAACCCTAGTGGAGAATCCCGCTGTCAGAATACAATGTCTCGGGGGGGGGGGGGGGTGTGTGTATTCCTCTATGCCTCTACCCACCTTGCTTGTATAGCGCTACCCCTGCAGGAGCCGCTGGATAGAATAGGGATGGCGTGTTACCTCTGAGTGTCTAGGGGTAATGATGATGAGAGCAATAATGGAATGTCCAAGCAGCAGGTGTCTTTTTTCTGGTAGTTTTATTTCACCGAACATGGCAAAACGGTAAACTTGAGGTAGATAGAAAAAAGATGGGTGAAGAGGAAAAGTTGCAGATTCAGGCTTTAACAATACAGAAGCAGTCCTGCTTCCAGCGGCACTTTTACTTTGTCGCCACTCCAGCCGGAGTGGGTATAGTGTATCTGGACAGGCCTCTCACACCGACCTGGCAGCCAGAGTATCACTCGGAACTTAAGGAGAAGATCAGTCTCTGCCACAGACTTGGTAGAAATGAAAAAGGGGTCAGAATGGGACCTCTGCCACAGGCCCCTTCTCCAGAACGTAGATCAAGCGGTAAATCCTTCTTAGTACATTTAGTGCCGAATCTCCCTCAGGTAGTCTTTCAAATGGTCACCGACTGACAGGTTGCCAACAGACAAACTCTGTGTCCGGTTACCTCGATCCCCGATGGATTGTCTAGGCCCTGTTGGATTGCCTGACTCCGGGCTCTCCTCAGATTGACTCCCCACCGAACAGCACAACTCGCTTGGGATCTTCTTCTCCAGAAAGGTTGGGGGACCCAGTAGATCACTGGGGCCCTGCCACAGCTTTAATCACACTGGGCCAGCATGGTCCCGGAAACCGAGGACATTGCGTAGCACGTGCGCCCCGGCCTGGTAGGCCATATCGCCGGGGCCCGTGATGTGCGCACACCCTAAAGGTGGGTGCCGCACCGGGAACCAGGAGAACGAACGAGAAGCCCGCCAAACGGCGTCTGCCTCAGAAATACCCTCCCCCAGTATGCCCCGCGAGGGAAAAACCTCACAGATTGGCTGCTGGAGAGAGACACCCCTGCCTGGACCCCTCTGGCGCCATCTGTCTCCCCGAGGAGAAAAAGCATCTCTGGAACACAGAATGAAACCACAGGCAGCCCAGCCCCGCAGAAACCCAATTTACATAAATTAACCGGATGAGAGCCAAGTAACTCTCTCATCCCCCTCTAAATTTAAGATGGCACCTGGACTGAAAGTACACAGGCGCTACACTTGCTTTTTTTTTGTCTTTTGTTTTTAATTTATTACATTTTTTTTTTTTTTTTGTAGGAAATTGTGTGATTATAAATACAGGTAAACAGATGCTAACAAATGTTAAGCTATATAGAACAGCATTTAACTTTTTTTTAATGCATTCAGAATATTTCATTGCATTAACAAGACTTAATAAATATGTATTTATTTGAATGAAATTCTTCTGCCTTTCAGGCGGATCCATTGCTTTTTGTAGTTGGCTGCCAACGATGGTTAATTTTGCTGCTGTTTAATCGCACAGCTTGCTGCTTCATTTTCTATGGCAAGGCTCATTGTAATTTTGTAAGTGAAAGAATGGGATTGCTACATCCAGAGAGCCTCCCTTTTATTTCTTCTTTTTTTTGCATTGTTTTATTGTGTTTGAGTAGTGGAGCATAGAAAATACGTCGGTCACATTTTCCTTAATCTGATACACTTAATTAACAATGTGTGTTTCATGTGAAACCAAGACGTGTGCGTGTGTTTGTTTTTTTTTTTTTTTTTTTCTTATGTTGCCTCCACCTTACAGGTGCTACATGTTTATTGTGTCAAATTCAATTGCACTTTAGAGTACACACAATGTCTTATGATCCTTTCAAAGATTTTCTGGGCAGACCTGCTTAGAAAGGGCATAGAATAAATAAACGTTACGCAGGGTAGATGTTAAGTTGGTATGACAGAAATGCATTGGAGTTTTGCCTTAAAGCAAAATGTGGCCCCAAAGCAAAGGCTGTCTGCACTTTGGTGAATAGCCATTTACTTTTTGATTTGGGCCATAGGTTGATGCTAAAGAATTCTGAAGCCAATTTGTTTTCCATTGTTTTTTTATTTTAAGAAATCCATGTGTGATGATAATCTTATTGCCATATTGTATATTTTTTTTTTTTTATGGAATGTCATAATGATACCTCCTATATAATGTGGTGCATAATATGGTAGCATTCTAATAAATGCTCATTGCGGGGTGTGTGGTTTCTTTCCAACATCACTGCTTGGCTGCAGTGTTGGATCCCTGCTGCCCATTGTTTCTCCTAATGTCATGTCCTGGTCCTTGCTCAATCTACTATGTAGTTGTGTAGTTGTTGACTTTCTCCGTGTTTCCCCATCACGAAGGATAGGTTTAGACGCTCAACAACATTGTCGCACCTCTGAAATATGATCTGTGTTTGACAGGCAATGAGGAAGTCATGACTCCTCCCCACTACCTGTTTTAACCTAAAAAAATGCCACACCACAACCATGAACGGTAATTGTGGCAACGCTGTATCCTGGCCTAGGCCAACAAGGCCTAGGGCAGCACGGAAAGAGTCATCACCGGCTTGTGCTACACTGTTAGTGTAGTGCCAGTCTTGTGGGACGGACTGAGCGGAAAGGCAGATTAGTCTAGCGCAGTGGTTCTCAACTCTGGTCCTCGGGACCCACTTACAGGCCAGATTTTAAATATTACCTTGAGGAGAACGTTTCAGTTCATTTCAGTTATTTTGAAAACGTTTCAGTTATTTTGAAAACATGGCCTGTTAGTGGGTCCCGAGGACCGGAGTTGAGAACCACTTGGCTAGCGCCTCCATAAAGCGGCCGCACTGCTTCCGGTATGCAGGCGGCTGGCATTCTGCAACTGTGGGGGCATTCTCTGCTTCTAATTTTGACTGTCCTATCATTCTGGATCACAAGCCTTCCTCACTGTGCTATATGTTTCTGCTGCGCCATTGGCATGGTTATATCTTCTTAGTCCTCTCCATAAAATTATCAGAAATGTGTGCTTAAAGTAGAACTATAGGCAACACTTATTTTTTTTTCCATTTTGGATAGAGTAAGGGAGGGTTATAGCCCCTGTCAGTTTATATTTTTTTTTACCGTCCCTGTCCCATTGCAAAGATTTCCCTTCACTTCCTGCCCCATAGTCAAACAGGAAGTAAAAGGAAATCTATGCAAATTGAGGGAATTCATTGCCCCCCCCAGGCCCTCTAGTGTCCCCACTTGAAATATTGAAATTTTCAGGGAGGGTCTTAAACAGCAAGGGGTGTGGCCTTGACAGGAAGGATGGGTCATATATTTAAATTGGGGGGGGGGGGTGCATGAGTTTAGTCAGGCCTAGGGCAGTACAAAACCTAAATACACTACTGAATTGTGGAGCAATCCCACTTGCTTTATTGGGTTGTGGTTAGCACCAATACTGCCTGGTGACTGTGACTGGGGGATCATATTTGCCACGGATGTGGCCTGTGAACATTTCCTGTCTGCTGCCCCTACAGCTTATAGTCCTCATTTATGGATGGCCTTATCCTTTTCCACTCCCCTGGGAATAGCTGCTGTCTCTATAGCCATTGCAGAAATATCCCACCAATTTCTCTTCCTTTTACCCCCTGTCACAGCAGTAAGATGGGGAAATCTCCCCCAGCGAGAACACGCACAGAACAAAAAAAAACTATAATTGTTCCCTAGCCTATATAAAAACAAAAGGAGTTTTACGTGAAGATTTTGAGGGTGTTTTTTTTTTTGCTTAATTTTTGTCTGCTTCTAAATTGTGCTTGGTGCTTTTCAACAAATGAGAATTTTCAGATACCACTAATTACAATCTTGTGACACATCAATGGGTGTTGACATATGAAATCAAACATTGAGACCATTGGGCTGGACCCGGTACAGAAAAATACTGTTAACTCCATAATCAAACTTGTACATGTATAGAACTACAAAACATATTTCCCCACTAAAGGAACAAACAAAAGGAGGAAGCTAGAAAGGAAAATGAAGTCTATCCTGTACTGTGTTCCTTGTTCAAATCGAACCCCCAATAAACTTCTCCATAGATAATCTGCTTCCCCCCAGACAGAGGTTTCAAGATCGTATCCGATGTTTTGATGAAGCTCTGATTTAATGAGGCTTGTTTTTACATTTTTAACCAACTTCACGCTACTTGGAAATTACTAGAGCAACTAAATACAACAAAACACAACGGCTAATGGTATGCAGGAAAACTTGCCAATATGTTAATTTTAGAATGTGCACAATATATACATTTTATTCTATGTTGTTATATATTTCATGTAGTATTCCATTCTGTTGTGCTTTGCAACCTTGCTGAAACACTTAATCAGGGTTGTGCGTGTAATTGGGCTCAGAGAGGCTGATGATAGAACCGGGAAACACACTTTGTTAGGAAATACATTTTCCCTTATCTTGGTGAATGTGGTAAAAATACACTTTGCAACGACACGCAGGGGGAGAAAAAAGCAAAACGTATTTTTGCTTGTACATGGTTGAATTATGGAAGTTGGTAGAGCCTAACCGCATTCACTAAGCAACTGAAAACTCCCTGGGGCAATTGGGGATTGATGATTAACCACCTATTTGTAACACCTCTCATGAGGGGGTTACATAAGGGGTGTTAACAGTTAAAGCAGTATTAACCGGTTAACGCCCGCCCACTGTATATATACGTCCTGTTTTTAAAGATGGATATCTCGGTAACGGCAGCAGCTGCTGCCACAACCGAGGTATCCATCTCTTCAGTGGGTGGGCCTGTAAACGATAACGGCGGTCTCCAGGGCGGATTCGCCGCGGGATCGCCGTTATCGGTGGCGGGAGAGGGCCCCCCCTCCCGCCACTCTCCCGCGCCCTCCGCCGCTTACCGGAGCCGTCGGTAGCGGCGGAGGCGATCGGGTGCTGCTGCCTAGTGTGTGAGGATGCGAGTGAGGGCAAGATGGCCTCCACCCGTCCTCATAGCTTTGCTGGGCGGAAGTGACGTTAAAACTTCAGTCCCGCCCAGCGTCTAATGCCGCGTACACACCATCGTTTTCTGCGATGGAAAAATGCGACGCTTTATGTGCTTTAAAAAAACGTCATTTTTCAAACTTCAATTTGAACAACGACGTAGCATACACACCATCGCTTTTTCACAACGCTCTAGCACAGCGCAGTTCCGTCAATCACGCACGACGTCACTATAAAGGGTCGTTTCCATGCGGAAGACGGCCTCTTTTGCTGATATCGTGTTGCTGCGTGTTAGTAAAAGTTTGGTGAGATACGATTCGTGATTTTCAGTGACTGTGCTTTAAATTTCGTTTTCTGTCGTACAGTTTGTCTATTTGTTGTCGGATCTGTGATACAGTGCTTGTACTAAGGACGTATTTGTTTAGGCATTACGTTTGGTGTGCACGGTGCTGTTTAGCAGGTCGTTCTTCAAAGGCCATTCTTTACTTCAGGGCGTAATTTTTAGTCTGATCTGATTTGACGACCGTTTTCTAGCCATGTTGCGGGTACGAACTCGTCGCCGAGATCGTGCTGTGCTTGTTGTTAGGATGTGTGCTGCATCCCAGCGACGGTCCATGAACAGGGTGAGGAGGAGGTTGTGGACCAAGAACTGGTTGCTACACAGGGACCAGTTCTCTCATATGCCTCTGCTGCGGGAGATCCGAGAAAATAACCCTGATGATTTCAGGAATTTTCTTAGGATGTCTGACCCCGTATTTCAGCAGCTTTTGGCTTTGGTGTCGCCATATATCACCAGGCAGGACACCGTTATGCGGGAAGCCATCACTGCTGAGCAGAGGCTAGTTGCTACGTTGCGCTACCTTGCAACAGGGAGAAGTCTGCAGGACTTGAAGTTCTCGACGGGCATCTCCCCCCAGGCTCTGGGCCTCATAATCCCTGAGACCTGTTCGGCCATCATTCAGGTTCTTCAGGAGGACTATGTTAAGGTAAGTGGTGTTCTTTCAATGGTCAAACTAATTCCCAAAAAAAAAAAAAAAAAAAATACTTTTCTAATATGCTCAGAATGCTCACTTTGTCTCTATGTATGCTGTTCTACACAATTAGTAAAGCCCTACATGTTTATTTAATTTAGCCAACCTGTCCATCATTCTATGTTGTGGGCAAACCCACCTAGCATAGTCCCTATATTCCCGTTTATTTGTGGCCTCCATTGTAGTGCTGCATTTTGTGTGTCCCTATATCCCCGTTTATTTGTGGCCTCCATTGTAGTGCTGCATTTTGTGTGTCCCTATATCCCCGTTTATTTGTGGCCTCCATTGTAGTGCTGCATTTTGTGTGTCCCTATATCCCCGTTTATTTGTGGCCTCCATTGTAGTGCTGCATTTTGTGTGTCCCTATATCCCCGTTTATTTGTGGCCTCCATTGTCCAAACCCCCCCCCCCTAGATTTTTGAAATACATACTAATAATTATTTTTCTTATTTAGATATTTTTTGGGGGGTTGTTTCTCATCTCATCTTGAGCCCCACTCCCCCTAAATATATTTTTTCAACATCAGAGGGGGGTGATTAATATGCTTAATTGTTCACATGTTATTTTTTAATACTAACCTTTTTTGTGGAATTGTTGGTGGGATCCCTTGTAATTTTAGCTATATTCTGTTAAAAATCTTTGTTCTAATGTTTTTTATTTTTTCTTTCTATCCAGTTCCCCACCACGCCACAGGAATGGCAGACTGTGGCAGCGGACTTCTCCCAGCGTTGGAACTTTCCGAACTGTGGAGGAGCCATTGATGGCAAGCACATCCGCATTGTGCCCCCACCCCATAGTGGATCCCATTTCTTCAATTACAAGGGGTTCCACAGCGTTGTTTTGATGGCGGTGGTCTCTGCAAATTACGAGTTTTTGTACGTGGATGTTGGGAAAAATGGCCGGATGTCGGACGGCGGTGTCTTTGCGGAGACGGAGTTCGCACAACGGCTTCGGTTGGAGGACCTAGGATTGCCACCTGCGGAGGAGAACGAAGAGGGTCTGCCCTTCGTGTTTGTAGCAGATGAGGCTTTTGGTTTGGGTCCCCACCTCATGAGGCCATTTCCCCAACGCACCCTCACCCATGAGAGGAGGGTTTTTAATTATCGGCTGGCCAGGGCAAGACGTGTGGTAGAGAATGCCTTTGGAATCATGGCCAGCCGATTCAGATTGTTTTTAACAGCAATAAACATGGCGGAATACAAGTGGAATTATATCATACTATCTTGTTGCATTTTGCACAATTTTTTGAAAAGAAATTCTCAAACGTACCTGACGGTATTGCCTGATGAGGCTGATCTTGTGGCTCCGGAGCCGGGACATCAGGCTAGCCATAGAGGCTTGGCCCCCCAAACCGCACGTGCAGTGCGTCAATCCTATGTGGACTATTTTATGGGGAGGGGGGCCATTGCAATGCCTGATCTTGTTTAAAAAAATAAATTTACTTTTTGTTTGATGAAACAGTGTTTATTTGTTTGATTTTAGTTATTTGTAAGTTTTGGGGGGTAATGTTTCTTTTTCGTAGGTTCTCATCCAGCCATGTGTTTGGGATGTAATAAATTCCCATGAGTGTTAAATCTTAATAACTCTACAAATATGCCTGAGTAATTGAATGAGTCTGCATTGATACCAATAACTACACACAAATTGTTTGGAGTCCAAAATGTTATTTATTTGTTACTTTTTTAGTTTTGATTAGTACAACAAATCAATATTTTTATTTTTTTGGTCTTTTTTGATTATTACAAAATATAATATAATTTTTTTGTTTTTTTGGTCTTTTTTGATTATTACAAAATATAATATAATTTTTTTATTTTTTTGGTCTTTTTTGATTATTACAAAATATAATATAATTTTTTTATTTTTTTGGTCTTTTTTGATTATTACAAAATATAATATAATTTTTTTATTTTTTTGGTCTTTTTTGATTATTACAAAATATAATTTTTTTTTTTTTTTTTTTTTTTAAATTCAAGGAAAAAAGAAAATACACCAAAAATTAAACCCTCCCCAAAACATTAATAAAATTTTTAAGCTGCCGTTCCAGCGTCTTTGCTTTGTGACGTATTTCACGGCAGGCCAGACGTATGTCCTCAACTTGGGCCCTGCAGGTGAGAACCTCGCCGATGAGGAGCTGGGCACTATACGTGTCCAGTCCCTGACCAGCCCGATTTCCTCCTGAAATGTGGAACCAAAACATGTGTTAAAAGATTGTATGCCTATATCTATATTCACAGAAAATGTGGTAGATGTTACTTTACCGGATGTTGAGGCAGGTTCCTCTTCCTCTACATCCCTCGGGGGTGTGGCTTGATTGGCTTGTGCCTCCTGCCTTTGTGCTTCATTGTGCCCTACAAGATTGAAGAAAGGGAAAACATGAGGTTCAACCATTACGAGCGGCATGAAATGACACCCAAAAAATAAGAAATGCTAAACAAAAGGTCACTATTGTTGATTTTTAAACAATTATCAATAAAATAGACCAATATTTAATCCATTCACAAAGTAATGTCAAATCAGTTAACCCAATTTTTCATTTTAGATATGTAAGCTAAACAAGTCTCCCCTGGATCTGCTCACCCCTGTGTGTGACCCAACATAGGTTGTGATTGTGACAAACAATTGTGCTACTGAGTACACATGTTCAATAAAAAAAGGAGTAGCAAACGCTCCTTTTTGTGAATCTCAAGGTATTTACGTTTCTTCTAAAATAAGCTGAAACACATTTCCATCTATTCCAGAATTGAATACACCTTTTTTTTAAGCCCCAAAAATGTCACAACTTTCATATTTGTGTCGACTAATTGGTCATAGGAGTCGTCGTTCATTCGCCCACAATTCCTAAATTTACGATTTTTGTTCAGATACAGTGCTTCAACTCCCCTTTGCACATGCAAACTAGGCATGATGCCATTTCTCATTAATATGGTCTTGGATTATTGAAAGTCACCGAATGAACGACGACTACGACGACTGCATCATGCGTCCACATTCATAATATTCATTTTATGGTCAACCTGGCCCAAAAAAAAAAATGGCACAAAGAACACACCAAAATAATTAAATACACATGGAAAAAACTTACTTCTTCTTCGAATCACCCTATTAATTCTGTAAAGTTGGTGGGGTTCCCTTTTTTTTAAATCCGACCACCTTTTGCGCAGGTGCTCTCTGCTCCTGGTTTTCCCAAACTTCCGCTGGAGCCTACGGATGACCTTCTCCATAATTTTGGCTTTAACTTTATTGGGATGCATGTAGGGGCCATGCTTGGCATCATAGTCCTCCCTCCTCAATATGGTGACCATCTCCACCATTTCATTAAAGCTCATGTTGGAGGCTCTGCAGCGGAATCTGCGGCGTGTTTGGGCCTGGCCTGCCTCCTGGCTAGAGCTAGAATACACCTCCATGTTGTCCATCTTTTCTCACTCACCAAACGACAGAGAAGGGGCGTGGAAAGGACGATACCGAACGTCAGGGGCGGGGTGTCGTGCGGAGCGTCACGCGTGCGTAGTGTAAAAGGGATGGGACGTGTTTGGAAACGGCCTGCATAGTCTGTGGAAGAAGTCGTAATTCCCGATCTTTCCTAACGACGAGACGTAAGTTTTTAATTCCGACTTTATTATAGTGAATAGGGAATGAGTTTGTGGGCTAGTTAGGGGAAGTAAGCTAGTGCCTTTAATTACATTATTGTTTTGGCTTCTGTTTCATGTGCAGAAAGAATGGATGCCTTCAAGGATGCGGACTTCCTGACAGAATTCATCCAAAAATGGAAGGAACATCCAGTTCTGTGGCAAACCAAAAGCACACTAAATAAAAACAAAGATGCCAGGGAGAAAGCTAGACAGAGCATGCTTGTTTTTTTGAAAACAAGGGTCCCCAACGCCACAACAGCCACTGTGAAAAATAAAATCAATTCCATCAGGGGCACCTACAGGGCCCAACGGGTCCAAGTCCTGGCCTCAATGAGGTCTGGGGCTGCAGCTGACTCCATATACAAACCAACCCTGTGGTACTATAGTCAGCTGCAGTTCCTGGACGACCACATTGAGACCAGGACATCCATGTCTACCCTTCCCCCAAGAGGTAGCTCCCAGCTTCCCAGCAGCCAATCCTCCAGTGTTCCCTGCAGACAGGAGCAGACAAGCTCGGAGGAAGAGGAAGAGTTCCTGGAGGACCCCAATTGTGAGCCGTGGAGAATGGTATGTGTTTTTTGTTTGAATTTAGTTAGTATATGACAAGTATAGTAATAATGGTAAATGTATGTTACTATTGTTATAATTTCTATGTGAATCTCGTAAGTTTAGGGATAGGATCAATAGTCAGTAGTGGGAAAACATGATGGGGTCAAAATGGGCAAATTAATAATGTTGATGAAGGAGTGGGTGGCATTTTCTGATAGGCCAGTAGGGGGGGAGTAACGCAATACACCTGCAAGGGGTCCCAGATGGAAGACACCCTTTTTGAGTACTATCTAGTTGACACTAAATTGATTAAATGAATTTTTGGGGAAAAGGCCACTTATTTACTAAATTAGGCATGCAACAACCCACATAATTCCAGGGGGACCATGTCTGAAGGTGTTTAAGGGGCCACATAATTAAGGATGGCGACCCTGTGTGTAATATATATTGACATTCAATTTGCATCACTCATGATTGTAAAAATGTGTGTGATTAATGACAAACACAAATAACATATGTTCCTTTTTTTCATACACAGGCAGACCCAAGCCAGGAACAGCCAGGGCCCACAGGGAGCCAGGAACAGCCAGGGCCCACAGGGAGCCAGGAAGAGACAGGGCCCACAGGGAGCCAGGAGGAGCCAGGGCCAACTGCAAGGCAGGAGGTGGCAGAGCCCACTGGGAGCCAGGAGGTGGCAGGCCCCAGTGGGACCCAGGAGGCACGCCGGCGGGATACCATCTCCCGGATCCCTCCATTCCGCAATCCCAATAAACGGCTCAGGAGTATGCGACAAATGGAGGAGGAGACCCAGGGCCTGCTTCGCCAAGCTACTGCAGCCATCCGAGAGCCACCCAGTGAAGTTGAGGGGTTCGCAGCGCTCATTGCAGCCAAGATGTACAATCTGGAGCAGAGCCAGCGTGTGCGCTGCGAACTCCTCATCTTCCAAGCCATAACCATGGCATCCCTGGGGCAGCTCGATGACGACACCCACATTGTGCGGATTGCTCCTCCTGTCCTTGCTGCTCCTGCTCCTGCTCCTGCTCCTGCTCCTGCACCTGCTCCTGCTCCTCCACCTGCTCCTGCTTCTCCACCTCATGAGGCTGCTATGGCTCCTGCCACCTCATCTCCTCCAGGAACCCAGCCCCCAAGGACTCGGGCTACCGGGAAGGCTGCAGGGAAGACTGCAGGGAAGGCTGCTGGGAAGAAAAGGGCGAAGAAATAATACGGTGCCCCTGATGGAATTTTAATGTGGACTCACAGGCTGTATTTGTGGCTTCGGGGACCCTTGTTTTCAGAAAAAAACAAGCATGCTCTAAAGTGCTGCCTACCTTGGCATCTTTGTTTTTATTATGTTGTGTTTTTGGGTTGCCACTTTTTTTTTTTCAAAATTTTTATGAAGACTAAAATAAAAATTAATTTTTCAGCCAAATTTCAACATGTTTCTTTATTGTAGATTTGAGAGATCAGTATTGAGTGGGCAGACCCATTACAAAATAAATAATGCAAACATTAACAAGGTAAAAAAACATGCTTGTGGGTGAGTTAACTAAAAAATTAGGTTGTTGCAGACACTTCACACACTCCTAAATAAAAACAAAATAGAGATTACTAATCAAATTGGTGACAAAAATTAAAACAAAAAAAAAAAGGTGGACCAATATATATATTTAAAATGTTTAAGATGGAAGATACAACTAAATAACAGAACACAAACATAAACATTATCAAACAAGAAAGAAACTAATTAAAAGCTTGTCATAACTATGCAACAAGATCAGCCGCAACAAACGTCCATTTCTGGGTAGCAGTTAAAAGCAGGGGTTAAAGAAGCGCTTTATTTTCTTGTCTATAAGCTGAAAAACACCTTAACGAATGTGCTGATTCCATTCTGAACAGTCGTTTTACATGAATGAGCGCTGCCGTCTCCTAACTTGCTTCTGAGCATGCGCGGGCTTAAATCGACGTTTTTACGTACACACGGTCAATGTTTAGAACACAGAAAACGACGTCGGCCAAAAACGACACATAAAATTGAAGCATGCTTCAATTTTTTTCTGTCGTTTTTTAGAAGACATAAAACGACGTTTTTGCCCACACACGGTCAATTAAATTGACGTTTTTGAAAATGACGTTTTTTTCCATCGCAGAAAACGATGGTGTGTACGCGGCATAAAAGAGACAATTTTTTTGTTGTCAAATGACAAAATTTCCTTTTTTTTTTTTTTTTTTTTTTTTTTTGCATTTAGGTCTAAATATGAGATCTAAGGTCTTTTTGACCCCAGATCTCATATTTAAGAGGACCTGTAATGCTTACATTGTTTACATTCCTTGTAATAGGAATAAAAGTGATACATTTTTATTTTATTTTTAATTTCAGTGTAAAAAATTATAAAATCAATAAAAATAAGAAAACAACGTTTTTTAAAGCGCCCCGTCCCGACGAGCACGCGCGCAGAAGCGAACGCATACGCGAGTAGCGCCTACATATGAAAACGGTGTTCAAACCACACAAGTGAGGTATAGCCGCGATCGTTAGAGTGAGAGCAATAATTCTAGCCCTAGACCTACTCTGTAGCTCAAAAAATGCAACCTGTAGAATTTTTTAAACGTCGCCTATCGAGATTTTTAAGAGTAAAAGTTTGACGCCATGCCACGAGCGGGCGCAATTTCTAAGCGTGACATTTTAGGTATCATTTTACTCGGCGTACCATTGTCTTTCACAATATATAAAAAAATTGGGCCAAATTTATTGTTGTCTTGTAAGACTGCTGCGCAAATACGGTGTGACAAAAAGTATTGCAATGACCGCCATTTTATTCTCTAGGGTGTTTGAAAAAATATATATAATGTTTGGGGGTTTTAAGTAATTTTCTAGCAAAAAAAACTACTTTAGTCTTGTAAACGCCGAATCTGAAAAACAGGCTTGGGGCTTAAGTGGTTATACTAAGAACAAAAATGTGTTCTTTTGCTGTTTACCAAATATCGGATGTGGTGGCTGCATTAACTAAGGCCCCTTTCACATTGAGGAGTATTTCAGGCGTTTTTAGCGCTAAGTATAGCGCATAAATAACGCCTGAAATACTCCTGCCCCAGCATTCTCAATGTGAAAGCCCGAGGGCTTTCACACTGAGGCGATGCGCTGGAGGGAGAAAAAAATCTCCTGCAAGCAGCATCTTAGGAGCGGTGTGTATACCGCTTCTTCACCACTCCTTCCCATTGAAAACAGTGGGACACCGCGGTAATATTGCCGGCAATGCGCCTCTGCAGAGGCGCATTGCTGGCGGTATTAACCCTTTTTCGTCCGCTAGCGGGGTAAATACTGCATCGCTAGCGGCCGAATACCACCGCAATTCCACGGCAATTCCGACGGTATAGCGCCGCTAAAAATAGCGGCGCTATACCGCCACCGCACATGCTGCCCCAGTGTGAAAGGGGCCTTAGGCTTTTATTTTCACCTGTTGATCTTGTCACAGTTTTTTTTAACAGTTTCCCCCCAAGTTTTTTAACATTACAATGTTTCAGAGGTTTGAGACAAACCATTTACCACTGATGGGTGCTTACAATGATTAGCTTTTAATTCATGTGAAACTATTATCCCAAAAAAGAAAGAAGTTTGTTTACTGTAATGTCTCAAAGTATTAGCTGGATCTTGGCTTTAATTTGTTAGTCAAGTCTCAGCGGGTTGAACAAAAAAAAAACCCTTGCAGATCCCCACATTAACACTTGTGATATTAATGCAGTGATCTCTCCCACTGTGTCTTTTGTATTCTGAGAGTGGGGTTTCTCCTTGTCAGAATACACTGGGGTAGATTCAGATAGATTAGCGAATCTTTAGATCCGCTAATCTATCTGATTTACGATCCACCGGCGCAAGTTTTTAAGGCTAGTGCTGTATTCAGAAAGCACTTGCCTCCAAAACTTGCGGCAGCGTATCGTAAATCCCCTGGCGGAATTCAAATTCTGCGGCTAGGGGGCGTCTACAATTTAAATCAGGCGCGTCCCCGCGCCGATCCAACAGCGCATGCGCCGTCCGCGATTTTTCCCAGCATGCATTGCTCCAAATGACGTCGCTAGGACGTCATTGGTTTCGGCGTGAGCGTAACTTGCGTCTGGCCGTATTCTGAATCGACTTACGCAAACGACGTAAAAATTCAAAACTCGGCGCGGGAACTACGGCCATACTTAACAAAGGATACCCCTTACATAGCAGGGTTAACTATACGCCGGAAAAAGCCGGGTTAACTATACGCCGGAAAAAGCCGAACGCAAGTGACGTAAAAAAAAGCGACGGGCGGGCGTTCGTTTCTGAATCGGCGGAACTCCTCATTTGCATATTCGTCACGTACAAAAAACGAATCGCCACCTAGCGGCCAGCGGGAGATTGCAGCCTAAGATCTGACGGTGTAAGTCACTTACACCTGTCGGATCTTAGGGAGATCTATGCGGAACCTGATTCTATGAATCAGTCGCATAGATACGACCGTCGGAACTCAGAGATACGATGGCGTATCAGGAGATACGCCGTCGTATCTCTATCTGAATCCGGCCCACTGATCAGCAAGGCAGATGTTGGCTGCAAGTGCTCTGGGGTGCTGATTTTCCAGCATGACCGTTCAACAGAAGCCGGTTGTTAGATTGACAATGTTTCTGTCTGGAGGTGTCTCCATTTCTCCTCCATTCAGAGTGGAGATACCATAAGACAGGATTTGTGTTACTGGCGTGTGTGTAAAGCTGTCGGTTCCGTACAATATATGGACCTGGCAGCGAAAGGGTTAAGGATTAACCATTGTTGAGAAAACAACATTCCCCTCTGGGTGATCTGTATACATTGCAGTTTTTTTGTAGATTCCTACCTGTCCATGTGCTAAGTGAATCTGTATGGGAGTGGTTTTATAATTCGTAATCGGCTGCTGCACCTGCAGGGCTCTGAGGAAAATGGCAGGGTTTTCATCCCATTAGATGTGATGTTTACCTTTTTGGGAGTATTTCACCAAAAATAAAATTTTTGTTGCAGGGGATGCCCAAATTCTCACGTACTTAGTGCAGACTTCTGGAAAAAAAAGTAAGCCAATCACACAAACAGGAAATAAAATTTTTGGGGGGTGTACCATACACCATCTGTGTACAGAACGCCTCCATGTTGCCATATTGCATTTTACAGAAAATGACAGAGCTGCAGATTGAAAAGGAAGGGTAGTTTTTATTAACAATCGCAATATGCTACATTTGATCCCCCTGAAAATGTGGAGTTAACACTGCAACTTTAAAGACACATCTGAGATATAGCAGTTTGTGAATAGTTTCTCCAAATGACTTCTTCTATTGATTTTGTTGCTGTTATGTGGATGCAAGTTCATGCTCCTTTCTCTGTGGCGGGGAACTAGAAGCATATTCTCGTAGTAGAATGTGACTTCCTAACAGAGGAGAGGAGCCATTGTCAATGCTTACTCCAGGTTAACACTTGCAAGTAGAAAACTACTACATATAGGTAGATGGCGCATCACTAGTAGAGCACAGTCAATAATTAGAAAATACTAAACATATCCCAAGGTCCATGTCAAAAAATGAATATGAATGAATGAGTCAATAAAAAGTTCAATAAAAGTCCAATAGCACTTTAGCGGCAGCAAAATCCTGAAGCAGAAGCGAACTCTGAAAGATATGTACAAACAAGGAGAAAAATGCGCCAACCTAAGTGCAGTAAGTGGGTATTTAATTCAAATAATTTTGTACACCGTAAAAATGGCTACTCACAAAACCAGTATAACACAGGCATGTTAAGGGAAACGGCTGGTCCGGTGTCACAACATGTCCTCAAACAGTTGCACAGGCTTCACAGCAGGCTGGTCTCATATCCTGATGTCATGGGCGATGGAACTTTTTTTTTTCCAAAGGCTCCTGAACACCTTGGACCTCCAGTTCCATCGCCCATGACATCAGGATATGAGACCAGCCTGCTGTGAAGCCTGTGCAGCTGTTTGAGGACATGTTGTGACACCGGACCAGCCGTTTCCCTTAACATGCCTGTGTTATACTGGTTTTGTGAGTAGCCATTTTTACTGTGTACAAAATTATTTGAATTAAATACCCACTTACTGCACTTAGGTTGGCGCATTTTTCTCCTTGTTTGTACAAGTAGAAAACTACAACATTCCACATCATCCTATAGTCCCAATGGGCAGATGTAGTGCGGAGGCTGGCTTCAAGCATTGTCAACCCTCATGTGGAAATAAAGTGGACAGTAAGAATCAAAAGATAAATGAATGGGGATGGTAGAAAGCTTTGGGCACCATTATTGACCTATACTGTAATGTATTTTTTACATGCTGACTTAAATATTTGCCTGTGTAGAAATTTTTATTGCAAAATGTTCATTTTTGTTTTGGAGCACACCTTCTAAAAGAAGTCTGACTGGATTGGCAGGGCCCCACTTGGATGGGGTTAAGGTTTGTCTCTTTGTCAGGCTAGCCCGGTGTACAGTCTGGGGCGAGTTGTCTTAAGCCCTGTACACACGATCGGATAGCTGATGGAATCTAATCTGATGGATTTTTTCATCAGATGTCCGATGAAGCTGACTTTCATCAGTCTTGCCTACACACCATCGGTTGAAAATCCGATCATTTTCAACCGCGGTGACGTAAAACACTACGACGTACTGAGAAAAATGAAGTTCAATGCTTCCGATGCATGCATCAACTTGATTCTGAGCATGCATGGATTTTTGACCGATGGACTTCCCTATACAGACTATCGTTTTTTTCTATCGTTTCTTTATCCATAGGAAAAATTTAAAACGGGTTCTTCTTTTTTTTTTTTAACCGATGGGGGAAAAAAATCATCGGGCCCACACACCATCAGTCCGTTTTCATCGGACAAACTGATCGTGTGTACAGGGCTTTAGGGGTGGTGGGATTTTTGCAGTATCTCTGGTTTGTAATAGAAACAGAGATTCATCGTTGCATGTTTCTGTTTCTGCATTGGGTTACTTTTTAAAGGGGAGTTCCAGGCTTTTTTTATTAAAAATCGGCAGCTACAAAAAAATGACATGCCAAATGTGGCATGTAATGGGGCAAGGAGGGGTTTAAGCGGAAGTTCCACTTTTGGATGGAACTCCGCTTTAATATGTACACCTGTACAAAAAAAAAAAATCGATATATATATTCAGATTATTCATGGAATCGAATGTTGGGTTTGTTACCAGCTATCCCTTTTTTGCCTCTGAACTTCAATAGCGGTATTTACTATTAGTTGCTTTTTGTCTTGCGTTCAGTGAAATGTAACGGTCACCTTGTCTGCAGGTTCTGTAATTTATTGATGTGACTGCCTTGCTACATTGTATGTGATTATAAAGATATATGCTTACAATACTAAATTATATTGTGCTGGGAAACCTTTTCTCATTTAGATTTTAGAGCAGATAAAACCTACTTGGGCAACAATGTGTTTAGCAGAAGTCCTTTGCTCCCCCCCCACCAAATTCAGCTGGTCACATTTAGGACGTATTTGAAGATCGTTACATTTTTATTATATCGGGAAAATATGAAAATTACCGTATTTATCGGCGTATACCGCGCACTTTTTTGCCCTGAAAATCAGGGCAAAATCGTGGGTGCGCGGTATACGCCGATACCCGCGCCGAGTTTTGAATACTGCGACGACATATACCGAGCGCAGTACACTCGGGTATAGTCAGCCAGTCTCGGCTCCTTCCCCGCTCACGTCCTGGACGTACAGGACGTGAGCGCGAGAGTTGCCGAGCCTGCCCGACAATACACGAGTGTACTGTGCTCGGTATATGTCGGCGCAGTATTCAAACTCGGCGCAGGAAACGAGCGGGGAGGACGCCGGACCCAACGAAGAGGACACCCGAAGCCCGCAGATGGACCCCGGACCCGACGAAAAGGACGCCCGCAGACGGACCCCGGACCCGACGAAGAGGACACCCGAAGCCGCAGAAGGACGCCGGACCCGACGAAGAGGACACCCGAAGCCGCACCCGACGAGGCCGCCGATGGACGCCGCGCAAGACACCAAAACTGTAAGTACAAAAAAAACTTTTTTCCACAGGATTCGGGGCCACTTTAAGGGTGCGCGGTATACGCGGGAGCGCGTTATACCGCGATAAATGCGGTAATTGCCTGGTGCTTATGATCTGATATGAGCGTCTGTGGTGTAAGACTGTAAAGCCTCATACACACAATCAGATTTTCAGACGACGCACATCTGTTTTTTGTTTCATGCTAGCCTTGTGTCAAAAGTGAAGAGGTTACTCACCATATGAAAATTCTCTTATACGTCAGAATGCAACTTCAGAAGTGACGTAATGTGTTGAATAGAATAGTTTAGTATGTATTGTTTCGTTTCTGAGCATGCATAGTCGTTTTTTTCGGAGGAAAACCGTACTAATTAAATGAAAAACGGACATTGAGTTCACATATAGTTTGCACATCCAGCTTTTTTCAGATGAAAAATCTGAATCGGCTGTTGAAAAGCACCATACTAACCATCCGAAAATCGTCAGATCGTTTTTTGCTTCCGATTTTCATATTGTGTATACAGGCCTTTAGGCTGGGTTCACACTGATGCAACACGACAGTCATACGACATTCATCCTACTTTTGCTCTGCGACATCAGTCCTACATTCGTCCTACATCCATCCGACTTGAATAAACAGGATACTACTTTGCTCCGACTTTGTGATAGTATGACTTGTCCTTTTTGACCAATCAAAACAATCCCAGTGTGAGATAAATTCCCTTTACTGCTGTTGTAATCACAATGTCGGATTTCAAAAGTTGGATGGTAAGGACAAGGATCCTACTTTGATCCAACTTCAATGATATTCAATGGGCTGAAATAGGATCAAAGTCGTACAGGGAGCATATTTAAAGTCGGACCGACTTATGTCGGACCAGTTAGGACGGCTCTCGTAGGGAAACATTGAATTTCACACGTCATGTGACATGAGCTCCCGATGTCGGAGGGTTTGTCGGACCAGTGTGAACCCAGCCTGAGTCTCACAAAGACTTCAACTAATATAAATCTGCCTTCCAAAAATAAATTTCTTGCCTCCACACTGCCAAGCAGACCTATAAACTCTTATTGTCACAATTTAGATTGCAGTTTCCTGCTTGTGTACTCTTGCCTCTTTGCTGCAGTGTTGCTCTACCTGATTCCTTTCACATGTGTGGCTTGGCTGTGCTTGCCTATGGGCGTCATCTGCTATTCTGTGGACCTTTTTATTTCCTTCCCTTCCATCACTTCCTGGCCCGCCTCCTAGTTTGCTTGTCTGTATAAGACAAGCTCAGTGTAACCCACATTGCCTGAGCAACTTCATAGTTCTGAGCTCCCGTTTGCATACCTCTTGTCCATACTGTGTCTGACTACCTGTGTACCGACCCCAGCTTAGTTTACTGTCTGTGCTTTTTCACTGCCCGCACTGATCTAGGCTTGTTTTTCACATTCCCTTTTGTCTGCTGCTTGTACTCTGCACACGCGAGTGGTCTCCGCATCCTTGGCTAGGTGTACCTGGGGGCCGGGACCTGGTTCCAGCTTGCTGCCAGTCCATCCCCACCATCAGGAGCTCTGGTGAAGAAGCAGGCTGGGGCTTAGACTTTGCGCCCTGGGGAATAGGGTTGCCATCTTTTCGTCAAGCCGAACCCGAACACTTAAGCAATGCATGCCATTTTTTTTTTTTTTGTAGTACATTAAATTCATTACCTCCTGTACAAAGCAATGCACAGCAAATTTTTTATGTAGTATACGCTATACATATATTTTTGTGATTAAATAACATTTCTAATCATATATGGAATTAATCACAAGAGTCGCCCTTTACATCAGATCTGAATCTGCAGAGTTCCCCTTTACATCTGAATGCACAGGGTTTGTTCCACTTTACATCTGATTCTGCAGTTTCCCTTTACATCTGAATCTGCAGGAGAGGAATGCTTTTCCCCAGCAGCCTACCAGGAGGGTTTCTCCTCTCTGTGCATGTTGGGGGAGGGTATTTATGAGACAGACGCCATTGGTCTGGGTTCTTCTTCTTCGAATGTGGCACCCACCTTTAGGGTGACTGCATCATGGCCCCCCGGCAAAATGGCCTTTCAGGCCGGGGTGCACGTGCCACGCGGTGTTCCGGGACCATTTTGGTCTGGAACATTTAAAGCTGTGGCGGGGCCCAGTAATCGACTGTGTCCATCTTAGGAGAGCCAAGAGAGGCTGGCATTCCAATAGGGTCTCGGAAATCCACCGGGGATCAAGGGAACCGATTACTAAAAGGCTGGATGTTGGTCACCTGTCAGTCGGTAACCTACAAACTACCTGAAGGAGATCCAGGCCAAAGTCTATTAAGAAGGATTATCTCCGCTACCTCAATCCTAAGGAGTGTCTGTGGCAGAGACTTTTCCTCTAAGATCCGAGTGATACTCTGGCTGCCAGGTCAGTGAGAGAGGCCTGTCCAGGTACGCTATACCCACTCCGGCTGGAGTGGTGAAGAACACTAAGTGTTGTTGGAAGCAGGACTGTTTCCCTATTGCTACGCCTGAATCTGCTATTTCTCCTTTCACTTCAACTCTCCTATCACCACAAAGTTTTGTTGTTTTTACCTGGCTGGGTAATAAAGAGCACAGAAAGACACCTGTCGTGGACATTCCGTTACTGCTACATTCACCATACACCCCTAGACGGCGGAGGAGCCATGAGGTAACATGCCACCCAAAACAAACCAGCAGCTCCTTCGGGGGTAGTGCTACACGGGCAACCAAATCTTTTTATAAAGAAACTGTCGGCAGTATCAAACTTCATATTCTCCCAATAGTTACATAGTTAGGTTGAAAAAAGACACAAGTCCATCCAGTTCAACCATAAAGTGGATTGCTTTAAAATAAAATGTCACTAAGGCTGTTCAAAGGTGACAGTCTTTCCACTGTAAAGATACTGTAAATTTCATTTGGCACCTAAAGGGTGTCTTCAGGCCAAGCATGTCTATAGATGGCCACATACAATGTCCTTCATAAAAAAAATCTATATCCCGTCTATAAGGCCCCGACCACTTGCAGTCCAATACTAATTTTAAATAATCTACCATTGGTACCATGTCCCTGCCCTAACATTCGTTGTGTGCTGGCTGTCTAATAAATACACACATAGTTTTTTAGACATGTGATTGATGAAAATAAATCTTAGTTATTCTGGATGAACCATCCTTCTTATGTCTCCCAACAGCGCTCTTACAGATGATCTGGAAACATCATATTAACGAGACACAAGAGGCAGGTTTGAATTCATATGATGTCTGCTTTTACTAAGAAGGCATACAATATATATGGACTACAGGACAAAAAATAAGGGAGGGGCTGTTTATGGTTACAGGACTACGGAGGAAAACAGGTTTTGTTTATCAATTAACAGAAGATGGACACCTGTTCATAAAGTGTTGCCTGAGGTTACAAAACAAGATGTCTGGGCTTTACCAACAACAAACATAATGGGGGGTGTGTTGTTATACAAACTTTCTTAAATACCATACAGATACATCAGATTATCAGCAAGAGGGAATACAGAATTAGGCCAGGCAAATACATTTCAGATGGCGGCGTAATTCATTTATATTATCACAATCATTCCAGTTGAGTCCCTCCTTCACCTTCTAATACAAATATTGAATACCCCTTGACCCAGCAATCCACCTGACTTGTGACAGGCACTTCCATCTAGGACTATGGGGCCAAGCCAGTAGACAGTACAAATGATACAATTTCTATGTTCCTAACGAAATCCTGGTCAATAGATCAATCCTGGGAAATACCATTAAAACATGAATGAATAGATCTAAGGCTAAAACATGAAAGTGGCTCTGGAGCTCGGCTTATTATTTAAACATGCATGTCCTGCATGTGCTCACTCCAACCTCTTACTAGAAATGTCATTGTAGGTGCACTACAAATTCATACATCAGGAGAATGTAATATTCCTATCTCTCCACTGAGGCTCCGACATCTCAACCAACTCCGGCGCATGGGTGATGACGTCACAGCGACCTCACCTGGCTCCTCCTCGTATCCTTATTTAAACAGCCAACGCCTATTGCTTGATGTTCATGCTAGGAACCTGATGCCAGGCAAATGGCTCCAGTAGCTGACGGCTGCCTTCCTTCACTATTGGGCCGGATAGAGCCCTGACTTCGATCATGATTGAAAATTATTTCCTTTAGTGACCCTTTAAGTTAACCCTGATGCTTCACATTGTGGCTGTGTAATACCAGACTAAATAAAACCACTTACATTCCCAAATTATCTGAGTCTGCCTACCTGATCTCTGCCATATTAAAGTTAACTGTTAAGAATACCATATCCATAGACTTCCGAAGCTGTGATCCTCACCACCCATTATAGTAACACTGCCTGAAGCATTACAGAGAAGCAGAGCTATAAATTCCCAAGAGAAACTATAGATGCTCATCTACCCCCCCCCCTTCTACCCATGCCTCTATTTCCCTTGTCGTTGGTCAGGCCCCCCCTTCAATGATCATCTAATTCTGCCCTCTGTCTCTCAACACCACCCTCAGTGTACATTCTGTTTCCGCTCAGTTTTTGTGGGATGGCTGATTAAGGGTGTCTGATTGGGCAGTAATGCATAAAAAAAAAACAAAGGCCAAAAACATTCAGCCTTAACAAATAACCCCACATTTGCTAGTTCTATTTTTATTTTTATTTATTTTTTTTGTTATCGGCAACTCTGACCTTACTTTCTATTCTATTTCATCCATTAAGTAATTAATACAAAGTCTGAAGGGAACTGGACCCATTAACAATCCTTGTGGAGCATTACGACCGAACACTATTTTTCTAATGTGTTACATTTGAAACCACCCAATTCAATATGCATCATAACGCTCCTCATTTTCAGCTCCCATTGGTGGAACTTGCTGATGTAACAGGTGCCACTTTGAATTTTCCATACTTACATCTGTAAATATAAACTATTGTGGATGCTAGCAGGAACCTTGGATTGTAAGCTCCTCCAGAACAAACGGTGATGTGAATCTTTTGGTGGGGCCTGTGAAACTACAAATGTTTTCTCATTATAAAAACATAAAGTCCTAATGTAATGTTGTCCTTGCTCACACAAAGTACAAGCATTGTTCAGCAGCCGAGACAAAAACGGGCAGAGATGAACTTGCCAAAATATTTTAGGGTTTGTTTATACAGAAATTGCCAGGGTCTACACCATTGTTAATATTGGCTGCGAATCGTGTATTTTTTCTTTTTTTTTTTCTTTTTCTGTGTTCCTTGTTTCTGTATTCGGGCAATGTAACCTTTTAAATCCCTTTCTTTAACTTCTCATTAAGGCTTAATAAAGGGCTTGTTTGAAATGCCAAGGAAGGTTGCCACAATAAAATCATAGAATAAATGATTAGAGAGAGGCTTTATGCTCATTAAAATATCATTTAGATGTTCTCTGGAAGGGGGGGATGGTCTTTGCTCCACTATGCATTAGAATCATTTTCACGCTGATATAAATTAACAGGGAATTTTCCTTTCCATTTAGTCCCCCCCCCCCCCCCCCATGTCTCTGACAGCTGTAGTGCTCCTTCTGATAAAGGTCACCAGAATTATTTCATGTCCCCTGGCCGAATTGAAGCCATGCCTACACCTCCCCCATGCCTGCCTTTCTCTCCTGTGCCTGCGGTGAAGGCTTGCATTACCCATACTTAGAATTTTCTGTTGTCTGCAATGTTACATCAGTTGAGAGAAAGGCGACTCATCATTTTGTCATTATTTCTTAGGTTGAATAAAGGAACATGACAGATTGCAGGTTTTACATCATGTTACTGTCAAGCCACAATAAATAGTAGGTGCTTTTAGTGTTACATCAATATTGCTGGGTCTTTACTATGTTGTATACTTAAAGTGATTGTAAAGTCTTTTTGTTATTTTCATCAAATTTTTTTTATACTTGCTGTGTGTAGTTGTTTTGCACAGAGCAGCCCAGATCCTCCACTTCTCGGGTGCCTCTTTTGTGCTTTGGCTCCCTCCTGTTGAGCAGTGGTGGCCCCCCATTCATACATCCAGCCCCCTGATCTACATGAAGGTACGCCGCACAATGTATTCCAATGGGGGGGTTTAAACACTGCCCTCCAAGCCCACCCAGTTGTGTGAGAATAGCCATTGAGTATTCGCTATTTTCACACTAATCCTCCTCCAGGCCAATCAGGAAGCGGGTCTGAAAGGACAGGCCATCCTATTGGATGCCTAGGAGGAGGAGACACACGGCGGAAGACGTTGCAATGGAGAAGAGGACACGCAAGAGCTGCTGCCCACCGACTTACTGGGAGGGTCGTTGTTTGCCCCCCCCCCCATAAACAAACGCCGGCTATGGGGGCACCCAAGCCGAGCTGCTGCTCTGTGTGTCTATTCAGATACGAGACTGTGGTTTGGCCCTATCCCCTCTCTGACAGCAGCAGGAGCCAATGATGGAGAATGGAGAGTCCTACAACCTCTTGGACAAATTACCATCCTATTACGCTCCTTTAATATTGACATTAAACTTTTAGCTAAAATACTTGCTACCTGCTTGAATCAAGTAAGAGGCAAACTTGTTCATCAAAATCAAGTTGGGTTTATCCCCTTGTGCCAAGCAAGTGATCATATTCGTAGAGCTTCTTTACTTGCCCATGTCGCTAAATCCAGATGTCTACCTGTGTGTTTTTTATCACCCGATATAAGAAAAGTATACGACACTGTCTCATGGCCATACTTGTAATATATTCTTAAAAAATGGGGGTTTGGACTGCATTTTTTCTGTAGTGGATTTCTTCCTTATATGACAAGCCGTATGCATTTATCAAATATGCTGGTTTTAAATCAGCCCCTTTCCCTACTAGAAGAGGCACCCATCAAGGATGCCCTCTCTCTCCCCCCTCCTATTTGCACTCCTCATTGAACCCTTGGCCCATTTATTTAGATCTGATCCAAACATAAGGGTTATTGAATTAGCTGGCTGTCATTATAAAGTATGTCTTTTTGCAGATGACATCTTGCTCTTCATGTCATCTCCTCCTCATATCACAGTACCTAATCTCCTCTGTCCTAAACAGTTTTATACACATTTCAGGCTTAACAGTTAATCGACTGCACTCAACATTTCCTTGCCTCCTTTAGACCTTCAGCTTGCTAAAGATTCACTTTCCTTTTCTTGGATACCTCATAGACTTCCATACCTAGGAATACAACTCACTCCAAGATAACTGACTTATACTCAGCTTACTTCCCTCCATTCCTAAAACAGGTTACTGAATTATTATCACAATGGTCCTCTATCCCTCTATCACGATTAGGCAAAATTTATGTAATTAAGATGGCTATATTGCCCAAGTTTTTTTTATATCTTGCCCATCCCAGTTCCATCTAATTTTATTTATTTTGTTTAGTGCTTCTACAGCGCTGAATTATCTCCTTTTTTTTTGGGTAAAATATAATCTCAAACCTCTAAAACCACTCTCTGTCTCCCACAATGCTGCGGAGCTTTAAGTGTCCCAAATATTTCAGCTTACTATCATGCTGCACACCTTGCACATTTATCAAAATACCATGCAATCAAAGAATTCCTTTATGGGTAACAATTGAGTCTATTGACTGTGACCCTATTTCAATATCTAACATGATATAGTTAAGACCAATTGTAACGAAACGTCCCACACTCCGCTTGAGTGCTTTCATCATATACCACTTCCTCCCAGTCTGAATATAGATATCAGATATTCCAACTGCTCACAAGCACAAAACGAGACGATACTTGTTTAGTTGCTGAACATGGACTGTTTATTAGAACCAGAATACAAGTCTTATATACAGTAGAAGAGGAGGCTCACCCCTCCTGCTCATAATACTTTAACAATACACTTGTAACCAGAAACCTAATTAACATGAGCTAATTGACTAATCTCTTTAAGCAGCCGATGTGACTCTGTGCCCTTCTGGTCATTGTTATGATAAATCAGGATTTCACTGCAGGTCAGACTTGTTGTCACCGAGCTTCACACAGTAGATGATACATTATCATAAGTATAACCACAGGACACCTTCACACAATAGCAGAACCTCCAGCAGGAGTCTGCCTGTCTCCTACATTGTACAGAGGCCAATGTGATCAGCTCTCTCAACTAACATGTTGAGTTCAGAATCAAACAAACCAAGAATAATCTTTACATATATCCTGGGAGATATTGTGAATAAATATTACTGTCCCATTTTAAGACACTTTTTCTGGTGACTTATGCCGCGTACACACGGTCGTTTTTTGTGATGAAAAACATTTCATTGTCAGCCCTATTAAACCTAAAACCTGATGGGATCACAGAATACATTTTGCCTTCTTTTTCCAGCTCCTAACAGTCACAAAACAAACCATTGCTAAGGCATGGAAAACAAAATATTGAATTCTAGCTGAAACCATACACAGAACTAATAAAAGCTCTTCGTGCTAAAATGGAATCAATCAAAAGAGATTGAATTGGTCAATTTGAGAAACTCTGGATTCCTGGGTTTAAGCATTGTGTACCATACTTTGACACACTATTATTGGCTTGGTAATTTTACTCTTATTTGCCTTGACTATACTTTCCATTCATTTGGGATCGCATCACCACTTGTAAATGCCCCCCCCCCCCCAATTCCCTTCCCCATTTTTTTTCTACCCACTTCTCTCTACTACTCCTTTTTTATTTTGTAGCTTTTTGTTTTCATATTGTGTGGTACTTATGAACAGATTATCTCTCCTGTTTTTTATATATACCTATTAGATTGATCTTATTACTGCTTTTGCAAAATTAACCAATATGTAGAATTTTGATATGTTTAGCTTTATTGCTATTTGAATATTGTACCACCATCCTTCTATGTACTCAATGTGTCAATCTTTGTTATATTTAAAAAATTTGACAAGAAAACACACACACACACAAAAAAAAAACTTCTGACTTTACAACCCCTTTAATTCATTAACAAGTGCACAGGACACTAGGAATGCACCCTGGATGGCAGATATATTTCCTCATTGTTTGAGTTGTGATCCCTCTTAAGGGGGGAAGTTTGAAGACCTTGTTGAGTACTCAGAGGTTCTCACCCATTCAGGGTGAAGGGTTATGTGGTAATGTAGTTGGAGGGAACAGGACTGATTTTCAGTACTCTCTGGATTGATAAATCTGTGGGCAGGGTGCAGTGACAATACTTCACACAGTCAGGTACAGTGATAAACCTTTTATTCAAGCAATGCAGCAACAGTCCAGAACAATCCCAATGGGAAGAATGCCCAGCCAGGTGCACTAATGGTTACAGAGCAGATTCCAGACAGAATGACAGCATCTGTAGAAAGAGTCAGAATGTGGCCTGGCCATTTCCCAGTTAAAAAAATGTCCAAAAGGATGTGACCCTATGCTTTACCTCATCAGGAACCTATCACTAGTACTTTCCCTAGCAAATGGGGTACGTTTCCCTGCACTACCCACTCACATAAAGCATGCCAACCCCCTTAAACCCCCTTAAATGGGCTTATGCTGACCCAATAATGACTGTCGGTCACATAGGGCAACAGCATTCAATAGATCGCTTCCCTAGTGACTCAGGAAATCATAGAGGAAACAGGTTCCTTCTGATGACCTCTCCAGCTGCAGAGCTACTGTGGTTGAGTGCCACCTACCATGGAGAAAATAAACTTCACCTGCCTACATGTCCTTATTACAGACCAAGAATTCTGGAGGTTTGGGGTGGAGAAAAAACCTCCAACCCCTGATTATAAGGCCTTTGGTCCTGAAGATGTTAAGCCACCTGTAGGGGAGTCTCTCTGGTAGCTGAGACACTTGTTGCTGAACCTCTGCAGCATCCTGAAACAAGTGGGAACCCTAAACCCCAGTGTGGGACAAAGGATCCTGAAGTGAGCTTGTTCATGGTTCTCTTGATACCAGGACTTTGGTTTGCTTTTCTTTTTGCTCAAGAAAGCCGTTTGTGTTTTACCTGTGTTCAGGCAGACTATCCAAAGGGCCACAGGGTACCCCCATATACAGGTACCCGCAGATCCTGAAACCTCCTCCTTATCCCCCAAACAAATGCTTGAGTATATTATATACAAAAATATATTATTTATATAACTCAGCAGGCAAAGTGAAAAGGCTGCTCAACCATAATAAAATGCTTTATTTACCTTATTTCTATGGCAAAGGATTTAAGCTGCTGTTTTATCCTGGTAAGGTGGTACTCATTTAATATCGGGTAAAGACAGAATGTCAGATCTATATATTACCTCCAGGTATAAGGTGTGGCTATGGGGACCTCTTGTGCCCCCCTCCTATGCCAACCTTTTCCTGGAAGGTGGGAGCTGTAGCTGTTTGCCAGGGAGGACTTATCGATGTACCTGTGCCACATTTTGCTGTGGCACAGGTATTTAAAAAAAAAATTAACAAAGGTTTTTATTTCTCCTAACAGGAACGATGGGAGGGAGCGGTAGGGCGCAGGACACCCTTAAGCAAATGCAATAGCAAAAGGTCAGACTCCTTGGACAAAAATAGAACTAGCAATACAGAAAAAGGGCCCTTAAGCTGAATGTAGCAATCTGTATCTTGTAGCCTGTTGCCCCCTTAGCAACAACTTCACTCACAGTATCCCACTGTAGATCCTCAAACTCAGCTCACAGTATCTCACTGGACTTCTTGGACTCTGAGCTACCTGCTGGATCCCTCCAAGCTCAACTCACAGCTACCTGTTGTATTCATCAAGCTTCACCCACCACTACCCACTGGGTTCCTCAGACTCGCAGCTACCTGCTGGATCCCTCCAAGCTTTTTTTACAGCTACCCGCTGTACTCCTTCACGATTTACTCACAGCTACCTGCTGTACATCTTGCATGAGATCTCCCCTGAAGCTTTCCCAACACTTCACAGTCCCCAGCTGATAAAGAGTCTGCTCTGGTACTCCTTTAAAACTCCATCCCTTTGACACCTACCTCCGGCAACAAGAGTGGTTGACCCTCCTTGCAACTTCTTCTCCTATGCCTTCTGGCAAGGAACAGGTTCCCCTTGGGAAGAGCCCCTTTACACGTGGTCACACCGTGGGTGGAAAGAGCCCCCATCACCTGACTCTCTCTAAATAAATAGTCTATCCCAGCAGCCTCAGCGGCCAAATAAACTCCTGCTGAGAAAGCACATTCACTCATAACCTGAATTAACTGTAATCTAGCATACTAATGCCAGAGGTAACAGTGCCACCTAGTGACAAAAGAAAGTTCCACTCAAGCTTAGGAGAAAACCTCAAATTAGCCAGGCTAGTTACCACCTAGCACAACTAAATTTACTAGCAGCCCTGTTTAGGACAAGGGTGCTACATATAAACATACAATTACCTGTATATGTATACATATTTATATTATAAACGTTTTTTTTCCTTTTCTTTCCTTCCTGTTCCCTCCTAAACAATCCACAATTATCTACAAAAATAAATTCCCCTTTAAGACATATTCATTTACATTTACTTCCTATAGAGATCCGACATGCTGAAATGA
Organism: Rana temporaria; assembly: GCF_905171775.1. NCBI lineage: Eukaryota > Metazoa > Chordata > Amphibia > Anura > Ranidae > Rana > Rana temporaria. The sequence continues at coordinate 30,046,938 of NC_053500.1, read as the reverse complement.
GTTCCACATTAAATCTTTGCTATAGAAATAAAGTAAATAAAGCCTTTTATTATGATTGAGCAGGCTTTTCACTTTGCTTGCTGAGTGAAATACATTTTTGTATATAATATTGTACCCAAGCCTTTTTTAGAGGGGCGGGGGGTGTTGGAACCTGTGGGTACTTGTATATGGGGATTCCCTGTGGCCCTTTGGGTAGTCTGCCTCCTGTGCTCCCTTCCTTCTCCCCCTCCCCCATCTTGGTATGGGGAGGTGAGAATCTTAATGCAATGGGTGGTGGCATAACCCCCAACTAACTGTTTAAAATGTGGTTGCTGGCAATTTGTGATCTCATTTAGATTGCATAAATATATAAAGTCGGTGGCTCCTGACGAAGAGGTTAATGTCCAAGAAACATGTTGAGTCGTAAAGACTATTATATGCAAACATATGCTGACCTCCTCCTTTTTTTATATTTTTTGCATTTTATCATGATGTACCTTTTGTGCAATAGGAATATATTGGTGTTTCTTTTAAACGAATATGAACAATAAAGATATGTTTTTATGCCTTAAAAGTCCCAAGCCAATACCATAGTGTAATTTTGATGACCATTGTAATTCAGGGATGTGGCACTTGAATTTCACAAACTTTTGATTGGGCTCCACCTTCTAGAAAATACCTTCCTGACCTTATTTTCCATTCACTCTTCTATCCAAATTACATCCCCCACACCTGTACCTCTTTTGGACTCCAAACCTACCTATCCCTTTTAAATTGTCTATACTTTGTAAATGTCCACCATATAAGGTTCTTTTGCACAGGTGACTAGCATACCCTGTCATATTAAGCGGCAAGAATCTGTAGATTCCTGAGTCTAGAATGACAGCTGTGTGAGAATAGCTCAGCCCATACAATGATATGACAAGCTGTGAGCGGCCGTAGCTATCTGGGACTGTTCGCAGAGCCAGCGATTTACCTGCAGTTATTTTGGCTGGACTAAGAATGCATCCAGCTAGAAACATTTGTCCCCAACTGCAGGCCATCCACAATTGTTTGTATGTATGTATGTATGTATGTATGTATGTATGTATTGATTTCAGTTGAACCAAAAACCATCTGTGGTCATTGTACAGTGAAACTTCTTTGAGATCCACTTAAGGCGGATGTTTTTGGAAGAATCTATTCTAGAGGTAGACCGATATGGGTTTTTCTCTGGCCGATGTCGATATTTACAAATTGGGGCGGCCGATGGCCGATATATGATGCAGATTTTTGTGGCCGATATTTTAGGCCAATTTAAAAAAAAAAAAAAAAACCTTCACCCACTCCACTCCTTCCTGCTTACTCCTGTCACTCTAGCACACACTTGATGTCCTCAGTACAGATGGCACTGGCAGGTGGCACTGGTTTGGAACTGACAGATGGCACTATTGGTATTGGCAGGTGGCACTGATTGGCACTAGCAGGTGGCACTGGTTTGGAACTGACAGATGGCACTAGTTTGGGACAGATGGCACTGGCAGGTGGCAGTGGCACTGGCAGGTGGCACTGGCAATTGGAACTGGTTGGCACTGGCAGGTGGCACTGATTGGCGGTGACAGTGGCGGGTGACACTGGCTGGCAGTGGTTGGCACTGGCGGGTGACACTGGTTGGCACTGGCTGGTGGCATTGATTGGCAGTGGCACTGACAGATGGCACTGATTGGGGGTGGAACTGACAGATTGCACTGGCTGGCACTGATTGGCACTGGCTGGTGGCACTGACAGATGGCACTGATTGGCGGTGGCACTGGCAGGTTTCACACTAAGCCAAGTGTAACTGTGTGAAACTAACAGAGGAGCTGTCAGCTCGATGTCGGGGGTGGGTGGGACCCAGCTAAATTACACCAGCCAATGATTGGGCTGCTTTAGAAAGGGGGCGGGCCACATACACGTAGCGGCCCGCCCAGATACCATCCCATTGGCTGGTATAATATAGCTGCTGGGTCCTGCCCACCCTGGCCGAGTCCCGCCCACCCCTGACATCGAGCTGACCTCTCTCTCTCTCTCTCTCTCTCTCTCTCTCTCTCTCTCTCTCTCTCTCTCTCTCTCTCTCTCTCTCTCTCTCTCTCTCGTCAGTGTAAAATATCGCCCGATTTATCAAAAATTGCCAAATATCGGTCTACCTCTAATCTATTCCTACCAATATGCAGTTTTAAGCTAGTAGGGCTATCGGTATCCTATCGCGTGTGCAGGGGCTTTTGAGACATGAAATGGCTCGGCCTCGCTGGCCTGGGAGTAATTGTACTGGTACATTTTCTTAAAGCAATGGCACATAATATTTTATGTAACATATAAATCGCATAAATGTTAAATGGAGGTGTAGCATTTCAAATTTGCTTTAGGCTTTAGGCTATATGAGATGGTCCTGGTCTCTTAGATCTGTACCTAGTGTGATATGACTGAATGTTCCTGCTTGCAAGCAAACTGTTCATAATTGTTTGCTTTGGTGGCAAATGATGTAAAAAGCTGGTATCATGCAGGTGTCATAATGTTACCAAGAGTACCAAGATCATGTTTTAAAAATCAATCGAATACTTTTATCAGTCTTGTGATGTAGCAAAGTAAACAGCATAATGCAGTGTTAAAGGACATTTTATTATCTACTGATTAACAGCCTAAGCTGTAAAATGAGGTATGTGCTTACTGCACACATCTCAGTGAGTGGAATTCATATGTGGCAATACAGTGTATATACCCATTGTAACGGTCACCACCGTTTACGACCTTCCATCCCAGTCACGACAGCTTATCGACACTCCAACCGACAGGACCCGATCCATATCAATTTCCCAGAATCAAGACGAGACACGCAGCTCTGTACTTGTTCCAAATGTAATGACCACTTTAATGGTTTCTTCTCAGCCTTATATGCAGTACAACCATGTGACAGTATTCAAAGGGACAATGAGATTTCCACCCCCCTAATCACACACTAAGGCTAATTACTTAAACATTCTTTAATCAACAACAAAACACCTTCACCCACTCCGTCTCCACACACAGCTTGACACCTCTGAGCATCAATAGGCTAGGCTCTAGACAGTGTTATTGTTAGTTATCACACGTAAGCAGTATTTAGTATGCATAATTAGAGTTCTGGGAGCAGACCTGGGATTAACACCTGTCCGTTACAACACCTTTACACAAGGACAATGGACTGTCTTCCAAGCCCTGATGCAATTAGCATGTCACTAGAAATGAGTCACTATTGACTGGTTGGGCCCACATCTTGCAATCTCTCAAGATCCTGCAATATGAATTATTATTGATGTCCTATCTCATGTAATACATGAATTATGATTCCCTTGCCACCCCATGCCCAAAAGGCACAGGGTGGACTCAGACCCAAGAGTTATCAGTGACGCTGACACAGGAGTATCCCCTATCCTCACAAAGTCTCTGGATGTCCTGGGTCATTCCGTTACACCCATCTTGTCTCTTTACTGTGTTTCTTTCCCTAATAATTAAAGAACTATGGGTTATAAAAAAAAACATACATACATACATACATACATACATATGTACCGCCATGCTGCATCATCTGTATGATACTGCCGCTGTCACAAGTCAGCAGGACCAAGAGCTAATCCGTCGGCTCTTAGTCTGCTGACAGCTTAGGGCAGTGACTGTCGGTCATTACACCCTGCTCTGTTCCTCCATCACTCGCTGGAGTGGCAGGTTGTAGAGGGGGTGTGAATGTCTTTAGCTCTCGGCCGTGTTTCCTGAAAGGCTTGGACAGTTCTTCAGGCAGTCGGGTGGATCCCGATGATATTGTTGGGCTTCTTCCCGAACTTGGCATAACTCTGCCCCATCAGCTGATAACGGGCAATAATTCCGTAAGCCTACTGCTGAAAAAACACTAATGTTTAATTTACATTATGCTATGGCTGGTAAATATTTTTTCTTACATTTTTAGTAATATTTTGTTCGGTAGTAGGACAGGAAGTTCTGGAACTACTACTGGAACACAGCATTGAATACTGTATGTAGCTGATGCATACAGCCACTACATGTTGGTGAATGAAATAGATAATTTGGACCAACTTGGTCAAAACAAACTACAGTAAAACCTTGGATTGAAAGTAAATTGCTCTGAGAGTGTTTTGCAAGACAAGCTATTTTTTTTTTAATAAACTTTGACTTGATAAACAAGCGATGTCTTGATTTATAAGCAGCGTCACATCACAACTGAATATTAAAGAGAAGAGAGGTGCTTCTAAAGCTACTTTCACACTGGGGCGGGGGGACATTAGCTGTAAAGTGCTGCTAATTTTAGCGGCACTTTACCGCTGTTATAGCGGTGCTTTTCAGCCGCTAGCGGGCCGAATAAAGGTTAAAGCACCCGCAAAGTGCCACTGCCAAAGCTACCGCGCATGCGTAGAAATCATTTCGAGCATATGCGGGTTTCCATGGAGAGGTAAGTATACACACGATCAGGTTTCTCAGCAGGAAAACACTGCCGAGAATCACGACAAGAAAATAGAGACAGGCTCTCTATTTTTCTCGTCTAGTTTCTGGGCAGTTTTCTCGACGAGAAACCTCAAAGCCTCGTACACACGCACGGTTTACTTGGCAAGAAAGCTCTGCCAACAGTTTTCTTGCTGTTTCTTGCTGAGAAAACCGAGCGTGTGTACGAGGCTTCAGACAGAATTGTACAAACGTTGACATGTTCAGTGTGTAGAAAAAGGCATTTAAATATTTGAAATCTACGTTGTTTGCGTAAGTGATTCGTGAATGGCGCTGGACGCCATTCACGTTCACTTTGAAGCAAATGACGTCCTTGCGACGTCATTTGCCGCAATGCACGTCGGGAAAGTTTCCCGACGGAGCATGCGCTCTACGCTCGGCGCGGGAGCGCGCCTAATTTAAATGATTCCCGCCCCCGGCGGGATCATTTACATTGCGAGCGCTTTGTGCCGGGCAATTTTGCCGGCGCGCCCTCGCAATTTACGGAGCTACTGCTCCGTGAATCGAGGGCAGCGCAAAATATTTGCGGGGGCGCAGGGCAAATAGAGCGCAAATGTACCTGAATCTGGTCCAGGGACTTTTAAGTGTTACAAGTGTTAAGTGTTAGACTGTTACAGAATAGATTTTTGCAGGATAAGGCCTCTGGAAGGATGGTGCCCATTGATGTAAAAGCTAAGGTGAGGTAAGCATAAATCTAACTTTTTTTTTTTTTTACTTGCAAGTACCTGCTAATAGTAGATTATTTGTTAAGGGAGAACGGGCCTGGGCAATTAGAGGATATCTTGTGTTTAACTGTTTTCTGTAAACTGCAGTGGCATTCAAGATAGTATGAATATTATCATTTAGACAGGACGTGAGTAGATGGTGGAAAAAATTATGGGTGGAAGATAAGTGTTCTAAAAACAAAATGGGATATAGATATAAATAGGGAAATGGGATTTACTGGAAGTTGGTAATTAACATTTATAACCGGTTCTTTCTTTATGGGAAAAGAAAGCTCACAGATGAGCACTAAACTTGACGACAAATTTGGTTTGCTAAATGAAAGGCAATTGGACTGGTGTTTGGACTTCTGTTCTAATGATTTTTTATTAGTGTTGGCACCTACCAGCACTTTACTCTTTATGCACTTGCTAATATTGCACATTATTATAATTATTGATGTTATCACTGTGATAGTATTGTATACAAATATTGGTTATATTATTAGTTGGCACATTGCACTTTATTGTTAGTATATTTTATATTGGTAAGCGCCCCAACACCCCCCACTACTCATATGATTTCAATGTGTGAACATTATTTAGTTGTGGCTGTCACCTAGTTTTTACTATAATATTGTTTAGTTTGATTATTCACTTTATTGGTGGATCTATTACCTTATATTGGCTATTCTCATTTATTAGTGTGCTTTGCGCATTCGTTCCCCCCATTGCTCAATTGGACTGGTGTACCTTTTTTAGGTCCCATTCACACAGGGGCAACACGACTTCCAGCACGACTTTGGGAGGCAACTTGGACACGACTTGAGTATGAATCATCAGGCAACTTACAAGGCAACTTCAAGTCGCTTCCAGGACAGGAGGCTTTCCAGTGGCCAATCAAACAACAATCAGCTCTGTGGGAGGGAGGGGTTTGCGTGAGAAATGTATGATATCTTCCTGTATTGTTGCTTCAGTTAAAACAGTGATCCGACTACTGAGGCAACTTCCATTGAAATCAATGGGTACAAGTTGCCTACAGGTCGCCTAGAAGTCGGATTGAAGTAGTACAGGAACCTTTTCTGAAGTCGGAGCGACTTCAATAGTGTACATTAAGACGGCTCCATTCACTTCCATTCATTTTCTCAACCGTGCGACTTGGGACGACTTGAAGTCGGATCCCAGGTCGCCTCAGTGTGAACCGGCTCTTAATACAATACAATACAATACAATACATTTTGGAAAATATTGGTATACGGGAACTTCTATAGGTTGTTATTGAAGTGTATCTGAATCTTTATAAAATGGTATAGAACAAATATCGCACAAGCATCATGTGATACCTTCACACCTTTTTGGTGGCCATTGTCACTGTGACTGAAAGAGAAAAGTCCAAGAATATGAATAAAGGGCAAATCTACACATGGGGACACTTTTTTTTTTTTCGGTGACAACTATCTAGAAAGGGATTTACTTCGCTTTGGAGAGATTTTCTGTTACTTTGTAGTGTGTCTACAGGGTGGAAGTGAAGAAGAAAAGACTCAAATGAGACATAAACGGCAAAAGGAAAACTAAGGGGGGGGGGGTTTACCCATTCCCAACTCTATCCAAAATGAAAAAAAAAATTTGGCTTTAGATATACTTTTAAATAAGCACTCAAGTGCAGGTTGACTAAGCACTGAGCTACAGTGTGAAACGCGTCAACTTCTGTTCTATTTTTTTGCTGTGGCATGTATTTTTTGTGACCTGTTTTAAATAAAATGAACGTTTTTTGGAGTGCGGCTGTCCAAGTTTTCCTCTGTATTTTAGCAAGTGCAGGTTTAGGTTTACATTTGTGATCGTGTAATATTCTGGCATCTCATCTAGCAAGCATTCTGGTGGATTACTCATTGAAAAAGCACTGCAAAGTGTCTTTGCAGATCATTTTTCACATGATGCTGGCATATATGTTTATATTTTGAGTCCCTAATCCTTTTACATCTGTCCTCTTCAGCTTATGTGGCAGGATATTGGCGCTTAAACTCCCAATACTGAACAGTGGACTATTGTAATTGTCAGATGGGGCTGTTGTCATTTTCAAACTGACATCTTCCACAATGAATTGATAGGTACTTTGTTAAAAGAATAGATCTATGAACGTGAGATGGATAGCAAAAAAAAACCTGATGTATTCCAGATCACTTTGTAAACCTCCACAATCCAAGTTTTGTAATGTTTTGGCTGAACACTTTCTCTGTCTTAATTATAGCGAAAGCGCTGTGTTATTTTGATTTTGGACTGTTTTAGTTTTGTCAGACCTGGTAATTAAATTTGAATTAAAGAAAAAATTTTTTTTTTTTTTTTTTTTTTTTTTTTTTCATTTTGGTTGGATTGAAGACGAATGAGCACTTCTTGAATTATGTGTCTCCAGGGCTGTAAATTAGGGGAATTCTCCCCAAAGCAGGCAGGAAAAAAAAGTATTTGATCCTGCTTGATTTTGTACGTTTTCCCACTGTCAAAATAAACTTATCAGTAAAATTATAGTCTGATCAGTTCTTTAACGGTTAAGCCGCATACACACGGTTGGAATTTCTGACAACAAATGTTAGAGCTGGTTTTCAATTTTTCCGACAACAACAGTTCGGATATTCCGATCGTCTGTAGCCAACTCTGACGAACAAAAATCCTACGCGGTACATGTTTTTTCACCTTAATGCATAGAATGCATTAAGGTGAAAAAACATGTACCTTTACAACCCCTTTAATTCCATAGAAAATATGTGGAGGGAGCTGAAGGTTCGAGTTACCAAGCGTCGGCCTCTAAACCTTAATGACTTGGAGAGGATCAGCAAAGAGGAGTGGCACAAAATTCTTTCAGAGATGTGTGCAAACCTGGTGACCAACTACTAGAGACGTCTGACCTCTGTGATTGCCAACAAGGGTTTTGCTACCAAATACGAAGTCATGTATTGCGAAGAGCTCAAATACTTATTTCACTCATTAAAATGCAGATCAATTTATAACTTTTTTGAAATGCGGTTTTATGCAATTTTTTGTTGTTCTAACTCTGCTGCGTGCACACAATCGGACATTCCGAAATCAAAACCATGGATTTTTTTCTGACGGAATGTTCGCTCAAACTTGTCTTGCATACGCACGGTCACACAAATATTGTCAGAAATTCCAAACTTCAAGACCGCGGTCGCTACGACGAGCCGAGAAAATTGAAGTTCAATGATTCCGAGCAGGGCCGTCTTTAATATGGTTTGGGCCCAGGGCAAAAAAAATGTTGGGCCCCCCTCCAGCTTATTTTGGGCCTGGCTGGTTCACATGTATGTTTTGGCGGTCCTCATTTGTGCAGGTACAGCAGCCCATTGATTTGAATGGGCTGCCATGCCTTTGTTTCCTGCAGAAAAAAGGTGCATTCAGCATTTTAAAAATACATTTGCCTTGAAATCCATTCTGCTTTTGCACCATGCTACTTACCTGCAGTTCTTGCACACACAAACGCACTGTGTTTTTAAAAGCGTGACCTAAACGTCTAAAAATGCAGCAAGTTTGACAGTGCGGGAACTGCAGATAAGTCACAGCAGAATGGACAGACAGTGCTGTATTTCAGTGCTTGATGGGCATAGGCGTGCCGTGTGCGCAGCCTATTACATGAGGCATGCGCTTTTCTTTGCAGGAAATGCAGGCATGGCGGCCCATTCAAATGAATGGGCTGCTGTGTCTGCGCAAATGTGGGCCTCTAAAACACATACATGTGAACCAGCCAGGCCCAAAATAAGCCCATCAAGCAGTTAAATACAGACAGTAATGCCATGTGCTCTGAGGCCTTACTCAGCCTGGACTGCAGGTCTGGTCTGTGATTTAAAGAGTTCCTCTATTTTACACATGGCATGGCATGGGGTCCCATGGTGCTAAAGCAGAATGGACAGACGGTGCTGTGACCCCCATGCCATGCCATGTGTAAAATAGAGGAACTTTTTAAAACACTGACCAGACCTGCAGTGAATCATCAAATATTATAAAGACTTTGGGCACACTCTACAGAAAACTTCTATTTACAATATAGATTAGCAAACAGTGACATGCCTTGAGGAGCAGGACATGAAGAAGTCAGCCTCGGGAAGAGCAAACTGGCGATGTTATAAAATCACATTCTCATTCACTTTTATATACAAGCAGCACCCAGTGGCAGGAAGGGAGAAGTGCACGTCTAAAGGGAAGCCAGGGGTGCTGTACATTTTAAAACACTGGGAAGGGAAGCAGTACTGTCACTGGCTGCGTGCCGCTGATGATTTTCAGCCTGATTTGTGGGCAGCACAGGGGCTTAACGGGCGGCAGGGCCGCCATCAGGAATTATGGGGCCACTTACACAGCTTCAGGCATGGGCCCCCTGGAGCAGAGAACCGGGATGGGGGGTTACTGCCGCCTGAAATTGAGAAGCGGGGGGGGCTGCCGCGAATTTAGAAGCGGGGGGGCTTTACAAAAAAAGAAATAAAGAAAGAAATAAAGAAAAATATATATAAAAAAAGGGGTGTAGCCATCCGGGGGCCCTGGGGACCTCCGGCCCTTTAATAAAAATAAAAAAAGAAATAAAAAATATATATAAAATATATATTTTAAAAAGGGGGTTGCCATCTGGGACCCTGGGGACCTCTGGGCCCTTTAATAATTTTTTTTAATAAAAATAAATTACAAAAAAAGGGGGTTGCCACCTGGGACCTCTGGGCCCTTTAATAAAAAATATATATAAAAAATAAACATTTATAAAAAAAAATGGGGGGTTGCCATCCAGGGCCCTGGGGACATCTGGGCCCTTTAATAAAAAAAAATATATAAACAAAAATAAAAAAATAAACATTTATAAAAAAAATAAAGGGTGTTTGCCACATGGGGCCCTGGGGACCTCTGAGCCCTTTAATAAAAAAAAAAAATATATATATATATATATATATATAAACAAAAAAATAATAATATAAAAAAAAATGTTTTTTATAAAAAAAAGGGGGTTTGCCATCCGGGGCCCTGGGGAATAATAAATATAATATATATATATTTTTTTTTTTTATAAAAAAAGGGGGGTTTTCATCCGGGGCCCTGGGGAACTACGGCCCCTGGGGACCCCCAGACCTCTAAAAAAAATTGTCCCTTTAATAAAAAATAAAATAAAAATATATTAAAAAAAAAATGTTTTATTTATTTAAAAATAAATAAAAAAAGGGGGGTTGCCATCTGGGGGCCCCTGGGGACCCCTAAAAAAAATTGTCCCTTTTTTTTTAATAAAAAATAAAAATATATTAAAAATATTTGTTTTTATTTAAAAATAAATAAAAAAAAGGGGGGTTGCCATCTGGGGCCCTGGGGGCCTCCGAACCCCTAAAAAGGGGGTTGCTTTGGGCCCCCAACAGTGACAGGGCCCAGGGCACCTTCCCCATTTGCCCTGCGGTAAAGACGGCCCTGATTCCGAGAATGCGTTGCATTGATTCCGAGCATGCGTAGGATTTTTGTGCGTCAGAGTTGGCTACAGACGATCGGAATATCCGAACCGTTGTTGTCAGAAAAATTGAGAACCAGCTCTAACATTTGTTGTCAGAAATTCCAACCGTGTGTATGCGGCATAACTGTTCAGTCTATAATTTTACTGATAAAATAAACTTATCAGTTCTTTGACAGTGGGCAAACGTACAAAATCCAGCAGGAGATCAAATACTTTTTTTCCTCACTGTACAGGAGGATTGGGCTCTGGTGAACAAAAATAAAAGCTGTAGACCAGCCCAAGATAAACCTTTCTAATACCAAAGGTGAATGCCTTCCTGTGTCCCTCAACTGAAAATAAACAAAAATAGAATTTTTGTATCTGCTGCAAAATTCATCAAGGAACATTGGTACTACCATCACTGGTATTTATAGGGGTTATCCTGGGCAGGTCCATAATTTTGCCAGTGCCCAGTCATCCTCTAGGTGGCAGTATAGTTTGAAGGTAAATTACATCGGTGTCCCTCGTGGATAAAGAAAAGGATTTTACAGAGAGTACAAAAATCTTAAAAAATGTTACTCCTCAAAGACAGAGCAATGAGGTCAGATCTCTAATGGTGTTTTATCTGAAGAGCAATTCTCATTTACAGTGTCATAAAGGCATGCAAAGTCCAGATAGAGTTCATTTTCGGGCTACAGAAAAGCTGACTCTAACAAAAAGGTATCTATCACTCTGGATTTGCTTCAAAACATATAACATGGATGTTTATTACCAACGTCAGGCATCTCTTTTATTGCAACAACTAATCTTGAATTTCTGCGTCATGCGTAAGTCAGAAGCATTTTTTCAGCTCCTTTGAGAACAATAACACGTGGAAATGACTTTTAATGCAATATTATATTAATTACATTTTTGCTTTGTGTCCAGTTGTGGCCCCTATATCCCCTTTCAATATTCCTGCTGGGATACAGAGTTAGGCCCGGATTCACAAAGGAGTTACGGCGGCGTATCTCCAGATACGCCGTCGTAACTCTGAGTGCGGCCCGTCGTAACTCGGCGCCTGATTCAAAGATTCAGATACGCCTCACAGTTGCCTAGATACGAGCGGCATAAGTCTCCTATGCCGTCGTTTCTTAGGGTGCATATTTACGCTGGCCGCTAGGTGGCGCTTCCGTATATATTTCCGCATTGAATATGCTAATTAGCTAGATACGCCGATTCACGAACGTACGTGCGCCTGGCGTATCAAGATGCGTCATTCACGTAAGACATACGCCAGCGTAAAGTTACCCCTCATAAAGCAGGGGTAAGTCATGTTAGGTATGGACGTCGGAAACATACGAACAGCGTCGTATTTTACGTCGTTTGCGTAAGTCGTCCGTGAATGGGGCTGTGCGTAGGTTACGTTCACGTCGACTAAGCATTGAGCGGGCGTAATTTACTTTGAAAATTCAACGTGATACTGAGCATGTGCGCCCATGCGCCGTTTGTAAAAATCGTCATTTACGTGGGGTCACAACACATTTACATACAACACGCCCCCTAACAGACTAGTTTGAATTAGGCGGGCTTACGCCGTGTCAGATACACTACGCCGCCGTAACTTGGAGCGCAAGTTGTTTCTGAATACAGGACATGGCGCTCTAAGTTACAGCGGCGTAGTGTATCTGAGATACGCTACGCCCGCCTAAAGATGGGCGTTTGTATGTGAATCTGGGCCTTAGTCTCCACCATGCCCGTTATCTCTGAGTAATACAGTGCTGTTTTTATCATAAGGCGTTCATGAGCCTGTACAGAGCACTGCAGAGTATGAGGAATAAGCAGCAATTATTTATTTATTTATTTTCCTGTCCACCTTGTCTGGGCACCTCCTGGACATTTGCAGGTCACTCTAGGACTGAAGGGTTATATAGGGATTGCTGGAATGTTGCTTGCCTCTTTGTAATAACTCTAGTACCCAGTATTTATCTCTTGTTTCTCTGAAGGTTTTTAATTGAAGGACTGTTTATTTAAAGAGGTGATTGTAGCCGTTCTAGTGCACTTGCAACAAAAAATAATACCTTTCTTTTTATTATTTGCACAAACAAAAGTTAAAGAACAAAATTTTAATGTTGGCACAAATAAAATAAATAATTGTTACAGTACTCCAATTGTTTTTTTGATTTATAGACACATATGAATTACATGGATTCTGTTGCTTGTGATATTATTCTAAAGTGTGCCATAAATCCTAAATTAAACCTGTTGGCTTTGACCACGCAATACAAAAGAAGATAATTACACTAAAGCCAAACCTGGCAGCATCTTATCTTTGCCGTCCCTACATAGGATTTTATCAATTTACCTCCAATATGCTAGTGAGGTCATATAGGAGTGTGTTTGTTGTTTTTAGCTCCTTTATCTTTTGGTTATGCTTGGTGCTTCAACCCTAATGGCAGAAATTACACAAATGTATAATTGCCGTTACAGGTGTGGGGCTTTGATTTACACTAGAGACATATCCTTTACATTCAAAAGAACCGAAGGACTACTTCTCTTCCCTAAAATCCTTTGATAAATACAATACATGCAATAATCCTGGGGCACTGGTGGTCATTCTGGGCCCCTTCCAGGCAGAATAGATAGCTCTTGGAATCCCCCCTATGTGAGATGAAGGGAAGGATGTTTAGTGATAAGCTGGAAAAGTATACTACTACAGGTATGTGGTATTGCTGAAAACACACCCACTCTTGGACCTAAAAACACCTAATGTCTAGCCCGTAGTCAACTTGGTTCTCATTAGTTTTCCTGGAACCTTTTGGTTTGGTGTTCTGTCTGGTGAATGGAATTGACTTTGGATCCTCGATAGGAGGGGCCATGCCAAACCACCCTTTTGCACTTCCGTGTCTTAAAACTAAATTCTACTTTCACCTACTCATCCACCCTTTCCCAGCTTTCTCTGTTGCCTGGCCTCCTGATTCCTGCCCCTTCTTCCTCCCTCCCATTCCCACTCTCCTAACTTTTGTACCTCCTAATACCCTAACGTAAAGTAGAATTCCTTCTTTCCTTCCTGCCCCTCTCCTCCTCGTTATGACTGCTGTACTATAAATCACATTTGAAATGCACATTCCTCCAATCGCTCTATTGCGTCCTACCTGCTAGTAAACGGAAATATTTGGAAGAAGTGGAACAGATGAGCAGAGCATGGATACCCTTCTCCAGATCTTATTTCAATACACATATTGGTGTTTGTCTTTGTACAAAATCAGGCTCACTTCTGCATAGAAACCAATCAGCTTCTAACTTCAGCCTGTTCAGTTAAGCTTTGGCAATAAAACCTGGAAGCTGATTGGTTTCTATGCAGAAGTAAGCCTGTTTTTGCACTCTTCAGCTTTAGTAAATCCCTAAGTGTGCTAGTGGACTAGCAAATCGCAATATTATACTGTGCTCCAAATGTTGGCATGGTCCAGTCAGCAATTCAGAGCTGTGCCCCATTGTAAGACTTCTCTCTTCAGAGGAGACTCAGGCAGGAGCCATTGGCTGTCAGTCAAATCTGGTGAGGAGAGAGTGGGGGGCATGGCTATGTGTGTCTATAGGTGCACACAGCCTTGCTCCAGAGTGTGCCAGCATGGATGCCCCCATAGCACACAGCTTGCTGAGGGGTCGTCCACAGAAAAGGAGGAGCTTCGGAGAGAGAATCTAGAAGAGAAGGTAAGGGACCGCTCTGTGCAGTACTAATGCACAGAGCAGGTACAGTATTGGTAATATTTAAACAGACATACTGATATTATATACAAGCAGTCAGCAAGTGGGGGGGGGGGGGGGAGGGCACAGTCTTGCTGCAAGGAAATGTAGGAATCTGGCCTTTCCAAGTAAAAGTTCTCCTTCTTTTTATTTATTTTTTTGTGATTTATAATAGACCAAAGTCACCACTTTTGTTAGTTCATAATACACAGTATTCATGGTTTTGCTGCTTTCTCTAGATTGGGTATCTTTTTTTGTAAAACACTACTGAACAAAATGTGCACAAATATTAGGTGACTCCTTCAAATAACCTTTTTTAAAAACAAATTAAAATGTGGTATTCACAAACATTCTTTATAGACTTGCTATGTATCACATACAAATCACATCTAGGAAGAGACCTGCTCATTACAGCACAGGAGAGTGAATGTGTAGTGAATCCTTTTGGAGAGCATGCATAACTGCTTACCGGTTTCAAGGCCTACTCATTGGGGTTCTGATGAAGACTGTCTGCCCTCGAAACCAGTTAGTGGTTATTCATGCTAGAGACAGTGGCTGCATGCTCCCTAACAGGATTCACTACAGGGATTTCTGTGCAATAATGGATTGAGCAGGTCTCTTCTTGGATGTTATGCTATGTGATGGCGCGAGTCTATAAAGAATGCTTGTAAGTACCATTTTTTTTTTTTTTTTTTTTTTTATAATAAAGGTTATATGAAGGGGTCACATAAGACCTACAGAAATGGTAAAGTATCCTTCCTACTATGTGCAATTTAAATTGTATTAGTAGACAAAAAAATAGATTTTTAAAAAGCACAAATATATTCTCCAAAACTAGGAGTCTATTGATTTTAAGCGATTTGTGATTTTCCAAAGTATATCATTAGGCCCCATTCACAAGTGTGCACTGGGCTGTATTTAATGGACCCATTAATTTTTTTTATTATTTTTTATGCACATTGGGGTACCATCAAAAATGGACAGCAACACACGCTATGGCACATGCACTGTGCTTTATTGTACTGATCATGGTACATTTTGTGCAAATGTAAATGTGGCCTAACATTTATAATTTCTTTGAACGCCAGCTATTAATAAAATATATAACAACCCCCCTCCTTCCTCAGTTGATGCAGAATGTAAGGTAGGTAGAGCAGTCTGCAGGACCTTGAATTAAAGTGGAGTTCCTCCCAAAAGTGGAACTTCCGCTCATTTGTCTCCTCTCCCCCTCCAATGCCACAATTGGCACCTTTTAAGGGGGAGGGGGGTCTTTGACAGGTATTCTGACCTGTTACCACTTCCGGGGGTCCACGCCATGGCCCATGACGTCACTAAGGGGCACTCTCCTTCTCCTCCTGTCGCTGGGCCAGTAGAACAGAGGAGCAGAGCTTCGCACATGTGCAGTAGGGTTACCAGCTTGAAGCCGTAAAGGCTACACTGTCGGGTTCCCTCACCTGAAATGGTGGCGGCAGCAGCCGACAGCTGATGGAAACTTTAGCTGCAGTGCTGACATCTTTGGACTCCAGGAAAAGCTGCTGGCTTTTAATTATTTTTTTGGGGGCGCACCTCCGCTTTAAGATAAATATTCCTCTATTCGATCACCTCCTATGTCAATGATAAAATTATTATATTTTGCATCAGCTTTATGCACACGTTTATTCAAGGTTGTTGTTTTAATCCTGACTTAATGTAGCCAGAAATCTGGACTTCTTTGTTGCATGTTTTTTTCTGCATTAGTGATCCTGGTAGTGAAGACTGCATTGGGAGGACCACTTTGAAATTTTTAAAAACAATTTAACTATGGCATCTACCATATTTTTATCTGCACAGTTTCACTTCGAAAGGCTAACTGTGTGGCCTGAAGTACATTCGTTCTTTCTTCTCTGTTCACAGCATGGTGATTTGCAGAATGTTATCAAGCTTCTGGCATTGTAAAACAAAGTTCATATTGGCCTTTCTTATCCCTGCATTCCTGCACCCCAATGACAAATTAATGCTACCTATTTGAAGCAAGCAAGGCTGTAGTGCTAATTAGCCCATAAAGTCCACCCATTATCTTTATGGAGCAGGCATCGCTGCCAACCAAGCAGATAAAGTCTCAAGGGACCTGGTGTCCAGATGGCTTCCGCAATGTGTTTATTTAGGGACAGAATGCAGATTTTTCTCCAGAGAGACCCATTTGCCAGGGGCTAGTGAGGAAAAGATGGATATTACTCTGTATCTTGTCTAATGGCTTAACAAGAGTGAATGGATTTCACAATTACTTCTCAGTGGATGGGGAATTTGGTGCTTTACAATACTGTTTCAATGTCGGTAAAATAACTTGCTATAGAAATATCCTTGATATTATTATTTATTATTATTATTATTATTATTATACAGGAATTATATAGCGCCAACAGTTTACGTAGCACTTTACAATATAAACAGGGAGACAATACAATTATAATACAATAAAATACAAGAGGATTAAGAGGGCCCTGCTCAGAAGAGCTTACAATCTAATAGGGTGGGGCAGATGGTACAAAAGGTTGTAACTGTGGGGAATGAGCTGATGGAAGTGGTAAAAGATTAGTTAGAGATGTGATAGGCTTCCCTGAAGAGATGAGATTTCAAGGATCGCCTGAAGGTAGCAAGAGTAGGGGATGGCCGGACAGGTTGAAGTAGAGAGTT
This sequence comes from Rana temporaria, assembly GCF_905171775.1. Taxonomy (NCBI): domain Eukaryota; kingdom Metazoa; phylum Chordata; class Amphibia; order Anura; family Ranidae; genus Rana; species Rana temporaria. The sequence continues at coordinate 30,029,892 of NC_053500.1, read as the reverse complement.
CCTGGAGACGAGCATGAGAGTAGGAGATGAGAGAGCTTGGCAGTAGGAGGTCTTGAGAAGAGCGGAGAGGATGGTTTGGGATATGTTTGGAGACAAGATTGGTGATGTAGTTTGGGGCAGAGGTGTGGATGGCTTTGTATGTTGTGGTTAGTATTTTAAGTTTATTTTACTGGGCGATCGGGAGCCAGTGTAGGGATTGGAGGGGAAGGTTGGCAGACATTGCGCGGTTGGTAAGGTGGATAAGTCTGGCAGCAGCATTCATGATAGACTGAAGAGGGGATAGCCTATGGACAGACAGGCCAATGAGAAGGGGGTTGCAATAGTCAAGGCGGGAGATAACAAGGGAGTGAAAGAGGAGCTTGGTAGTTTGATTTGTTAAAAAGGGGAGGATTTTAGAGATGTTACAGAGGTGTATTTTACAAACGATTGGAATAACAATTTTTTTTTTTTTTTTTTTATATTCATACTTTTTTTTAAATTTTTCTCCTCTAGCAAAGAGAAAAAAGATACAATGTATTCTTTTCTCATTCAAGAGGAGGCCTATCACAGTGGTCAGGTGATCGGAAACCAAGCCTTCCAGTTCCCAATTGTTAGTAGGAGACCCAGAGCTTTTTGTGAGATCATGGTCTCTGTGCTGGCAGTGCACTGAGTAAATGCAGCCCCACCGATGCATATATGCAGCCCCGTAGCTAAAAACCCACTTGTGTGAAGATATATATATGTGTATGTGTGTGTGTATGTATGTATGTATGTGTGTGTGTGTGCGCTCATCGGCAAGGGGTTAAAAGAGCAGTGTGGTCACCTTTTAGACAGGATTATTGAAAGCCTTCCCCTCGTCTCCATGACAAAGGGTGTAAGGAGAAATGTTGTAGTCAAGAGGAAGTCAAAGAGTAAAGAAATTCATATGCTCGCAAGAATACTTGAAGGCTCAACAGGTATTTTTAGCTGTAAAACCAAGCTGAAATGAACAAAAAGTTAATTGTTGGAGTTTACATACACTTATGTTACTTCATGCAAACTTAAATGGTTGTATTATTAGTACTTGCTTAAAGAGGATCTGTACCTTTTTTGAAAGAACTCAAACCGTTTGATAAAAGTTTCTTTGAAGCTACACTAACCAGGTGGTGAAGACTGAAGTGCAATCAGAACCCTGCTGTGCACTCTCATGGGGCCATCTTTGTCTCCACACTGATGTTTACATACAGGTAACAGGCATCCCTTCCTTACCAGAAGAGCCTTTTCTTCCCACCCGTGCCAGTAATCAGTGCTCCATTCCTATTGGATGATTTCCTCAAACTCCCTGACCTAGTGACAGCAATAACATTTGGGATGTTGGTGACAGTGGCCACTAAAGTAGATAAAAAGGGTGATTCCCATTAGTGGGGGGCACAGACTGTAATAAAATGCCTGACAAATTCTAACCCTTCTCCACTCCAAAAAATATTTTGGCTATGGATCAGACCTGGGCATCTTATGAGCATCTTATGGGCCACATTCAGCCCTTTGGCTTTCCGCATTCCACGTGAGGTCAATCAGAACGTAGAAATCAAATGTAAATAGGTGCATGCTATTGTAATGATCCTGTCCTGCTATAATTGTTTTAATTGGATCTCAGCTGCGGAGGTTTCTCAGGTATAAACCAACAGTCACTCTATTAACTTAATAAAGAGTTAATGGTTTGAATCATCACAACCTCAGATAGAATTCCAAAATAATCAGGGTGCTTATTGCCTCATAAGCATATGTTATGTATCAATCAATAATAACAAAGGTATCTGAATAAGCAGGTAGCGTATGTTCCTTTTAGATATAAGTAATATATAGTCTCTGGTTCAGTACAGTGCTAGTGAAACAAGTACATTGCTATTTGCAACCTTAACGATGAGTATTCAATCTCAATGTCCGTTAAGCAGGTAAGGTTAACTATACATATACAGAGTTCCTATTAGGGCGCAGCTAAATACACCTTGAGTGCTATTAGCATGAAAGAAGAGGATACTTGCGGTACTGCTGTCATCAGATGAGAAGGTTGTAGATTGAGTGCCTTGCTGTAGGTTATTCAGAATCCTCCTTGTTGCCAGTGGACATAAGCTGGTAAGGAATGCCTGTACTGCTGCAGCCTGGAGGGGCTTGGACTGAAGTCTGGAGCGGTAGTGCTGGTTCCAATGGTGGATGGGGAGAGTCTGTATACTGGAGCAGGTTCTCTGGGGAGTCCTGAGTTGCTTCCAGGTGACGGCAGGGGTCCAACAAAATAGTGGAACACCCTGCCGTCATTAGTGGCGATTTAAATAGCCGCCGGGGCGCGGGAAACAGCGCAGCACGCTGGGGCGCACTTCCGCGTTCCAGCGTGGAACGCAAACAGTGGCGCGGCGGAAGTGACGTGGCCAGAGTTGAGAGAGGAGCGCAGCCGAGGGAGAGAGGTAAGGCTGCGCTCATCTTGTATAGAATAACGCCAGTGGCGTTACATACTCCCCTCCTCAAGGGGGCACCACCAGTGACAATATTAGGTGATGGACGAGTAGGATACCTTCGATGAAATTGTCTGATAAGACGGGGAGCATGAAGGTGAGAACTATTTTCCCAAGAATCTTCAAGTTGAGAGTAGCCTTTCCATCGTATTAGATATTGAATGACAGAACCTCTCTTTCTAGAGTCTAAAATCTTTTCAATCTCGTATTCAGTCTCACCCATGATTTCTACTGGAGGAGGAGGACGTGAAACCCTGTTAGAGAATGGGTTGGGTACGCATGGCTTAATCAGAGAAACACGAAAAACAGGATGGATTTTCCAATCAGGAGGTAACTGTAGTTTTACTGCATTTGAATTGATCACTTGAGAGATGGGGTAGGGTCCAATGAATTGACGACCCAACTTTTTCGAAGGTAGATTTAAGCGTAAGTTTCTAGTAGAAAGCCATACTAAATCACCAACTTTATAGGTAGGAGGTACTGATCTGTGAAGATCATAATTACGTTTTTGTCGTGACTGAGCAGCTTCTAAATTTGAACGTAAAATAGGAAGTGTGTTCTTTAGAATAGTGAGATATTGGTCTACTGCAGGTACATTGTTTGAGAGGAAAGAGCTTGGTAAATTGTTTGGGTGAAAACCATAGTTGGCAAAAAATGGTGAGAATTGGGATGAAGAGCTGGTGGCATTATTATATGCGAACTCTGCATGGGGAAGTAATTGATACCAGTCATCCTGAAGATGGGTACAATAACAACGCAAATATTGTTCCAAGATCTGGTTGATGCGTTCCGTCTGTCCATTTGTTTGGGGATGGTAGGCAGTAGACATCCGATTATCAATCTTTAATGCATTACACAGAGCTTTCCAGAATTTGGAGATGAATTGGGATCCACGGTCTGAGATAATCTTAGAAGGTAAACCATGCAGTTTGAGAACATTACTGATGAAAGTTGTTGCTGTCTCAAGAGAGGTTGGTAGATTTTTTAAAGGAATGAAGTGTGCCATCTTTGTTAGTAGGTCAACAGTGACCATGATGGTATTTGCACCATTTGATCTTGGAAGATCGACTATAAAATCCATTGACACAACCTCCCATGGTCTATTGGGTATTGGGATGGATGCTAGAAGACCAAATGGAGGTTTTCTTGAGAGTTTGTTGCTGGCACAAGTTTCGCAGGAATTAACATATTCTTGGACCATTTTAGCTAAATGGGGCCACCAGTAATGTCTTTTTACAAGATGTATTGTTTTAGTAATTCCAGGGTGACCAGCTAATGGAGAATCATGTAGTTGTTTCAGTAGTAGCAACTGTAATTTTGGAGGAACATATAATTTCTTGTTGTAGGTATATAATCCATCTAATTGCTTTAGGACTCCTTTAGGTAAGTCAGATGCATCTGTAGAAATAGACTGGGAGAGTAGTTGTTTGAAAGAAGTGGTTAAACCAATGAAGCGATTTGAAGGTATGATAGAGTGTGGTGGAGTTTCAGTAGTGTGATCTTCATACATGCGAGATAAAGAATCCGCCTTTAAATTTTGTGTACCTGGTCTATAAGAAATATAGAAATCAAATCGGTCAAAGAATAAACTCCACCTGACTTGACGGGCGGACAAGGTTTTACAGGCCTTTAAATGTTGTAGATTTCTATGATCTGTTAGTATGGTGATCGGATGTGTGGATCCCTCTAGAAGATGTCTCCAATTGGCTAAAGCATCTCTAATTGCAAGGAGTTCTTTCTCTCCAATTGAGTAGTTTTTCTCTGCGGACGTTAAAGTTCTAGAATAGAAGGCCACTGGATGTAGAGGTTCAGACAAGTTTTGTTGTTGGGAAAGCACAGCGCCTAAAGCGAAATGTGAAGCATCGACTTCTAAAGTAAAATGAAATGAGGGATTAGGTAGTTGGAGGATCGGAGCAGTAGTGTAAGATAATTTGAGTGAATCAAATGACCTTTGAGCTTCATTTGTCCATTTGAAGAGTGTATTTTTGCTTGTTAATGAATTCAGGGGTTTGACAATCTGAGAAGTTTCTAATGAATTTTCGGTAGTAATTTGAGAAACCAAGAAAGCGTTGCAATGCTTTCCTAGAATGGGGGATTGGCCAGGAAAGAATACAATCAACCTTTGAAGAATCCATCTGTATTCCTTCTGGAGTAATTTGATACCCGAGAAATGAAATACTGGACTGACTAAAAACAAATTTTTCAAGCTTAACGTAAAGGCAATGTGTTCTGAGTCTACCCAAGACCCATCTTACATGCTTAGTGTGTTCTTCAAGAGTATCAGAGTAAATCAGGATGTCGTCTAGGTATATTACAACACAGATGTCTAGTAAATCACGAAAAATGTCGTTAATAAACCGTTGGAAAGTTGCAGGTGCATTACACAAACCAAAAGGCATTACCAAATACTCAAATAAACCATAACGGGTTTTGAATGCAGTTTTCCACTCGTCCCCAGGACGGATTCTGATTAGATTGTAAGCACCCCTGAGATCTAGTTTTGTAAAGATCTTGGAAGTCTGTAGCCGTTCTATAAGTTCTGGAATAAGTGGCAATGGGTAGCGATTTTTTATTGTGACGTTGTTCAATGATCGATAATCGATTATAGGTCTGAGTGAACCATCTTTATTTTTTACAAAGAACATGGCTGCACTAGCCGGGGAAGTAGAAGGTCTTATAAAACCCTTTCTAAGGTTATCATCAAGATAATCCTTGAGGTTAACGAGTTCAGGCTGTGAGAGTGGATAAATACGTGCGGTGGGGATTGGAGCGTCTGGGATTAGATCAATAGGACAATCATAAATTCTATGAGGTGGGAGTATTTCTGCATTGGTTTTACTAAATACATCAGAGAAGTCTAGTAAATAAGTTGGAAGACCGTCGCAGTTCACAGTAGTTAAAAGGATATTAAAAATGGGATAACAAGTATTTTTACAGTAAGTAGAGTTTAAACTGAGTGAGGTGTTGGACCATTGGAAGGTTGGTTGATGGAGGTGTAACCAAGGTAATCCTAAAACTATTGGGAATAAGGGTGATGGGATGATGTCAAAAACAAGGGTTTCAGTGTGTGCATTACCACAAGTAACCAACAGTGGTGCAGTTTGAGATTGCACTGGACCAAAAGAGGAGATAGATCCGTCAATGAAAGTGACAGACAAAGGAGTTTGCTTTGAAACAAAAGGAATTTTATTTGAGTTAACAAAACCTAAGTCAATGAAATTGCCACATGCACCAGTGTCGATCATTGCGTCAATGGTGGTCCTATCTTGGTCCCACTGTAAAGTAAGGGTGAGAAAGATATATTGGTTAGTGGTGGAGCCTGTTGTGGTACTTGCTACATTAGATCTATTAAGGTTAAGATTATTACCTTCAGTCTTATTCTTTAGGATTGGGCAATTAGCCACCATGTGGTCAGGGGCGGAGCAGTATAGACAGAGATTGTGGGTTCTTCGCCTTTGTCTTTCAGCTGGGGTTAATGGACCTCTGATTGTGCTGACTTCCATAGGTACCTCTTTTGGGGGGGACCTGGATCTCCTAAATGGTGTTGGTTGATACAAGTTAGCACGTTCAGCCTTCCTTTCTCTGAGACGGCGGTCAATAGAGAGGGAAAGGTGCATGAGATCTTCTAAAGATGCAGGAATCTCAACTCGAGCAAGCTCATCTTTCACAGACTCAGACAACCCTATACGAAATTGATTCCTAAGGGCAATATCAGTCCATAAAGTTTCTCGGCACCAGCATTTAAATTCTGAGATATAATCCTCTACATGTCTTTTTCCTTGTTTCAAGTTCCTGATGGTATTCTCCGCTGTGAGTTGTTTGTTAGGGTCCTCGTAGAGGAGAGACATCTCCTCTATGAAGGTATTGAAGGCACCCAAGAGATCGCCATGTTCTTCCACATAGGCGTCGGCCCAAACTCTAGGTTCTCCTTTTAAGTATGATATCAGAGTCAGAATTTTAACTCTGTCAGAATAGTAAGTCCTGGGCCGTAAATCAAACATTAAACGACATGAACTAATAAATTGACGGAAATATTTTCTGTCACCTGAAAAATTTTCCGGGGGGCAGACCTTGGGTTCAGGTCGTTCCCTAGGCTGAGCAAAATTTTGATTTCGGAGGACCTCATTTTCTAACCGGAGGTCATTCAAATTACCAGTGAGAGTGTCCACTCGTTGTGACAGTCCCACTAAGTGGGTTGCGAGTTCCGCTGGATCCATTTAATTTAATAGGTTCCACTATTATGTAATGATCCTGTCCTGCTATAATTGTTTTAATTGGATCTCAGCTGCGGAGGTTTCTCAGGTATAAACCAACAGTCACTCTATTAACTTAATAAAGAGTTAATGGTTTGAATCATCACAACCTCAGATAGAATTCCAAAATAATCAGGGTGCTTATTGCCTCATAAGCATATGTTATGTATCAATCAATAATAACAAAGGTATCTGAATAAGCAGGTAGCGTATGTTCCTTTTAGATATAAGTAATATATAGTCTCTGGTTCAGTACAGTGCTAGTGAAACAAGTACATTGCTATTTGCAACCTTAACGATGAGTATTCAATCTCAATGTCCGTTAAGCAGGTAAGGTTAACTATAAATATACAGAGTTCCTATTAGGGCGCAGCTAAATACACCTTGAGTGCTATTAGCATGAAAGAAGAGGATACTTGCGGTACTGCTGTCATCAGATGAGAAGGTTGTAGATTGAGTGCCTTGCTGTAGGTTATTCAGAATCCTCCTTGTTGCCAGTGGACATAAGCTGGTAAGGAATGCCTGTACTGCTGCAGCCTGGAGGGGCTTGGACTGAAGTCTGGAGCGGTAGTGCTGGTTCCAATGGTGGATGGGGAGAGTCTGTATACTGGAGCAGGTTCTCTGGGGAGTCCTGAGTTGCTTCCAGGTGACGGCAGGGGTCCAACAAAATAGTGGAACACCCTGCCGTCATTAGTGGCGATTTAAATAGCCGCCGGGGCGCGGGAAACAGCGCAGCACGCTGGGGCGCACTTCCGCGTTCCAGCGTGGAACGCAAACAGTAGCGCGGCGGAAGTGACGCGGCCAGAGTTGAGAGAGGAGCGCAGCCGAGGGAGAGAGGTAAGGCTGCGCTCATCTTGTATAGAATAACGCCAGTGGCGTTACAGCTATGCACACAGTACAAATTCACTGCTTTTATTTTGAAGGGGACTGCTGTTTTTTATTTATTTTTTTATTCCAATTTGCATATAGTAGGTTTGTGCATGCTTACACATCTTCACAGTAATGTATTGGAGAGCAGGCGTCCCCAAGACATGGCGGCAGCCAAACTTCCACCCTCATGAGGTTCCTAGAGTCAGGCTGCTATGTTTCGCCCAAGGAGGTGCTAGCTTACCACATTATATAAGATTGGTTCCCTATATGGATTTGTGTTTTATATTTGTTTAAGAGGGATATCATATTTAGTTATGCGCACTCATACTGTATACCTAGGATATTTAAGTAATTCCTGTGGAAGTTTGTAGTTACCTGGACTTGGATAGTATACTCTGCACTTATTATTAAAGTTAAGGTTACTCTTGACGGGAGGCAACTATTACTTTTATAAAGAGATAAAGTTAATAATGAACAGAAATAAGTTCAGCCTATTGGTTCAGCACTCCACAAGAGTCCCAGTCTCTCAAGTGACCCCTTGGGAAAATGTATTGTACACACCTGCTATAGATGCATTTAAAAAAAGCTTGTGGAGGCTCCACATATAGGAGGGAAAATTAGTCTGACCACCGGTGGGGAAAGAAAATAGAATAGCATTTCTGCATGGGCCCACTGACCTTAGCAGGTGGAGTAGGCCAGTAGCAGGTGTCTCCTATAGTTGTGTCTTTCGTTCGAGCAGTGACCAGAGGTATGATAATACCCATGTCATGCTAATTTTAAAAACCACTTTAGTTTGTGAGCCCTATTATTACTCATAGATGTTCATAAATTAGTTGTTTGGGGTCAAGTTAGTCTATAACTAGGTGCAAAAAGCATATGGGGATAAGGTTGCCATTCAGAGAGTCCGACTTTTGAATCAAGCATCTGGGTTTGAGACTGCGTTAATCCCGGACACATTATTCAGACCAGACTGTGGCCAAGTATTACAACCACTGAGTACATAGGCGTGCACAAAGGCTGGTTGCAGTTGTCTAAGCCGTGAGCCTGTGGCACTCTCTCTCAGTGTCCAGAGCCAGCACAGTCTCCTCAACCACCCCCTTCCCCACACACAAACATACATACAGTCCACCTAAACTGACAGACTGGGAAAAGAGAGCATTAATCAGAGAAGCAGCCAAGAGGCCATTGTTAAAAGAAAGCCATAAGAAGTCCCATTTGCAGTTTGCGAGAAGCCATATGGGGGACACAGCAAACACGTAGAAGAAGGTGCTCTGGTCAGATGAGACCAAAATTGAACTTTTTGGCCTAAAAGCAAAACGCTATGTGTGGTGGAATACTAACTATACACTTCACCATGAACACATCATCCCCACCGTGAAACATGGTCATGGCAGCATCATGTTGTTTGGAATGCTTTTCTTCAGCAGGGACAGGTAAGCTGGTCAGAATTTCTGGGAAGATGGATGGAGCTAAATACAGGGCAACCTTAGAAGAAAACCTGTTAGACTCAGCAATAGACTTGGGACTGGGGTGGAGGTTCACTTCCAGCAGGACAACGACCCTAAACATACTGCCAGACCTACAATTAAAATGTTTCGATCACGGGTCCTCAAACTATGGCTCTCCAGTTGTTCAGGAACCACAATTCCCATCATGCATAGTCATGTCTGTGAATGTCATATTTTTACAATGCCTCATGGGACTTGTAGTTCTGCAACAGCTGGGGGCCCCCGAGTTTGACGATTCCTGGTTTAGATCAAAGCATATTCATGTGTTAGAATGGCCCAGTCAAATCAAGCCCTAAATTAAATTGAGAATTTGTAGCAAGACTTGAAAATTGCTCGTCACAGACGCTCTCTATCCAACCTGACAGAGCTTGAGCTATTTTGCAAAGAAAAATGGGCAAACATGTCACTCTCCTAGATGTGCAAAGCTGGTGGAGACATCCCCAAAAAGATTCTACAAAGTATTGACTCAGCGGGGCTGAATACAAATGCACGCCACACTTTTTAGATGAGAGAGAGAGAGAGAGACTCTTGTAAAGCGCAACACATGCGAACTGAATCGCCTCTGGTTGTAACATGACAACTGTGGAAAATCAAGAGGTATGAATACTTTTTTTTCCCTGTTCTGGTCAGCAAATCTGTCTAGTGACAGGATATTGATCTTGTCTTCTGATTGATACAATTCAACAGTTATGCCCTGTACACCCGATCGGTTCATCTGATGAAAACGAACCAATGGATTTTTTCATCAGATATCCGATGAAGCTGACTTTCATCAGTCTTGCCTACACACCATCGGTTAAAAATCCGATCGTGTCCAACGCGGTGACGTAAAACACAACGACGTGCTGAGAAAAATGAAATTCAATGCTTCGGGGGATGCGTCGTCTTGATTCTGACCGATGGATTTCCCCACAGACGATCGTTTTTTTCTATCGGTTTTTTAACCATACGAAAATTTTAAAACGGGTTCTATTTTTTTTCACCGATAGGAAAAAAACTGATGGGGCCCACACACGATCGGTTCGTCCGATGAAATCGGTCCGTTTTCATCAATCAGACGAACCGATCGCGTGTACAGGGCATAAGAGGCAAGAATCCTCAATACAGAGAGATAGCAAAGATGAGGGTAATTATTCAGGTAAAAATACTCTTAATAAAATAAGTGAAGAAAGTTTACTTGTGCGGATAGAACAGAAAAAAAGAATGTTGAAGGTTGTACACGGGGAATTAATTATCTAATTTCTTTGCACATGGGCGTTTCCCTGATCTAGTACCGGTTCATACTAGAAAGATGTTTGTTTAAAAGTGACATCCAAAAATACCAAATCCTCGTAGAAAGTTTGCTAAAAATGTTTTGCTGGAAATTATAGATAAGACTTTAGTACTTGCCAGGAATAATTCGAGCTATAAACAAAAAGTGTTGATTTCTTTTAGTCCAATATATTTCCCAAGTGGGCTCTTAGTTTATGCAAGGAAGTTCAAGTTACAATTATTTGTTCACCCTCACAAACACTACAATATGTGTTAAAGATCAGAGAAACATGTCCAGCTTTATAATTGGCTATTACTCTGCTACAAAGGAAGTATCAGTCAGTGCCAAAGAAAGTGAATGTCTGGGGACCTTACTCATACACAATAGTACACTGATCTAAAACACACACAATCATGGTGTGTGTGTGTGTGTGTGTGTGTTTGTGATATATATATATATATATATATATATATATATATATATATATATATATATATATATATATATATATATATATTGTGCAAAAGTCTTAGGCAGGTGTTTAAAAATGATAAAAATAATAATTTTTGTATTTGATCTTATGTAATGATCTAATTTTCTGAGATGCTGAATTTTGGGTTTTCAATAGCTGTAAGCCAAAATCCTCCAAATTAATAAATACAAATTTCTTGAAATATATCACCCTGTATGCATCTATATAGAAATGAGTTCCACTTTTTTTAATTGAATAACTGAAATAAATTAACTTTTTGATGATATTCAAATTTTGTGATGCGTTTATAGTTGAGGTCCATAAGTAGAGTAGGGCAGGGGCCATTCTGACGTCACGGCACGCACCACACGCGAGGATTACAATAAACCTACTATGGTGGATAGATATTCTCAGCCTAAGGTTTTGATTTTATGTTGTTTACAGTCTGATGCACTCTCAGCACCATGCAAATGTGAGTATTTTGGGTATGAGATATAATTGAAATAAAGACCAGTCATTTTAAAGGTTAAAGCGGATGTCCACTGAAAAAAAAAATATTAAAAGCCAGCAGCTACAAATACTGCAGTTGCTGACTTTTAATATTGGCACACTTACCTGTCCTGGAGTCCAGTGCTGTCTGCAGTTGAGGACGAGCGATCGCTCGTCACTCTGCTGCCCCCCACCATCCTCGGTGAGGGAACCAGGAAGTGAAGTGCTCCGGCTTCACTGCCCGGTTCCCTACGGCGCATGTGCCTGTCGCGCTGCGCAGTGCTGACTGGCTCCCGCTGTGTTCTGGGAGCCGAGTGTTTCCCAGAACACAAGGGGGGGGGGGGACGGGATCTGACGTCCTACCCGCAGTCTACCCGCAGACTGTGTGGCAGGAAGTGGGTGCAAATACCTATCTTTAGACAGGTATCTGCACCCCCCTCCCCCTGAAAGGTGTCAAATGTGACACCGGAGGGGGGGAGGGTTCCGATGAGCGGAAGTTCCACTTTAGGGTGGAGCTCCGCTTTAAGCACTATGTATAGTTTTCTTTTTTGGTGATGTGGATGAGTGGAAGTGAATTCAAGGAGAGGAGATCATAGACCCGGATATATTCATAGAAGTGGAACAACATTAAAGGTTCCCACAGTGGGAGAAAAGAGCATATAGACCATTCATTGGTCTTCTCCCACAGGTGAGGGCACATCGGGTGAGGGGATGGTCACCATTGCATGAAGAGTGTTGGATCACACAGTGGTGGACACAATTGATTAATTTGCAACGGTGGAAACATTAACTTTTTTTTTCATAATTTTGAGGGAATTGGTTGCTTTCTATAATCGGATATACATGAAACCGTTGGTGAATGAATGAATGAATGAATGAATGACTTGTATAGCGCAACGCATGCGAACTGAATCGCCTCTGGGCGCTTTTTTCCAGCCAGTGTCTGTTTGGCTGGTGCGGTCATTTTTACCCCGTAGGATCATGACACGCTAGGGACACACAGTCATACACACATATATACATATATACTGGGCCGATTTGGACGACATCCAATTTACCTACCAGCATGTCTTTGCACAAGACATGCTGGTACGTGTTTGCGTCCACCTGGGTGCTCTTTTATAGTCTCCTATAGGGCTGCAACTAACGATTATTTTCATAATCGATTAGTTGGCCGATTTATTGTTTCGATTAATCGGATAATAGCCTTAAAAAAATAAAAAATAAATTGTATATATAAATATAGCATTTAATTTTTTTGGGCCAATTTGTTGTTGGGCAGATTACAAAACACAAATTGCCGCAAAAACACTTTACATGCTTTTCTGCAGCTTCTCCATTGAAGTATATTGAACCAAAAAAAAAATCGCACCGTTTTGCTTTAAAAACTCCTAGCCCTTTCCAAATACACAGCAGCTGAAAAAAAAAATCATTGATGTGAACGTGTCCCATAGGGAAACATGTAAATGAACTGTAGTGTGTTTTTGCAAAAAGCACCAAAAAACAGAGGTGTGAACCTGGCCTGAGATGTTTAGTAACATAATGGGGTTAAAAACAAACAAAAATAAGTACAAAAAGAGCAAATCTCTACTTTAAGGGGTTCATTTTTTTACTGTGGGTCATTGAAAGTAATATATACAGTAGTGATTTGCTTTTTTGTACTATAAAGGGCCAATTTTAGTTTTTTTAACCCCATTATGTTACTGGCCGATTAATCGAATATGAAAATGGTAATCGATTAATCGACAACTAATCGATTATGAAATTAATCGATTAGTTGTTTCGGCCCTAGTCTCCTAGTAGATTTCTCGATTCAAGGAGGGCTGCACTGACTAAACTTACCTGAAGGACGTTGTTTCAATACGTTTGATGGTCCACTGCACAATGAGACTTTGTGTGTTTTGTGCCGTTGTTTGGGTCCAGTCTCTCTTGTAAAGCTACACATGGGTTTCCCTATAACTTATTTACCTTTTGTCATGTTGGATGGTTTCGTTGTGTTATTAGTCTTAATAATGTGCTTAGTTTGGGTCCAGTCTCCCTTGTTGAGCTACAAAGATTTAGTCACCCCTGCTTTTTCTGGATATCAGAACTTCTCCTAAGAGAAGGATTTCAGGAAAGGTTGAAATTGGCTCAGGCTATGGCCAGCTTGATGGTACATGGGTACCTAAAACATAGATATACAGTACAGTGGAACCTCGGATTGCGAGTAACGCGGTAAACGAGCGCTTCGCAATATGAGCACTGTATTTTAAAATATCCTAACTCCAGTTTGCGAGTGTTGTCTCGCAAAACGAGCAGGATTCAGGCCAAAGTGGTGTGCAGCACTGCGTTTGGGGGGCGCCGGAGCCGAACGGCGGTGGGGGGCGCCAGAGCCGAACGGTGCAGATCAGAGGTGGGGGGCGCCGGAGCCGAACTACGCAGATTGGAAATGCACTGAAAGGCCAGAGGACAGCTCGGCTGACCTTCGCAAACCTCTGGAACAGAGTCTTTTCGAGGTTTGCAGAGGTCAGCCCAACTGTCCTTGGGCCTTTCTGGCTGTTTCCGAGGCTCTCCGGCGCCCCCCCCCCCCGCCTCTGGTCACATGCGGTATTGCATGCCATTGAAGTCAATGCGGAACAAATTATTTTCGTTTCCATTGACTTCAATGGGGAAACTCACTTTGATATGCGAGTACTTCGGATTACGAGCATTCTCCTGGAAAGGATTATGCTAGTAATCTGAGGTTTCACTGTATTTGAGTACTAGCTTAGGGAGGTTTGCTACTTAAAGTGGAGGTTCACCGAAAAACACAATTTTTAACATTGGATTGAGGCTCATTTTGTCAAGGGGAATCAGTGGGTTTTTTTTAAATCGAAGCAGTACTTACCGTTTTAGAGAGAGATCTTCTCTGCCGCTTCCGGGTATGGGCTGCGGGACTGGGCGTTCCTATTTGATTGACAGGCTTCTGACGGTCGCATATAGCGCGTCACGATTTCCCGAAAGTAGCCGAACGTCAGTGCGCAGGCGCCGTATAGAGCCGCACCGAGGTTCGGCTTCTTTCGGCTACTCGTGACGCGATGTATGCGACCGTCTGAAGCCTGTTGGAAGCCTGTCAATCAAATAGAAACGCCCAGTCCCGAAGACCATACCCGGAAGCGGCGGAGAAGATCTCTCTCTAAAACAGTAAGTAGGGCTTTGATTAAAAAAAAAACCCCCGATTCCCCTACACAAAATGAGCCTCAATCTAATGTTAAAAATAGTTTTTCGGGTGAACTCCCGCTTTAATAAGTATGTAAACTCAACATTTCATATTCCTGATATGTGTCTGCTGTACCCTGTACTTGTATGAAAAAGTATCTTGTTCTCTTTGTATTGCTTCCTTATGTGAAATCCCTGGTGTTTCTGCCATTTGCTTTTCTATTAAAAATTTACCACACTAAGCAGGAGAGCACAGTCTGGTCAGTTCTCTAGCTATGCTGGGAACTCAGGGCCAGATCCTCAAAAGGGATACGCCGGCGTATCTACTGATACGCCGTCGTATCCCTGTTTCTATCTTTGGAACTGATCCACAGAATCAGTTTCCAAGAGATAGACAGAAGATCCGGCATGTGTAAGGGACTTACACTGCCGGATCTTAGGATGCAGTACCGCATCCGCCGCTGGGGGCATTTCGCGTCGAAATGCCGCCTCGGGTATGCAAATTAGCACTTACGGAGATCCACAAAGCTTTTTAGCTTCGTTTTTTCTCCCTAAGTTTTAGTTTGCAATCGTAAAATTAGGGCTGCTTTTACAAAGTGTAAACTGTTTACACCTTGTAAAAGCAGACCCTTCTGTCCAGCGACGCGTTTTTTTTTTTTGTTTTACATTTTTTTTTTTTCGCTGTATGTTTTTTTTTTTTTCGACGCAACTTTATTGACCCGGCGCGATCTACAAAGCTCGGCGTAACGTAATTTGCACGTCGGGAAAATGACGTCATGAGCATGCGCAGTACGGCCGGCGCGAGAGCGCGCCTAATTTAAATGGGAATCGCCCCCATTTGAAGAGGAACGCCTTGCGCCGGCGGAATTTAAGTTACACAGCCGAAAATTTCTAGGTAAGTGCTTTGTGGATCGGGCACTTAGGTAGAAATTTTAAGGCAGTGTAACTTAAATGGGAATTTTTACGTTACGCTGGCTCTTTGTGGATCTGGCCCTAAGCCTGCTATCCTTCAATGATCAGATTTGTCCTGACACACACCTCCTGCACAGCCTTTCACTGGGAAGATCGGTGTACTGCTGCTTTTCCTCCCCAGCTCTTATGCAGCTGAGAACATGAACGTGATTACTTTTAAAAAAGGGGAAAAATGTATTTTATAATGCTGTTTTTTTATATCTATTCACTGATGTTTTGCATGTCATTTCTGTTTTAAACTGAATGAATTATTCTACAAGGTAATCATTTTACAATCTTTTTTTTTTTTTTTTTTTTTTTTTTTTTTAAATCATCTGTTCCTTTTTTTAACCCTTTCACGCCGAGCGTACGCATATATGCGTCCTCGGCTTTCAGGGGTTGTACCGGGATGATGCCTGCAGCCGCAGGCATCATCCCGGTACCGTTGTTTAGAGCGGGCGATCGGCTTTCCAAACATAACAACCGATGCGGCTAAAAGCCGCTCGGTTGTTATGCCGGAGGAGCGGGAGGGGACATCCCCCCCCTCCCGCCGCCTCTCGCCGCTCTGACCGGGCCTCCCGTCCCACCGGGAGACCCGATCCACGATCCGGCGCCTCCAGCGTCTCGGCGCGCTCTGAAACAAAGCCGTAAACGGCTTTGATTCAGTGTGCGCATTGAAACCACGGAAGCGGCGTCATGACGTCACTTCCGGGTTTCTCGGCTGCCAATGGCGCCGGATTTAAAAAAGTACACAGTATTCAGAATCGCCGTTTTCGGCGATCTGAATACTTTGAAGTGCAAAGGAGGGCTCGGAGGTCTTTTAGACCCCGATCCCTCCATAAAGAGTACCTGTCACGACCTATTGCTGTCACAAGGGATGTTTACATTCCTTGTGACAGCAATAAAAGTGATCAAAATGTAAAAAAAAAAAAAAAAAAAATGTAATATTAGAAAAAATAAATAAATAAATAAGAAAACAAAAAAAAAAATTTTTTAAAGCGCCCCCCTCCCCGCGAGCTTGCGCAGCAAAGAAAGCGCATACGGAAGTCGCGCCCGCATATGAAAACGGTGTTCAAATAACACATGTGAGGTATCGCCGCGATCGTAAGAGCGAGAGCAATAATTATAGCACTAGGCCTACTCTGTAACTCTAACCTGGTAACCGTAAAAAAAGTTTAAAGCGTCGCCTATGGAGATTTTTAGTTACCGTAGTTTGTCGCCATTCCACGAGTGCGTGCAATTATAAAGCGTGTCATGCTTGGTATCTATTTACTCGGCATAACATCATCTTTCACATTATGCAAAAAAATTGGGCTAATTTTACTTTTTCATTTTTTTAAAATTCATGAAAGTAAATTTTTCCCAAAAAGTTGTGTTTAAAACACCGCCGCACAAATACCGTATGACATAAAATATTGCAACAATCGCCATTTTATTCTCTAGATTCTCTGCTAAAAATATATATATAATGTTTGGGGGTTCTAAGTAATTTTCTAGCCAAAAATATGGATTTTAACTTGTAAACACAAAATGTCATACATAGGCATAGGCATGAAAGGGTTAAATAATTTGCCCATCAATCTTCTGATCAATATTTTTTATATAATTGTATATTACAACACGTTGACTGGGGTCTGTTGATTTAGCTCGGTGTTCGTGTGTGTGTGTGTCCTGTACAGTATATTCTGGTTTGTGACTTTTGGTGGCTAGTTCTTTAAAACTGAACAATTTGCCATTTAAAATTTTGGGTGCAGATTTATTTTTTTGACTATTGGCAAGACCCAGCCTGACAAAGGACAACCACACAAGCAGCAGGGAACATGGTTTACTTGTTATGGGTTGTTTATTACTAGCATTTTCTTTTACAACGTGGGAATTTCCTGTGTTATTTGTACATTTGTCAAACCAATACAGAGTCCCATGATTTTACAAAGGGAAGTCAGCAAAAATAGATAAACTAGCCATGCCACTCTTATCATAGACTTGCTGACATCAACAAATGGAATTTATAATTGCCATCTCTAATGGCAATAAAGTAGTTATATAAGCAATTCCTTCACTCTCTGATATACAAATGAGTGCTATAAATGTAATCATTCCTCATAATAATTAGAAATAATTAATACCAAACATCAAACAAAATAATAACTCTAAAACAGGAGAATAAATGAATGTGTGATGTTAGACTGGCCGTACCATCTGTGAGTTGCTTGTCTGTATAACATGTACAGTAAACCTTGGATTGAGAGTAACTAAGTATGTTTGAGAGCGTTTTGCAAGACAAGCAATTTTTTTTATTATAAATTTTGACTTGAAATACAAGTGATGTCAGTGCCGGCCCAAGACATTGTGCTGCCTGGGACCAAGAATGAAATGCTGCCAGAAAAAAAAATCACGCCAACCAAAAGGCCCCCACATTCATTATTTTATATCATGATAACTAAAGAGGACCCGTCATGGCTCTATACATGTATAGGAGTATAAAGAGGACCTGTCATGGCTCTATACATGTATAGGAGTATAAAGAGGACCTGTCATGGCTCTATACATGTATATAGAGGACCTGTCATTACTCTTTACATGTAAAGGAATATCAAGAGGACCTGTCATGGCTCTATAGATGTATAAAGAGGGCCTGTCATGGCTCTATACATGCATATAGGCGTATAAAAGGACCTGCCATGGGCTCTATACATGTATCCAGGAGTATAAAGGGACCTGTGAATTGCCGGCGACCACAATGTCTTTTGCGCAAACTAATCAATGTACGCTAATTGTGTTTTTTTTTTTGGTACCAAAAATATGTAGAAGAATACATATTGGCCTAAACTGAAGACAATTTTGGGGATATTTATTATAGCAAAAAGTAAAAAAATATATATATTTATAGCACAAAAAATAAAAACCGCAGAGGTGATCAAATATCATCAAAAGAAAGCGCTCTTTGTGGGAAAAAAAGGACATCAAATTTATTTGGGTAGCAGAGCTGGCGGAACGGGCTGGCGGGCATCAGTATGCTGCCCCCCTTAAAAGTGCTGCCTGGTACATGGCACGTGGCTGGGGTTGTGTGGCGGGGCAAGTTCATTTGCTGGTTGCTGCCTGGGGCTTACCAGTGCCCATCAATTTTGACCACTAATCTCACCTACCTGGCACACTGACCTACCTGACATACATACACTGACCTCACCTACCTGACCTACATTTACCTACCTGACATACCCTGACCTACATACACTGACCTCACCTACCTGACCTACATACACCTACCTGACATTAAATACACTGACCTCACCTACCTACCTACCTACCTGACATACATACATACAGTGCCTTCGCGACCTTTTACCACATTTCAGGCTTCAAACATAAAGATATAAAACTTTTTTTTGAAGAATCAACAACAAGTGGGACACAATCATGAAGTGGAACGAAATTTATTGGATATTTCAAACTTTTTTAACAAATAAAAAACTGAAAAATTAGGCGTGCAAAATTATTCAGCCCCCTTAAGTTAATACTTTGTAGCGCCACCTTTTGCTGCGATTACAGCTGTAAGTCGCTTGGGGTACGTCTCTATCAGTTTTGCACATCGAGAGACTGAAATCTTTGCTCATTCCTCCTTGCAAAACAGCTGGAGCTCCCATAAATTTTAACCATCTTCCCTGTCCCTGCTGAAGAAAAGCAGGTCCAAACCATGATGCTGCCACCACCATGTTTGACCGTGGGGATGGTGTGTTCAGGGTGATGAGCTGTGTTGCTTTTACGCCAAACATAACGTTTTGCATTGTTGCCAAAAAGTTCGATTTTGGTTTCATCTGACCAGAGCACCTTCTTCCACATGTTTGGTGTGTCTCCCAGGTGGCTTGTGGCAAACTTTACACGACACTTTTTATGGATATCTTTAAGAAATGGCTTTCTTCTTGCCACTCTTCCATAAAGGCCAGCTTTGTGCAGTATACAGGGACTGATTGTTGTCCTATGGACAGAGTCTCCCACCTCAGCTGTAGATCTCTGCAGTTCATCCAGAGTGATCATGGGTCTCTTGGCTGCATCTCTGATCAGTCTTCTCCTTGTATGAGCTGAAAGTTTAGAGGGACGGCCAGGTCTTCGTAGATTTGCAGTGGTCTGACACTCCTTCCATTTCAATATTATCGCTTGCACAGTGCTCCTTGGGATGTTTAAAGCTTGGGAAATCTTTTTGTATCCAAAACTGGCTTTAAACTTCTCCACAACAGTATCTCGGACCTGCCTGGTGTGTTCCTTGTTCTTCATGATGCTCTCTGCGCTTTAAACGGACCTCTGAGACTATCACAGTGCAGGTGCATTTATACGGAGACTTGATTACACACAGGTGGATTCTATTTTTTTTTAACCAGAAAAAACAAGTTTATTGAGAATTGATCAAGGCATACATGTTATACAGTACAGAAGTTCCACTTCCTCCTATTTTACACGAGAAGCATTCAGAATTCAAGTCAACCCGCAGTAACAGTTCAATCCAGGTTTATGCACACAATTTTAATTCAGTCAGCATATTCATAGCATTCACTAGATATCCCATATCAATTTAACGTATTCAAGAATCATTCACCTTCCCTCCGCCCTCTGCCTCCCACACATCCCCCTCAAATTATACAGTACACGTTTCCCCATCCTCCAGCCACCGGTCCCAAACATTAGAAAATTTTTGTGGGCGACCCCTGTGTATATATATATCATTTTCCTAAAAGGCAGTACAGCATTTATTTCCTTCTTCCAGTCCCGTAGAGACGGGGCCGTCGCCTGCAACCACGCCTTGGCCACCACCTTTCTTGCTATAAACAGTGACTCTTGTATAAATATGGTCTGGTACTTATCAACCTCTACATCTGGTAGTAGACCCAGTAGGCAAAGTAGGTCCATTCCCACAGGGGATCCCATATTGTCATGCAGGAATTTCGTCACTTGTAACCAATAGGCCTGCATGTCGGAGCACTGCCACAGTAAATGGTAGAAGGTGCCCTCCGTCAATAGACACATGGAGCACAGTGGACTCCTTGTGGGTTGGAACTTCGTCAAACTCAGTGGCGTCGGGTAGGCCCGATGAATTATACAGGCATACCCCACTTTTAAGTACACAATGGGACCAGAGCATGTATGTAAAACGAAAATGTACTTAAAGTGAAACAATACCTTTTTTCACTTCTAGGGTGTAGTGGGGGGTCAGGGGCTGTAGTGGGGGTGTCCGAAGCTGTAGTTGAGATCTCAGGGGCTGTAGTGGGGGTGTCAGGGGCACACCGGAACAGGGCGGGCTATGCTCTCGGAGCTTCAGCTCCTTCTACTGCAGCTGCAAAATGTCTGTACAGTACTTGTCAGGCACTTACGGGTATGTCCTTACTCGCGAGTGTATGTAAAGTGAGTGTACTTAAAGCGGGGTATGCCTGTATATAATTGTGTCAATCTATCCGAAAGTTTAGGGGATGCGGTCTTCACTCCCTCCAAAATTTCCCCCCAGTCCTCCGTCTCAATAGGCCCCACATCCTGTTCCCACTGTGTTCTCGCTGCCTGGACTACCCCGTTTACCCTACGTTGCCTAATAGCATAGTATAAATTGGATATAAGTTTGGTCGATTCTGCTCCGAATATAACATCCAGTACCGGTGGAACACTGAGGTCCTCCGCCACTAAGGCCATATGCTTCCTAAGTGCGTGTCTAAGCTGTAGATATCTAAATAGGAACTGTTGTGGGAGGGAGAACTCCCTCCTCACCACCGAAAATGGCTTGACTCCACTCTCTGTTAGGATTTGGGATAGGTACAGTACCCCATACGAGGCCCAAATTTGTGAATCTGGTACTGAGGTCAATTCGGGGAGGCCTCCGTTAACCCACAACGGTGTGTGTGAATGAATGTGCGATCGATCTTGCTTTTTAAGGGCGATATCCCACACTTTTTGAAGATGTATTAGCATTCCTGCTCCAAACTGCGGTGTCCTGCATCCTCCCCGTCCCCTTTTAAATACCGCCTGGCAGGGAGTGTGAAAGGCACTTCCCGGCTTATTGCAGACCATTGACCCATATCTCCTCGACTCAGTCTTATTATAGTGATATAGATGAGACCGTGGTGCTGCTATGTAGTAAGGTGGATTCTATTTATCATCATTAGTCATTTAGGTCAACATTGGATCATTCAGAGATCCTCACTGAACTTCTGGAGAGAGTTTGCTGCACTGAAAGTAAAGGGGCTGAATAATTTTGCACGCCCAATTTTTCAGTTTTTTATTTGTTAAAAAAGTTTGAAATATCCAATAAATTTCGTTCCACTTCATGATTGTGTCCCACTTGTTGTTGATTCTTCAAACAAAATTTCAGTTTTATATCTTTATGTTTGAAGCCTTAAATTTGGCAAAAGGTCGCAAAGTTCAAGGGGGCCGAATACTTTCGCAAGGCACTTTATATATATATATATATATATAGTAATGTAGCACTACCACTGCTGGTTTGTTTTGGGTGGCATGTTACCTCATGTTCCTCCATCGTCTAGGGGTAGTTGATGAGAGTTGCAGCTGGGTAAAAACAGTAGAACTTGGTGAAGAATAGAGATTTGGTAGAAATGGAAACAACAGATTCAGGTGCAAGTAATAGGGAAACAGTCCTGCTTCCAACGACACTTTCTTTTTCACCACTGCAGCCAGAGTGGGTACAGCGCACCTGGACAGGCCTCTCTCACCAGCCTGGCAGCCAGAATATCACTCTGAAAATTGGGGAAAAGTACCTGCCACAGACCCTCTCTATGATTGAAAAACAGTGGAGATGATCCTCCTTAGCAGACTTGACACCTGGATCTCCTTCAGGTAGTTGTAGTTGGGTTACCGACTGATAGGCGGCCGACGTCCAACCTCTCAGTACCCGGTTACCTTGATCCCCGGGGGATGGTCGAAACCCTCTTGGAACGCCAGCCTCTCTTGGCACTCCTCAGGCAGTCTTTCCCCCGAACAGCTTCCTCTAACAGGACAACGCTCGGGACCTCTTTAGATCAGGGGCCCAGTCGATCATTGGGCCCCAGCCGCAGCTCAGATGTTCCGGACCAACATAGTTCCGGAACACCGCGTGGCACGCACACCCCGGCCCGGAAGGCCATTTTGCCGGGGTGCCGTGGTATGGCTACCCTGAAGGTGGGCGCCACACAAGAAGAAGCCCAAGCAAATGGCGTCTGCCTCATAAATACCCCCTCCTAGCACGCACAGCGAGGGAAACTCCTTCTGATAGGCTGATGGCAAAAAGTACCCAAATCCTTGACTCCACTGCTGCCACCGGTCAGCCTGGGGTGTGATCAGCACCCCAGAAACGACAGAATGAGCCCACAGCACAGCAAAAGCTGAGACAGAAGCTTACTGCACCTTTCCAAGCAGTTGGTTCACCTTCACATTTCTGGAATACAAAGCAAATGGAAGACGTATTGGCTGAGAATGCCAATTGGAGTAATTGTGGCCTGACAAATGTATTTTATTAGATTTGGCAGGCAATATAAAGTTTAATTTTAAGTCCGTATAAGAATCCACAAGATTCTGTTTATTTTGTGCAATATTACATGTCACATCTAATATAACATTCTCTTCGCCTCATTTATTTGGAGGATTATGTTGTCAAATGTCTGGAGATGGACAAATTCATTAAACAGAATATGTTTTACATGGGGAATTTAAGTAATATTATATGAGAGATATACAACTATCAGATTACGAGGTCTAGGGCACATAAAAGGTTTTCGGGGACTGCTGACATAAATTAGTGTTAATGCCAAACATACATTATCAATGAATAGGATTAACTCGTGTAATGTCAAAAACTCACTGGAAAAGTGTACTGTAGGGCCATCTGCTGGCTAACAGACAGCACAGCTCACAACGGTTTAAAGTACACGTGCATGCAAAAACATGGCTTTTACCACCTTTCTCATTTTAATTTTCTCCCGTATTGAGAAAAGGCACCTAAAGAATACAGTGTGCATATGTCCATAAAGTGATCCTAATATCATAGTGACATAAATGAAGATAAAATTACAATAGTGTCCTGTGCTTATATACAAAAACGAATACAATAGTGATATAAAATGTTGTTTGTTAAACAAACTGAGGTCAAGCTTTACTAGTATTCTGCCGTGCTTTCGACTGAATTCTGTTCAATTAAGTGCTAATGTGCCATATAACTTAATATTGCATAAATGCATATACCATATGAAAAAAAACTTTCAATATACAAAAATGAATCAATATAAAAACACATCAATATACACGTGAAATCAAGATGAAAAACTTCATGCAGTCCACGAATTCAAAAATAAGCACATTGCCAGGGAAAAAAGTGCATGGAGATTCGTTAGCATAAGGTGCTTGTGAATGTAGTGCTACCCCCGCAGGAGCCGCTGGTTAGATTTGGGATGGCGTGTTACCTCTGTGAGTTTCTAGAGGTAAAGATGATGTTGAGATGATGATGAGAGCAATAATGGAATGTCCAAGCAGCAGGTGTCTTTTTTTTCTGGTAGTTTTATTTCACCCAACACGGCAAAACAGTAACTTGAGGTAGATGGGAAAAGATGGGTGAAGAGGAGAAGTTGCAGATTCAGGCTTGAACAATACAGAAGCAGTCCTGCTTCTAGCGGCACTTTTACTTCGTCGCCACTCCAGCCGGAGTGGGTATAGTGTATCTGGACAGGCCTCTCACACCGACCTGGCAGCCAGAGTATCACTCGGAACTTAAGGAGAAATTCAGTCTCTGCCACAGACTTAGTAGAAATGAAAAGGGTCAGAACAGGACCTCTGCCACAGGCCCCTTCTCCAGAACATAGATCGTGAGGTAAATCCTCCTTGGTAAATTTACTGCCCGAATCTCCCTCAGGTAGTCTTTCAAATGGTCACCGACTGACAGGTTGCCAACAGACAAACTCTCAGCGTCCGGTTACCTCGATCCCCGATGGATTGTCTAGGCCCTGTTGGATCGCCTGCCTCCGGGCTCTCCTCAGACTGACTCCCCATCGAACAGCACAACTCGCTTGGGATCTTCTTCAGAAAGGTTGGGGAACCCAGTAGATCACTGGGGCCCCGCCACAGCTTCAATCGCTCCGGACCAGCATGGTCCCGGAACCAAGGATGTGCCCCGGCCTGGTAGGCCATATCGCCGGGGCCCGTGATGTGCGCACACCCTAAAGGTGGGTGCCACACCCGGAACCAGAAGAACGAACGAACCCCGCCAAAAAAGCGTCTGCCTCAGAAATACCCTCCCCCAGCATGCCCCGCTTTGGAAAAACCTCACTGATTGGCTGCTGGAGAGAGGCACCTCTGCGTGGACCCCTCTGGTGCCATCTGTCTCCCCGAGGTGGAAAAGCACCTCTGGAACACAGAATGAAACCACAGCGCAGCCCAGCCCGGCAGAAACCCAAATTTACATAAATCAACTGGATGAGAGACAATTAACTCTCTCATCCCCCTCTAAATTTAAGATAGCACCTGGACTGAAAGTGCACAGGCGCTACACACTCCCCCCACTGAAATTGACACTGTCCTCAGTTTCCTATAACCAGTGTTCAAGCCTGAACACCGAAACCTGAACCTGCTTTGACAGAAAAAGAAAGAAAATAGAAAAGAGTATAAAACTTTAAGATATAAAACAATACTTTGTACGAATATCTACAGTAAGAAAGAACTATGGAATTACACAACCCTAACTATCTAATCTGCCCCAGTCTCCGACAGCGTTGATAGAAGGTCAAGAACCTGCAAGACAAAATAAAAGAACACACACAAAAACATATACTCAAATATATTAACTGTATCTATATACAATCCCTGAGCTTGGAGTTGAAACTGCACCCTCTAGCCAGAGGGCGAAATTTCCCTTCCTCCCAAAGAGATATCAGTAAGTGCTAGGCATTTCCTAAGTTGCAAGACCTAGAGAAGAAAAAAAAACAAATATGTACACTTAGTCTCTGCGGCAAAAAAAAACCTGCAGAACACTGCCTCTAGTGGCCAGCGCACTGGTACTACACGGCAGTCCAACGTTCATTTCAGAACGCACAGCAGAAGAAGGGAGATGTAAAAAATGGCATCTTCTCCTGTGAACTTTTTCCTGGTGCTGTAAAGAAACCGGCAAGACCCTAGCCTAACTAACTTATCAAAACCCAACCCGAAGTTCTGCACAAGCACCAAAATGTGGATCCGGTGGGATGAAAACATAACTTGGATAGGGGCAATAGTTCTTGTCCGTGTCTTCTTCAAAAGCAGCAGCAGGCATGAAAATATAGGCATGAGGCCTATCTATAAAACCATGGATCCGGCAAAGAAATTATGTCTCCTCGGGAATTTGTGGAAGCAACAGAAAACACTTGATGCGATTTTCCGGGACACCTAAGAGCCACACGGTCACTGTAGATATATCGACCAGGGCTCCACTCCTTCAAACAACTTTCGAAACTGTGGTTTAAGTGGAGAAAGGTAAAGTCCGTGTCACGAGCACACCTGGGCACATTCAGGCGTTCACAGATAGCATCATGACACCAGCTCTCTCTTTCTTGGTCAACCTCAAGAAGAAGGGCTGGAGGCACATATGGGTACTCCCAGCCATAATCAGTAGCCACCCTCCGCATGACGATGCGCTGCAGACGGGCCAGCCTAGGCAGGACGCGGGGGTCCCCAAGTCCTTGTAGCACAATGGTGTCGGTTGCCCTTTTAAGCATGGGCACTAAGGCAGGCATGGGATTTGCAACATTCGTACTGGACTCACCGACTCCCCAGGTCAGCTGCGGAACACTTGAACTTGGGGCGCTCAATGCGCTTGGTGCGCTGCGGTTGGAGCGTTTCTTCCTCCTACGAGACCTGTGGGCCCGAAACCCTCCATAGCCTTGGGATTCTGGGAACTCGGGCTCGAACCAATGGTCGTCACCCCCGTCGTCCGACAGGGATTCCAGCTCGGAAGAGTTGTACTCCTCCGCAGGCAAATAATTACATGTCCCGGCCGGGGCAGTAGACAAGTCTGGTAGGTGGGCAGGCAGGCCTCGATCACAGCCACGGGAAGCCTGTGCAGGGCCCTTCTTAGCGATGGCGTGCCATATGGAAACCACATTGGTAGGAGTAGTCTCCAATACAGCATCAGTTTGCGTACTAGTCACGCTGGGGGAGACAGCCGATAACAGGGTCAACGAGGATGAGATAGTCACGACCTCCGGATCGATAATCACTACAGATACGGAGTGCTCTGGCCATGGGGCCTCCTCCGCGGTCACAGTCCCAGCAATCCAGTCCACCCTGTACTCCCGGGGAGCTTCGGGGAGGCTCGATCTGGAACAAAAAGATCCGGCACTTTTTGCATCGGACAAAGGGCAGGATCCGTACGGCCAGCTCCGAGCAGCGGGGGCAGGACAGTCCGAGGGCCTCCACTCGAAAACAAAACAAATTTCCCCTTGGTCTGCATCCGGATCCCAGTATCAGTAAGGGGTACTCCGGTGGCAGCAGGCTTTGGCTGGGCTCCAATCGTGGACATCGGAGGCCTCAATCGCTCGAACGGCATCGGGGGAACAGACATGTTGCACGTGTCTTTCTCTCTCGTGGGCGGCAATCACTCTGCTGGTTTGGCGCCAAACTTCGCCCTACGTCTCACGCAGGGGTGGGTAACTCCTCCCACTTAAAAGAACTTGTCTGGGTACATTGCAGGCACACGTTACTCTTCTGCACGTGCGCCCAGACTCTTGCTACCTGAGGTTAACTTCTTCTTCACTACACAGTCCAACACCACAATTCCTTGCTCTCAATAGCAGAAAATAAAACTCACAGTTCCGTTGCGAGCAATAACAGCCGATCCCGGACGAGCCCCCACATGTAGCGCTACCCCCGCAGGAGCCGCTGGTTAGATTTGGGATGGTGTGTTACCTCTGTGAGTGTCTAGGGGTAAAGATGATGATGAGCTGATGATGAGAGCAATAATGGAATGTCCAAGCAACAGGTGTCTTTTCTGGTAGTTTTATTTCACCCAACACAGCAAAACAGTAACTTGAGGTAGATGGGAAAAGATGGGTGAAGAGGAGAAGTTGCAGATTCAGGCTTGAACAATACAGAAGCTGTCAGCTTTTTTTTTTTTTTTTTTTTATCTTTTTCTTTATTTTAAATAATCAGGGTTACAGAGAATTCACATAACATATATCATATATGCATTAACATATAGCTATCAAATATACAGTCTAATGGAAAACCATCAGGTGAACAGGCCGGATACAAACAAAAAAAAGAAAGAAAAAAAAAAGAAAGGAGAAGGAACTCGGATTTATACCATCCTGGTTCCCCTCCCCTATTCTTATATTAATCAACTTCCTATCCGAAGCCTGTTTTCTCATTTCCTCCAGACCACTGTATTACCTCATACATACTCATACAATGTTCCCTTGACCGTCCTTATTCCCTACCTAACACCCCTTTAATCTAATAAACAAAACAAACCTCCCCAAAAAAAAAAAAGGGGGGGGAAAAGGGAACCCCTATAAACCAGGCCCCCCCCCCTCCCCGCCGGAGATGGATATGTCCTCTCTTATTTCTCCTCTTCAACTCCTCTCAGCCTACTTCTGTCCTAGCAAATTCTGCTCTTTCTCTATTCCTCTAACATCCTCTTCCCTTCTTCCGTTTTCATGTACTGATTCCACCCTGTCCATGTTTCTACATATTGTTCCTTTTTATTCCTAGCTGAGAGTATTAAGTCTTCTATAGCTCCAATCTCTCTCACTCTGTTAAGCCATCTCGCAATAGATGGTGGTTTACTATCTCTCCACTGTAGTGTTATGGCCGTGTTTATCAGATGACATATCACCGATTTTTTTATATTCTCGCATTGGGATTTGTGAGCAATGGAGCAGGAAAAAGGCCGGATCATCCGGAATCTGGTGCTCCGTAAATTTTTGAACGATTCTCTGGACTTCTTTCCAGTAATCTCTTACTTTTGCACATGACCAGAAAATGTGTAGTAAAGTTCCCTGCTCCAGCCCACATCTCCAACAATACTCTGAATTTTCCTTGCTAAATTTGTGCAGCTTTTCTGGTGTATAGTACCATTGGGTCAGTAGTTTGTAGTTGGATTCCTGTATACGTGTGGATATTGAGGAATATAATGCTAAATGGATTATGTGTTTACGCTGGGTCTGTGAAAAATTTCTCCCCAGATCTCTCTCCCATTTTCCCAATCCCGGCAACTCAAAGTCATCTTGAGGGGAATTCAATATTCTATACATCTTTGAGCTTACTCTTTGTATTGGTTCCTCCCCATCACAATATTGTTCAAATTTAGTTAATTGTCGCCGAAAATTAGATGGTTGTCCCAAGGATCTTAAGAAATAGCTTAATTGAAGTGCTTGCCAGGCACTTAACTCATAGTTCCCCCCTCTCCTCGTCAAATCCTCTATTTTTTTTTTTTTCTTTTTTTTCGCGTCAGACTCTGCTCACATATAGCCGAGAGGTTAGCTCACGGTTCGCCCGCCCTTAGCGTCTCTCTTGCGGCTTCTCTTCTTTTTTGGTTTTTTTTTTTTTTTCTTCTTTTTTTTTTTCTTTTTTTTTTTTTTTTTTTGACATTACGAATTCAACATTTTTAAACTATTAGATTAGTATTTTCCCGCTTAACGAATCTAACTTCATTCTTTGATAGCATATCATAATTAGCATATCGTGATTAATCCCCCCCTCTTTTTTCCCCTTTTCCTTTCTTTTTTTCTCTCCCCCCCTTCTCCTCTCCCCCCCCCCCTCCTCCCCCCCCCCCCCGGATCTGTGTGCCATGCAATCTTCTTTATGGTTTCTCAGCTTTCTGCTTCTATCGTTCCCTGGACGAACTTTTCTGTGGATTTGAACACTTTCCACTTTTCCCAAATCATCCTGTTTTTGTCCTCTTCTCCTAACTCTCTGCAGGCAAGATACTCCATCTCTTCTATATATTCCACCCTTTCTATCCACTCTTTAATTGATGGCCTCTTTGGGTGTAGCCAATTTTTGGGGATCAGAGCCTTAGCTGCGTTTAACAACACTGGGACCAAAGTTGTTCCATATTGTTTTTTTGTTTTTTCAGTTCCGTGAAACAAACAGGTCAGCGGGCTACATAGAATCGTCTCTCCTGTTATTTCTACAATATATTTCAAGATTTCTTTCCAAAATTCCTGTATTCTCGGGCAGTCCCACCATATATGTAGCGTTGTTCCTTTTTGTTTACAATTTCTCCAACATAGCTCTGAATTTCTAGGGTGGATCTTATTCATTCTTGATGGGGTCATGTGCCATCGCACCATGCATTTATAATTTGCTTCTATGGTGGTAGTGTCCGCGGCATGGTTATATACTGCACCTATCATTTGTGTTTTATCAATTTTTTTACCAATGTCGCTTTCCCATTTTTCTAAAAAGGGCAATGCTTCCTGGGTCTCGAGTTCTGTTAGTATCCCGTATACCTTTGATATACCGTGTATCAGGGGCTTGTCCATGCTGCATATTTTTTCTATTGGATATAGTGTCTTGTCTTCCCTAATTGGTTGTGGTAGTGTGCTCACAAAATGTTTTAACTGCATATACTCCCATTCACTCATGCTTTGTTCCCCTCCCCCTATTTTTATCTCTTGTCTAAGTTTAATTTTTCCCCGTGTAACAATATCTTTTAATTTTTTCTCCCCTAAGTGTTTTCCAAAGCGTGTTCTGTTACCTGGTGGAAAAAAATTTGTGCCTGCTAATGGGATTAATGGAGAGTTATACTCCCATTTTTCCCGTCTCAATATTGTGTCCCATATCCTAAATACGTTCCTTGTTATGTTGTGTGTGTTCGTGCTAAATTCCCTCATTTTCGGTGGTATCCATACGTTTCTATTTAATAGTGTCCCACTTAATATTTCTTCCATACGTACCCATTTTTTTTGTGTATGTGTGTTTGTCCATTCTACCAACCTAGCTAAGTTTACAGCAAAATAATATCTTTTTATATCGGGGAGCCCCAACCCCCCTCCTTTTTTTTTCATGCTCAACAATGAATAGCTTACTCTAGCCTTTTTATCTGCCCATATATATTTCAGAATTACTGTTTTAATTACTTTAAAGAAGCTTTGCGGTATTTTTATTGGGAGCATTTGAAGTTTGTATGTTATCTTTGGTAAAATCATCATTTTGAACGCATTAATCTTGCCTATCCAGGAGATATGTTTTTTTGCTAGGTTTTTCAGGTCTTGGTTAATGTCGTTAATTAAGGGGACAAAGTTGGCCGAGTAGAGTTTTTCAACTTTAGATGTAATTTTTATACCCAAGTACGTTATAGCTTCTTTTTCCCATGTAAATGGAAACTCTTTCTGTAGTTCTTCTGCTTCTTTTTTTTCTATCCCCAGATTCAAGATTACCGTTTTTATCGGGTTTATTTTAAAATTTGAAAGTTCTCCATATCTTTTTATTTCCTTTATTACATTAGGGAGAGATACTCTAGGTTTGGTCAGATATAGTAGTATGTCATCCGCGTACGCCGCCACCTTGTGTTCTTCATCTCCCACTCTCACCCCTCCTATCCCCGGGTTTTCCCGGATTTTTGCTAGCAACGGTTCCAGGGCTATTACATATAGGAGAGGTGAGAGCGGGCACCCCTGTCTGGTTCCATTTTCCATGTTGAACACAGATGACACACTCCCATTGACCTTCACCCTAGCCGTCGGGTGACTGTACAGGTTCTTTACCCATTTCATGAACCTTGGTCCCAGGCCTATATTTTGTAAAGTTTCCATCATAAACCCCCAGTCGACTCTGTCAAATGCTTTTTCGGCATCTAAGGACATGAGTACGACTGGGGGTTTCTTTTTCGGGTCTTGTTGTAACAGTAACAGGGTCCTTATACTATTGTCTCTTCCTTCTCTGCCTGCTACAAAGCCCGCCTGATCTGAGTTTATTAATTGCGGCATTAAACCTTTTATCCTGGTTGCTAATATTTTCGCGTATACTTTCAGGTCTGCGTTTAACAGTGCTATTGGACGATAGCTGGAACACAACGTTCCATCTTTTCCCGTTTTGGGGATAATAGAAATATTTGCCAAAAGAGATTCTTTTCTTATTTCTTCTTCCTCTCCTATTTTGTTAAAATAGTTACACATCTCTGGGACCAGGAGTTCGCTAAATGTTTTATAATA
Organism: Rana temporaria; assembly: GCF_905171775.1. Lineage (NCBI taxonomy): Eukaryota > Metazoa > Chordata > Amphibia > Anura > Ranidae > Rana > Rana temporaria. The sequence goes on along the minus strand of NC_053500.1, from coordinate 29,998,304 downwards.
TTTGATCGGCAAGCCATCGGGGCCTGGACTTTTCCCGCACGGGGTTTCCCGGAAGGCTCTATATACCTCTTCTTGAGTTATTGGGGCCTCTAGGGATTCAATGTCATTTTGAGAGATTTTAGGTAATTTCGCTTCTTCTAAGTATTCCCTGATTTTCCTTTTTCTCATCTTTTCTTGCTCTTGTGTTTCCTTGGTTCTTATTGAATATAATGAACTATAAAAAGTCCGAAAGGATTCCGCTATTTCAGACGTCTTATATTTCATATGGCCGTCTTGATTCTTTATTTTTTCGATGTAGTTTTTTTTTTTTTTTTCCCTGGATATTCTGGCTAAATGTTTCCCAGGTTTGTTCCCCCATTTATACCTCTCCTTTCTAACATTTTTGAATATGTCTCTTGTTTCAATCTTCATCAGATCTCTAAGCTGGGTCCTCTTTACAATAATCTCATGATATATTTCATTTTCTCCTCGTTCTTTATGGATTTGCTCCAAATCAAATAGCTCAGTTGTTAATTTTTTCATGTTTAATTTCCTTATCTTTTTTTTCCCTGCTCCTATTGAGATTAATTTCCCTCTGATGTATGCCTTATGGGCCTCCCAAACGGTAGCTACCCTTACTTCAGGTGTGTTATTAAGGGTGAAATATTGATCCAGATCCATTCTCACTATGTTGTTTACCTCTATATCCTCTATAAGTTCTTCATTCAAGTTCCATGATCCTTTTCTTTGCTCTATTTCTTTGAATCTAATTTCCGCTATTACGGGAGCGTGATCTGAGATTGTAGATACCCCTATTGAAGTTTTGACTACCTCTTCCAATAACTCATGGTCTACCAATATATAGTCCAGTCTTGAGTATGTTCCATGCACGGAGGAATAGTAGGTATAGTCTCTTTTATTTGGATATGTAATCCTCCAGGGATCTATTAAACAGTAGCTATGCATTTTTTTTCTTAGTATTCTAAGCTGTTTAATATTTCGCCTCTGAACCCCGGATGTACTATCCAGTTGATAGTCCATTGAGAGATTGAAATCTCCTGCTAGTATTACATGTCCCAATTTAAAGTCCATTAAGGCATTCAAAATCCCCCTCAGATATTTATGTGGTTGGCTGTTTGGGCAGTAAATATTTGCTAACGTGTATTTTTTCCCTTGGAGTACTCCTTTTAGGAACAGATAACGACCTTCCGGGTCTACTTTCCTATCTTCTACTGTAAAGGAGATATTCTTCCCTATTCCTATGGCGACCCCTTTTGCTCTCTTCTTTGGGGAGTCCCCGTAGTACCAACTAGGAACTGCCCGAGAATACAATCTGACATTAGAGTCCAGCGTTATGTGTGTCTCTTGCAGAAAAACTATTTCAGCGGAATACCTTTCAACTTCTCTTAGTACCATATGCCTTTTTTCAGGGCAACTGAGACCTCTTACGTTGTATGTTAAAAAATTTATGTTTGTCATATTTTTTTTTTTTTTCCCTCTGTCTTGGGTGTATATGTTCTTTCCTGCTGCATGACACACAGATCTGAATCCCTTTCCCCCCCTCTCTAATCTTCCCCTCTCCCTTCCCACCCAAACCCTCCCCTCTCCCTTCCCCCCCGAACTCTTCCTCCCCCTCCCTTCTCCCTCCCCCCCTCCCCTCCCCTCGTATCTTGCCCCCTTGTTCTTCATTTGGGGCTTTCTCCCCCCCACCCCCTCCCCCCCTTCCTCCAATTCGATCCCTGACCTACTGGTCATTTAGAGCTTCTTCTAATTGGCGCTCCTGGCGCTCTTTTGCTCTTCAGGCTGAGGTGGAGTTCTATTTTAGCCCGGTCTCCTATCTCCCTATACTGGGGGACTGGTGAAGAAGCGCTTTCTGGGTCTCCCCCCTCCCCCGTCCCACTCCGATGGCTTACTAAGTGAAGGGGTGTTCTAAGGGTCTCCCCTCTCCCCCATCCCCTACTAGTTGCTTACTGTCTTAGCCCCTCCCTTCTCCGGCAGACAGGATCATTAGTGATTTTTTGGTATTGGGATGCCTAAGCTATTACAGAATTCTGGTATTTCCTCGATGAACCTCAGTCTTGCCGAAGTCCCGTTTTTCCTCCCTATCAAGCATGCTGGGAATCCCCAGTTGTACTGAATGTCTTGCTCTTGTAGGATCCCCAACAATGGTTTTAAACTTCTTCTTCTTTTTAACGTCTCTTGGGACAGGTCTTGGTAAATTTGGATATTATGATGATCATATTCCAATGGCGACTTCCCTCTCAGGTTTCTCCAAAGTTGGTTTTTCTCTTCCCAACTTTCAAATCGCACAATGATGTCTCTTGGATAATCCTGTGATCTCTCTCTGGCTCGTCTTATCCTATGCGCTCGTTCTATTCTTAAGGGGGTCGTTATTTCTCTTTCTAATATTGGGTTACAAATTTTCCTTATTATTTCTGGCAAGTCCTCAGTTTGTGCGGTATCAGGGACTCCGCGTATTCTAATGTTCTTCCTTCTATCTCTATTCTCCTGATCTTCTACTTTATACGCCTGTTCTCGTTGATTAATTTTTAATGCTTTTATTTCATCTTCTAGTTTTTTAACTGAGGTTACATTTGAGTCAACTTTTTTCTCTACTTCTTCAACTCTTTCCAATATATGCCCCATATTTTTCTCCATTCTTTCCATTTGCAATTTGATTGATCTTTCTAGGGCAGCAAACATTCCCTCCATTTCCATTTTTGTTGGTAGGAGTGTCATATCCTGGGTTTCTTCTTTATTTCCCTGTTCTAATTCACTCTCTCCATCATGGTCAGATCTAGTCTCTAAGAATGTTTCTGAGAGTGTTTCCAAGTCTGCCAGTGTGTTAGTAGCCCCTTTTTTCTTGTCTCTCTTCTTATCTTTTTCTACCTGGCTTCCTCTACCCGTTGGTAGTTTTTCAACGGGCTGGTTATCTCCGTTTGTCCCATGTGTCACAAATTTACACATCGGGCCTGGGCTTTGACTTAACCGGGGAGCCTTTGGGATTGCCCCCCCTTTCGCTCCCCTTCCCCTTGTGGTCATCTTACACCCCTCTTGGTTTTACAGTAATCTTGTTTACAACCGCTCTTTACTGTGCCCGTGTTGCGCCCATGATATGACAACCAGAGGTTTATAGACGTTTTGTGGTAATTTCGTTTTGGGCCAGGGGGGCAAACCAGTCTATGTGATCCCCCTTTCTCTCTCTAGTAGAGGGGAGAAAAAAAGGAAAGGAAAAAAAAGGAAAAAAAAAAAGGGAAGAAAAAAAAAAAAAAAAAAAAAGGGGGGGGGGAAAGGACAGAGGAAAAAAAAAAACAGAGCTCCGAGAGGTTTTTCTGTTTTTTTGAGGTTACAGAGCTGGCAGGGAGTTTTGGGGATAATAACCCAAGAGGATCCTACTGAGTCCGTCACTTGGATTGGTCTCACGTCTACACAGCACTTTTCTACTGAGTTGAGCTACACTTTTTTTTTTTTTTTTTTTTTTTTTAACCGATGTTTCCTCTTTTTTTTTTTTTTTTTTTCCAATGCCTATCAAAGCACTCTTTTTTATCTCAGTGTATTTCCTTCAATAAGGTATTGCTGTGAGCCGTGGGACTTATATCCGGTTGGCAGGCTTTTCAAGCGTGTTTCTCACGAAATCTTGGGTGCCACATAAATATATATCCAGTATGCCATTCAGCTGTTCAAGTTGCCTATAACATTTATTCGCGGGCACCCACTACTGCCTGTTTATTCTGTCTGGAGCTTTCTCAAAGTGTAATATAAATTGATTATCCAAGTGTCCCAGTGCCCAAATGTCCAAGTGTCCGCATTATCGGTATAGACAATAGAAATAGAAAAATTAACAAGGGAGGTGACCGCCGACAAACAAATATAATTTATTCACCCTGGTAGTTATCTTACTAAGCACTTGTCGCTTCTGTCACCAATTTCTTATCTTCATCCCAATCTCATAAGAAACATTACCACCTCTATTGCAGGTATCTCATTAATATCAGTTCGTGAGAAAAGCGTTGTACTCACCGCTTTGATGAATATGGTGTGCTCACAGGTCCATTGATTTTGAAAAAAAAACTTTGAAGAGAAGGCTGGTGTAATATTTTTAAATCTTACCCGCTTGTTGGTGATCTTCTAGGAGCCAGCTCCTTACTTACACACATCTCTTTCTTTTAATTTACTTTGAGTTACTTGAGCTACGAGGTGCTGGGTTTCATTTCTGTCAGCTTCTGCTCCCCATGTGGGGGCCCGCATACCGCGGTCCACAGCGACTTAGTACAGCTGCACGCGTACCCCAGAGAACGGGGGAGGGGGGGCCGCCGAGCGCACGAGCTGCTCTGCTCTCACGAAGGGCTCGGTTCACCTCGCCTCCCTCCCTGCAGCCCCTCCCGCTCTGTGTGCTCCGTGTGTTTGGGCTTTACAAGCGCCGTCCTCACCACTCTGCGCTGCAAGCCTCAATCACCGCAGCACAGGAAGAGCCGTGCACGCCGTCCACGCTGCAGGCCAGGAGACTCTCAGGCAGCCGGGATCCGAAAGTAGGGGGTAAGTTTACAGCACAGGGACAGCATCTCTTGAGCCGGGGGGGGGGAGGTGATCAAGCGGGGAGAGGTCCGGGCCCCTCGCTTCCCTTCACGTCTCCACGGTCAGCGCAGGGTTGGAGAGCGAGGGCTCCCGTCTAGCAGCTCCTCCACTCCGACCGCGCCATCCCTAGACTCCTCCCTCCATTCCTCGGTTCCAGTCAAATCCTCTATTGATGGCCATATGTTTGTTTGTAGAAAGTGTGATACCTGCACCTTGCCCCTTTCTATTTTGTAGGAACAAACCCTACTTGATCCCTATCAACTAGCTTGGGTAGCCAAACTTGAATTCGTCTTGCTAATACTTTCGTAAAAAGTTTTAAATCGGAGTTTAGTAGCGAAATCGGCCTATAGCTGCTACACTCCGCCGGATCCTTCCCCTCTTTGTGGATAACTGTAATATGGGCCAATAAAGAGTCCGGCGGGAAAGCGGCCGTCTGGCCCACTTCATTAACCACTTGCCGTCACCGCACCGTCATTATACGTCCACAAGGTGGCTCTCCTAGGCGAGACCACGTAAATGGACGTTCTGCCTTTTAGCCGCCACTAGGGGCGCACGTGCGCCGCCGGAGGCGCGCGCGTGCGCGCCCCCCCCCGCTCGCCCCCGACTTCCGTGCGTGTGCCCGGCGGGCGCGATCGCCACCGGGCACACGCGATCGCTCGGTACAGAGCGGGGAACGGGAGCTGTGTGTGTAAACACACAGCTCTCGTTCCTGTCAGCAGGGGAAATGCTGATTTTCTGTTCATACACTGTATGAACAGAAGATCAGTGTTTCCCCTAGTGAGGCCACCCCCCCCCACAGTAAGAACACACCCAGGCATACTTAACCCCTTCCCCGCCCCCTAGTGTTAACCCCTTCACTGCCAGTGGCATTTTTATAGTAATCTAATGCATTTTTATAGCACTGATCGCTATAAAAATGCCAATGGTGCCAAAAATGTGTCAAAAATGTCCGAAGTGTCCGCCATAATGTCGCAATACCGAAAAAAAAAACGCTGATCGCCGCCATTACTAGTAAAAAAAAATATTAATAAAAATGCCATAAAAATACCCCCTATTTTGTAAACGCTATAACTTTTGCGCAAACCAATCAATAAACGCTTATTGCGATTTTTTTTTTACGAAAAATATGTAGAAGAATACGTATCGGCCTAAACTGAGGAAAAAAAATGTTTTTTTATATATTTTTGGGGGATATTTATTACAGCAAAAAGTAAAAAATATTCATTTTTTTCAAAATTGTCGTTCTATTTTTGTTTATAGCGCAAAAAATAAAAAACGCAGAGGTGATCAAATACCACCAAAAGAAAGCTCTATTTGTGGGAAAAAAAGGACGCCAATTTTGTTTGGGAGCCACGTCGCACGACCGCGCAATTGTCTGTTAAAGCGACGCAGTCCCGAATCGCAAAAAGTACTCTGGTCTTTGGGCAGCAATATGGTCCGGGGGGTAAGTGGTTAAAAAGCTTTGTTAACTGCCCTCCCAGTAATGTTCCGAATTCTTTATAGTATCTTATTGTGTAGCCATCTGGGCCCGGGGCTTTCCCGTCCGCCATAGTTTTTAATGAGGCCTCTAATTCTTCTGTCGAAATCGGGGTTTCTAAACTGTCCCGGGCAATTGGTGACAGCCTGGCTAATTCAGTTGCTGAGAGATATTCTTCTATTTTTGATGGCGCTGCTGGTAACTGTTTCAGATTATATAGAGAGGAGTAATATCTACCAAACTCCTCCGCTATGTCCTTTGGTTTCCGTTTTAATTGACCCTCCTTCCCCTTAATTTGTGGGACATATGTTTGTTGGCTCTTCTCTTTCAGTTTCCCGGCTAACAATTTACTGCACTTATCTCCAAATTCATAGTTTATTTTCCTTCCTCTTTGTATGCTTGCTTTAGCTTTATAACGTAAGATATCTGTAATCGGTCTTCTCAGGTGACTCAATTATCTACCTATCTGGGGGGGTGTGTGACTTTATGTTGGAGTTCCAGTTCCTGAATTTCTGCTAGTATATTTTTAACCTGTTGTTCTCGCTTCCTTTTTAAGTTTGTTCCATGTCTAATCAGGACCCCCCTGATCACCGCCTTATGCGCTTCCCATACCATCCCTGGATTACTCCCGGGGGTATCATTTATTTGGAAATATTCTATAATTTCCCGAGCGACGTCTTCCCTTCACTTCCTTGTTCTGCAGAAGGCTTTCATTTAGTCGCCACCTTCTCTCCTGGGCGGGCCCTATATTAAACAGTGTGATACGTAAACTGACCGGAGCATGGTCCGACCATGTTATACTACCAATGGACACCTCTACCACAGAGGAGATCAGGTAGTGGGGGATCATGAACAGATCTATCCTGGAATACACCTGATGTGGATTGGAGTAAAAGGTGTAATCCCTTTCCTCTCCGTTCATCGTCCTCCATGCGTCCACCAATTGAACTTCGTAAAGGCTGCGCAAGACCCCCCGTCTAACCCCCTCTGTCAGCTTCTAGCGGCACTTTTTACTTCGTCGCCACTCCAGCCGGAGTGGGTATAGTGTATCTGGACAGGCCTCTCACGCCGACCTGGCAGCCAGAGTATCACTCGGAACCTAAGGAGAAAATCAGTCTCTGCCACAGTCTTGGTAGAAATGAAAAGGGTCAGAACAGGACCTCTGCAACAGGCCCCTTCTCCAGAACGTAGAACGTAAGGTAAATCCTCCTTGGTAAATTTAGTGCTCGAATCTCCCTCAGGTAGTCTTTAAAATGGTCACCGACTGACAGGTTGCCAACAGACAAACTCTCAGCGTCCGGTTACCTCGATCCCCGATGGATTGTCTAGGCCCTGTTGGATCGCCTGCCTCCGGGCTCTCCTCAGACTGACACCCCATCGAACAGCACAACTCGCTTGGGATCTTCTTCAGAAAGGTTGGGGAACCCAGTAGATCACTGGGGCCCCGCCACAGCTTCAATCACTCTGGGCCAGCATGGTCCCGGAACCAAGGACACCGCGTAGCACGTGCGCCCTGGCCTGGTAGGCCATATCGCCGGGGCCTGTGATGTGCACACACCCTAAAGGTGGGTGCCGCACCCGGAACCAGAAGAACAAACAAACCCCGCCAAAAAGGCGTCTTCCTCAGAAATACACTACCCCAGCATCCCCTGCGAGGGAAAAACCTCTGTGATTGGCTGCTGGAGAGAGGCACCTCTGCGTGGACCCCTCTGGCGCCATCTGTCTCCCCGAGGTGGAAAAGCACCTCTGGAACACAGAATGAAACCACAGGCAGCCCAGCCTGGCAGAAACCCACATTTACATAAATCAACCGGATGAGAGCCAAGTAACTCTCTCATCCCCCTCTAAATTTAAGATAGCACCTGGACTGAAAGTACACAGGCGCTACATGAAGTTCATCGAATATCAATCTCTAGTGCTCCATGCTTGTGCAAATTCACTGCAAGACACAATGTGCAGACTCCCACCAGAGTGCGCACTCACCCGCAGAAATGGACCCTCTGGGCTTATGTTGAAGTGGGTAAACAAGGCTTAAATGGATGTGTGTCCATCGGATGGCATGGGCATCCTCTCGTATTCCATCCAGATCATAGAAGGGAGACAATCACAAAGCGGACATAACGTAATCCCAGCTTTCCTGATGATGCAATAGCGAAACGCGTAGAGGCTGTCTGGACACACACACGGAGGGTGAAGCACACCAGCACGCAAGGATCCCCTGTAGCAACACATGAGGAGAAAAGCGGGGTACGCACACCTTCTAGGACACCATTTAAATGCTGGTCAGCGGCTTTTAACGGTTGACACTGCCAAAGACACTCAGTGACGGTTATAGGCACTCCATATTGTAAGTGCAACTTTTTTAATAAATAAGTTTTAATATACTACACCATGATGAGCCCCTTGTTTTTGAGGATTTAAGGATATCCTGTAAAAGGGAAAAGGAGGCAACACCCACTGACGGACAAAGAAAAGACACCACTTTGGGGCCTAATATTATCTGGGGTCTGGTGAGTGTTGAGTTTAACCATTGGTTATGGTGGCACATCTTTGTCGGGTGGAAGAGATAGCTGCACTTTTCTGTATACAGCACTACCAGCATTGAACTTTTTGTTATACTGGAACCTATTGTATAAGAGCAAGATTGTCTGTCATTGGACTATTTTCAGTGCAGCTTGAACATTGCACATTCTACTGGCTTCTTGATTACTTTTGATTCATACATATTTTTTGGTATTTGTTTCCAATATTAGTTATTGGATTATTCACGGTACAGTTGGCACATTGCACATTGTGTGTTTGTTTTCTGAATATTTTATATATATATTTTTGCATTGTTTGTTTTCACCATTTAGTCGGCTAGTAGTAGTAACAGTAGCCATTTTTTTCCTTCACAGGAGCACTATGGCATATTGATGTGTATGCCGACACACCAATCCAAATCTTTGATTCACGCTTAAAATACTGTGTCACACTTGCATAAATTATATTTCTATAGATTGTTTGTATTTAGGTTATCCACACCAAATATTGGATACTTTGTGTCCCTGATATATATATATTTTTTCACACATGGTTGATTGTGTATTATATCAGCCCACAGGTCACACCTCCAGAGATTAAACCCTCTGGATAATTAGATCAGCGCAGTAACATTTTTCTTTTTTATAACGTAATCCCGTCTAAAATCTTTAAAAACAAGTGGAATGTCGCTCACATAATGTCGTGCCGTGTCCCTGAACTAGGAATGATCTGCCAGCTGTACAATGTGTATGCGCCGCTGCTCCGTGGGTCCTGGCACCAGCGTGCCAATCAACCATTGTTTTATACCCCATCCTAACTTGCCATGTCACAGGTCATACACCATGGCAAGACTGAGCACAGCAACAAGACACAGGGTAGTTATTCTGCACCAGCAAGGTTTAGTAAAAGAGACCAGACCTATGGCATGTTAGGATGTGGTATAAAACGGCGGTGTTGATGGTTTTTTATATGTTTTTTTTATTTTTATATTGATGTTTTGTTCATATGGTATATGAATTTACGCATGTTCATTTATGCAATATTAAGTGATCTGGCACATTAGCACTTTATTTAACAGACTTCAGTAGGAAGCGCAACAGAATACTAGTGTAGCGCCTACCCCGATTTTCCAGGAGCCTAATGGTCACTACCGGGGGTGGGGATGGCTAAACTACATTCTCAGGGTGCAGGTTTGTGGGCATGGTGGGTGATGAACAAGAAAGAAAGCTGGGCGCCAGTCATCTGTATGCTTAAACAAAAGAAGTTTATTTCTCAGAACAGGAAATGTGTGGGAGAGAGGGGATTAGGGCACAGGACACCCTTAAAACGATCAGCAACAGGCAGATTGGCAGACTCCTTAGACAAAAATACCACAATACTAGTCTCTGTGATATGTAAAGTCACATATAATACACATCACGCTGACAAGAAGACATAAAAAATTACTGAAAACTTTGCAGGGATGGTGGAAACCCCTTCTTAAGATATTTGGCAGTGGATGGTGTCCACTGCTTATCTGTGTTGCCTCATCAGTGTTGCCTTATCAGTGCAGCGTTTCAGTACACATTAGTGCAGTTTATGAGTGCAGCCTCATCAGTGTCGCCTCAGTGCATTTTATCAGTGCCCATAAGTGTGGTCTCATCTGTGCCCACCAGTGCAGCTTATCCATGCAGTCTCACCACTGCCAACCAGTGCAGCTTATCAGTGCCCATCAGTGCGGTCTGTGTAGCTCAGAGGCCATTGGTGCTTACAGCTTATTAGTGCGGTCTCACCAGTGCAGCGTATCGGTGCGGTCTCACCAGTACAGCTTGTCAGTGCCCATCAATGTGGTCTCACCAGTGTCAACCAGTGCAGCTTATCAGTGTGGTCTCACCAGTGACCATCGGTGCAGCTTATCAGTGCCTATCATTGAGGTCTTACCAGTGCAGCTTATCAGTGCCCATCATTGAGATCTCACCAGTGCAGCTTATCAGTGCCCATCATTGAGGTCTCACCAGTGCAGCTTATCAGTGCCCGTAAGTGTGATCCCACCAGTGCAGCTCATCAGTGCGGTCTCGAAAGTGCAGCTTATTTGTGCCCATCAGTGCGGTCTCACCAATGCAGCTTATCGTGCAGTTTCACCAGTGCCAGGGCCAGACTGGGAGTAAAATCCAGTCCCGGAAACATTTTCCTACCAGCCCCATAGCATTATGAGCCCAGCAGCATAACGTCATTATTTTCTTGTTCATGAAAGGGAAAACCATGCATTTTAACCACTTAAGACCCGGGCCACAATGCAGCTAAAGGACCCGGCCAGGTTTTGCGATTCGGCACTGCGTCGCTTTAACAGACAATTGCGCAGTCGTGCGACGTGGCTCCCAAACAAAATTGGCGTCCTTTTTTTTCCCACAAATAGAGCTTTCTTTTGGTGGTATTTGATCACTGCTGCGGTATTTATTTTTTGCGCTATAAACAAAAATAGAGCGACAATTTAAAAAAAAATGCCATGTTTTTTACTTTTTGCTATAATAAATATCCCCCAAAAAATATATATATAGTTGAGAAATCGTGCTTTCACCCCAGGTCTCGACCCAGTTGCTTTCCAATGGTGGACGAATAAGGGACTACTGCGCATAGCGGACCTTTGCGACAAAGGGAAGGTTCTCTCTGAGCAGGTTTTGCGGGAGAAGTATCAAATGCCATTGATAGAATGTTAGATATGTTCAGATATGTCACTTTATACAAATGTTGGCCCGCCAGGGAGACTTGGAGGTTCATACCCCCATGGAGTATCTTTGCGTTCGCTATGACAGTTTACGGGGACATATTTCTGAGTTATATGCGATGCTGATGTCGTCTTCCACTAAGCTGAATTACATGCTCCGGTGGGAGGAGGACCTGCAGGAAACCTTTGATCTAAATAAGTGGTGTGAGCTGGCAGAGAATGCTTCTAAGTCACTTATAAACACGTCCATTATAGAAGCCAATTATAAAGTGCTGCTTAGATGGTATATGGTGCCGGCCAGACTCGCTACCTTTGTTCATGGGGCCACCCCCAACTGCTTCCGGGGATGTGGCCAGGTGGGAACTGCCTATCACATCTGGTGGTCGTGTCCAAAGGTCAGAAGATTTTGGATTAGGGTATATAATTTTATCTACTCATTGACCCAGTTGAACATGACTAAATCTGCAAAGCAGGCTCTTTTGGGCGACAGGGTGGTGGAGGCATCTAAAGCCCAAAGGCGATTGCTTAAGTTTATCTTTATATCAGCTAAGATCACGATAGCCAGAAATTGGCGCGTCGCCTCCTTGCCGCTCGAACAGCTTAAACGGAAACTGTCATGGTTAATGCTAAATGAGAGATTGACGGCACTGATTCAGGACAAGCTGGAGATTTTCCATAAGGTTTGGGACCCGTGGCTGGCTTACCTGGCTAGCGATCTAAGATCGCTGGAGGTGTGAGCTACGGTCATGGATCCATTTGATTGATTTCTAGGGGCTGGTCGGTTGCTCTCCTATCTGTTCCCTCCCCCCTTTATCTTTTCTTTTCCTTTCTTTTTTCTTTTTCTTCTTTTCTTTTTCTTCTTTTCTTTTCCATATACGATACTGCTTATTTATGTTTATTTTTTACACCTCCATCTTTCCAACAGAAGCCTTACAAAGCGGGTCCTCCCGTTTGAATAGTAATAGAGGCAACAGAATGGATTTGGGGTTTCCAGATCCAGGTCTCTTGACCGGCAGGTCTTGGGCCTACTAAGGTTTGGTCATCGATTAATTGGGGAGAACCACACTTAGTGTTTTACCCTGGAGTATTTTATTATGCTTTTTGTTGATGATGCTGATGCCGAATAATATATGGTGTTATGTATTGGGATGGAGACCTTAGGCGTTTGTTAACACTTTTGTGGCGATGCTTCTGTGTTGTTGTAATGCTCATTTTTCTTTCAATAAAAAACTATTGGAAAAAAAAAAAAATATATATATAAAAAAAATATATATTTTCCTCAGTTTAGGCCGATACGTATTCTTCTACCTATTTTTGGTAAAAAAAATCGCAATAAGCGTTTATCGGTTGGTTTGCGCAAAATTTATAGCGTTTAAAAAATAGTGGAACTTGTTATGAATCATTTGACCAGACAGTTTTGAAAAGGTCACTAATGGCAGCTGCTAAATTTCCATTACGACAGGTTTACATTAGTAAAATTCCGGGTATACTTCCAGGTTGGCTTTTCTTTTGAGCAGCACACATATTTTGCCACATGGTGGTGCTGTAAGGAAGCGGTGGAAAGAGCGAATGTACAGGAAGCATGGAGGTTGTGATAGTGACTTTTTATGTAATCGGTATTTTACAGTAATGATGGAAAAATAACATGCTTTTTGATTAATGAGTGAGAAGTGTAAAATAAATAACGTAAGCCTTTTTTTCTATTCATTTTTTTGTTCAAAATTTTTATAAAAGTTGACAGTGTACTGGCATAAATGGAAGCCTGTACATAATTATAATACAATACACTCCCATACCTCCCAACTTTTTTTTTAATATGAATGAGGGACACCTATTATCAAAAGTATGTAGGCATAGATCCACAAATCATGCCCCCTTAACCACTTCCATACCAGGTACTTACGCAGCTTCCCGCCCAAGCCAATTTTCAGCTTTCAGCACTGTCGCACTTTGAATGGCAATTGCGTGGTCATGCTACACTGTACCCAAACAAAATTGGCGTCCTTTTTTCCCCACAAATAGAGCTTTCTTTTGGTGGTATTCGATCACCTCTGCTATTTTGTTTTTTTTGCGCAACAACTAAAAAAAGGCTGAAAATTTGGAAAAAAAATTACGTTTTTATTTTTTTCTGTTAATTTTTTTGTAAATAAGTTTTCTCTTTCAATTACGGGCACTGATATGGCGGCACTAATGGGCACCGATGAGATGGCACTGATGGACATCGATGAGGTAGTACTGACGGGCACAGATGAGGTGGCACTGATTGGCGGCGCTGGTATGCGACACTGATGGGCACACATAGGCGGCACTGATGGGCACACATAGGCGGCACTGATGGGCACACATAGGCGGCACTGATGGGCACACATAGGCGGCACTGATGGGCACACATAGGCGGCACTGATGGGCACTCATGGGCGGCACTGGGCACTCATAGGCGGCACAGATGGGCACTCATGGGCGGCACAGATGGGCACTCATGGGTGGCACAGATGAGCACTGATAGGTGGGCACTGGGCATGGATGGGCACTGTGGGGTGGCACTGATGGACACTGGGGTGGCACTGATGGACACTGGGGTGGCGCTGATGGACACTGGGGTGGCGCTGATGGACACTGGGGTGGCAGCACTGATTTTTGCCAGGTTGCCAGTCAGTGCCCATTTGTGGGCACTGACTGGCATCTTTTTTTTTTTCTTTATGCTTTTTTTTTTTTTTTTTTTTCTGTCATTTTTTTTTTTTGCCCACCTTGGTGCTCCAGGGTGGGCATCCCTGGTGGTCCAGTGTGGCGATCCGAGGGGGGGCTGCGCTGATAAACAATCAGCGCTAACCCCCCCTGTCAGGAGAGCCGCCGATCGGCTATCCTCTACTCGCGTCTGTCAGACGCGAGTGAGGAAGAGCCATCGACGGCTCTTCCTGTTTACATCGTGATCAGCCGTGGTTGGACACGGCTGATCACGTGGTAAAGAGTCTCCGCCGGAGGCTCTTTACCGAGATTGGAGATTGCAGGGTGTCAGACTGACACCCCGCATCACCGATCGCCGCGATGCGCGCCCCCACGGGCGCGCGCGGCATGAAATCCTGCAGGACGTTCTAGAACGTCCTGTCAGGATTTCATAACCACTTCCCGGACGTAAATCGGCCATAGGCCGGGCGGGAAGTGGTTAAAGGAGAACTATACAAAAAAAAATGATTAGTTAAACCCACAAGTGTTGTTGTTTTTTCTATTGATATTCCTTTATACTGGCTTTTGACATGTACAAATGAAGCAATTTAGACATTTTAGCACTGGGAAACACTTTTATGAAAGTTAAAATGTATTTTTATATACAACTATATAGATCGGACCAAAATGAGGGACAAACAAGGGGGGGGGGACAGAGGGGCTTTGTTTAAAAATCAGGGACAGTTGGAAGCAATGCACTCCATTGCCATAAGACAAATTTTACAAATTTTTATTATATAAACATTCATTGATGGAACAAAAAAAGATGAATGCATGGAGCCAGGGGCGGACTGACAACTCATGGGGTCCCCGGGCAATAGATGATTATGGGGCCCCGGGGCTTACAGATGGCCACCAAGCCAGGAGGCAGTGCAGAGGTGGGGCAGCTAAAATCTCAGGATTTTCACATCAAAAGCGTGTCGATTTTGGACATATCAGGGACAGATGTAAAAGAAACACAGATTTGTACATACTGTTCCTGGTTTTACTGAGCCTGGCAACCCTGATGGGGCCCCCTAGTGGCATGGGGCCCGAGGCCTCAATGGTCAGTCCGCCCCTGCATGGAGCTCATTTTAACCAAGAAGACATATCCCAGTATGTTGGGAGAGTAAAATGCCTAAAAGCTCCAAAACTGCCCACTCTGAGAAATTGGTAACAAGCCTTAGTATGAATTACAAGAGGAAAGAAGTCAGGATGAAAAGCAAAGAGGGAGAAAAGAAAGCCGTAAAAAGGAGCGAAAAGGGAGGACGACGAGTATTGGAATGGAATCTCTTATTGGGCAAGCAATGCATACTAGTTCCATCGACCCAAAGATGAACCTAACAATGCCACAGAAAGTAGCAAGGGTTCCAATAGCGAATGGTCAAAATTGAGGGGTAAATAATGGTCAACCCAAGGTTGCCAGAAGGTGCCTCGGTACATG
This sequence comes from Rana temporaria, assembly GCF_905171775.1. Lineage (NCBI taxonomy): Eukaryota > Metazoa > Chordata > Amphibia > Anura > Ranidae > Rana > Rana temporaria. The sequence goes on along the minus strand of NC_053500.1, from coordinate 29,982,899 downwards.
GTCAAGCAGGGTAGCTTCAATTTTGCTGTGTATCATTGGGTGTTTAGTTTCAAGGATACATAAATAGGCCTTTTTCCAAGCTTTAGCAATGTCTGCTTGGAGGCTGTAGTCGCATACAAAAGCAATTCAAATTATGAGGATGTCGGGTCTTGAGGGCGTTTTATTCAGTAACGGTGTGGCGGGATCAGGTGAGAGGGGGACGTCCAATAAAACAGAGCATACCAAATGCTTCAGACCAGTAGGAAGAAACTGTAGAGCAGGTCCACCATATAACATGAGTGCCCAAATCTGTACAGCCTCTAAAACAATTTGAGGGGTAGGAGGGTAATATTTTGGCAATTCTAGCTGGGACTAGATACCATCTAGTTAAAACCTTGTAATTGGTTTCTAACACTAACATGTTAACAGCTGATTTTTTTTTTTGTTGTGGATTGCCAAATATCCGACCATCCTCAGGTTCCAGCAGGACACTAAGGTCATACTGTATATGTTCAAAAAATTGCAAGTCCTTTTGATCGCTAGTATGATCTGAAAAGAAATGCGTTTTTTTTGTAGATGTCTAAATATTACTGAATTTGGAATCTGATATTGTTCTTGTAAAGATGCAAATGTGTATAACGAGGAGTTTGTAACCAAACGACTCGGGTAATAGAGCTTAAGTGGCTTCCAAATGTGAAATCAAGGTTTGTTCAAAAAAGATAGTAAGGGGATTTGTGGGGACTGTAAAGGACAGGTCCCATATGTTCAAAACGTGACATGTAATAGGGTTAACAATTGTCTTGTGCTCTTTAGGGTGGAGACAGAGGGGATTGTTCATGACCAAAGGGTCACAGTCTGCTGCTTACAGGCCATGCCACAATGGGGACTCTGTAATTGTATGCTATTGAGCCAGGTTAGCCAACTGAACTGCCTGATCATATTTACTAAAATTAGGAAGGCCAAGTCCACCATCCAGTTTAGAGAGAACCGCCGGAGGCAACGAGTTCTAACTTGATCCCAAATGTAAGTATTCACCCACCATTGAAGGATCCGTAAATAATATGGTGGGACCAAAACTGGTAAGCCTCTAAAGAGATCTAATATCTTAGAAAGCGATGTCATTTTGACCGCCATTATACGACCGAGCCAGGAGGCGACCATCAAGTGTAATGTTACCTTAACGCCTAAGTAGGTTGGAGAATGCGTAGCCCATTTAAGGCTAGGTTCACACTGCTGTGCTGCGAATTTGTTCCTTTTTTTTTGTCCGATTTTACAGCGAATTTCAGGAGTTGGACAGCTGAGATTGATGTTCTAGCCCAGGGGTCTCCAAACTACGGCCCGCGGGCCACATCCGGCCCGCCAGGCCATTTATTCCGGCCCGCAGCGTGAATCCTTAGTTCCCCTGTTAGTTGTGGAACCTGCGCTGCATATTCGCCCCAGGCAATATGCAGCGCAGGTCCCGCAATCCCTCCCGGCGTCTCACTGTGTGTGTTGGCTGCTGGCTGGGACCACGGCATCCCAGCAGCCAATGAGGTGTTTAGGGCAGACCTGTTGCCGCCTCCCTGCTCCCGCCTCCCGCCTCGCTGTTAACCAGTAACGAGTGTGTAATACCAGCGGGGCGGGAGTCGGGAGATGCAGCAGGTCTGCAGTGCACAGCCAGTGATGGAGAGTGGAGACGCGCTGGACACATGCAAGGAGGGGGGCTGATACACTTGTGTGGGGGTGGGTTGAATGGCGCTGATGGGGCACAAACATCTGGGGGCTGATGACTCTGATGGGGACACACGTGGAGGGGGTTTTTCATACTGATGGGGACACAAATTTTGGGGGACTGATGACTCTGCTGGGGACACACGTGGAGGGGGGGTTGTAGACTGATGGGGGCACAAATGTTGGGGGGCTGATGACTCTGATGGGGACACAAATGTGGGGGGGGTGATGACTCTGATGGGGACATACATGTGGGGGGGGGCTGATGACTGATGGGACATAAATATGGGGGGGGGGGGTGATGACTCAGATGGGGACATAAATGTGGGGGGGGGGGGTGATGACTCTGATGGGGACACAAATATCTGTGGGGTTTGATGGGGACACAAATGTGGGGGTGCTGGTGGCTCTTATGGGGACACAAACATGTGAGGAGGGGGGCTGATGGCTCTAATGGTGACACAAATATGCAGGCGGGGGTGGGCTGTGATGGGGACACAAATGTGCAGGGAGACTCGGATAAATGATGGGGGGGCTCTAATGGGGACACCAATTTTTGGGGATACTGATGGGGAAACAGATGAATGCGGAGACTGATGGGGACACAGATGAATGGGGACACAGATGGATGGGGACACAGATGGATGGGGACACAGATGATGGGGACACAGATGATGGGGACACAGATGAATGGGGACACAGATGATGGGGACACAGATGATGGGGACACAGATGATGGGGACACAGATGAATGCGGAGACTGATGGGGACACAGATGAATGGGGACACAGATGAATGGGGACACAGATGAATGGGGACACAGATGAATGGGGACACAGATGAATGGGGACACAGATAAATGGGGACACAGATGAATGGGAAGACTGATGGGGACACAGATGAATGGGAAGACTGATGGGGACACAGATGAATGGGGAAACTGATGGGGACACAGGTGGATGGGGACACAGATGAATGGGGACACATATGAATGGGAAGACTGATGGGGACACAGATGAATGGGGACACAGATGAATGGGGACACAGATGATGGGGACACAGATGAATGCGGAGACTGATGGGGACACAGATGAATGGGGACACAGATGAATGGGGACACAGATGAATGGGAAGACTGATGGGGACACATATGAATGGGGACACATATGAATGGGGACACAGATGAATGGGGACACAGATGAATGGGGACACAGATGAATGGGGACACAGATGAATGGGGACACAGATAAATGGGGACACAGATGAATGGGAAGACTGATGGGGACACAGATGAATGGGAAGACTGATGGGGACACAGATGAATGGGGACACAGGTGGATGGGGACACAGATGAATGGGAAGACTGATGGGGACACAGATGTATGGGGACACAGATGAATGGAAAGACTGATGGGGACACAGATGAATGGGGACACAGGTGGATGGGGAAACTGATGGGGACACAGGTGGATGGGGACACAGATGAATGGGGACACAGATGGATGGGGAAACTGATGGATGGGGACACAGATGGATGGGGAAACTGATGGATGGGGACACAGATGGATGGGGAAAATGATGGGGACACAGATGAATGGGGAGACTGATGGGGACACAGATGAATGGGAGACTGATGGGGACACAGATGAATGGGGAGACTGATGGATGGGGAGACTGATGGGGACACAGATGAATGGGGAGACTGATGGGGACACAGATGATGGTGACACAGTTGGATGGGGAGACTGATGGGGACACAGATGAATGGGGAGACTGATGGGGACACAGATGAATGGGGAGACTGATGGGGACACAGATGAATGGGGACACAGATGATGGGGACACAGATGGATGGGGACACAGATGGATGGGGACACAGATGATGGGGACACAGATGAATGGGGACACAGATGAATGGGGACACAGATGATGGGGACACAGATGATGGGGACACAGATGATGGGGACACAGATGATGGGGACACAGATGAATGCGGAGACTGATGGGGACACAGATGAATGGGGACACAGATGAATGGGGACACAGATGATGGGGACACAGATGATGGGGACACAGATGATGGGGACACAGATGATGGGGACACAGATGAATGCGGAGACTGATGGGGACACAGATGAATGGGGACACAGATGAATGGGGACACAGATGAATGGGGACACAGATAAATGGGGACACAGATGAATGGGAAGACTGATGGGGACACAGATGAATGGGAAGACTGATGGGGACACAGATGAATGGGGAAACTGATGGGGACACAGGTGGATGGGGACACAGATGAATGGGGACACAGATGAATGGGAAGACTGATGGGGACACAGATGAATGGGGACACAGATGAATGGGGACACAGATGATGGGGACACAGATGAATGCGGAGACTGATGGGGACACAGATGAATGGGGACACAGATGAATGGGGACACAGATGAATGGGAAGACTGATGGGGACACATATGAATGGGGACACAGATAAATGGGGACACAGATAAATGGGGACACAGATGAATGGGAAGACTGATGGGGACACAGATGAATGGGAAGACTGATGGGGACACAGATGAATGGGGAAACTGATGGGGACACAGGTGGATGGGGACACAGATGAATGGGGACACAGATGAATGGGAAGACTGATGGGGACACAGATGTATGGGGACACAGATGAATGGAAAGACTGATGGGGACACAGATGAATGGGGACACAGGTGGATGGGGAAACTGATGGGGACACAGGTGGATGGGGACACAGATGAATGGGGACACAGATGGATGGGGACACAGATGGATGGGGACACAGATGGATGGGGAAAATGATGGGGACACAGATGAATGGGGAGACTGATGGGGACACAGATGAATGGGAGACTGATGGGGACACAGATGAATGGGGAGACTGATGGATGGGGAGACTGATGGGGACACAGATGAATGGGGAGACTGATGGGGACACAGATGATGGTGACACAGTTGGATGGGGAGACTGATGGGGACACAGATGAATGGGGAGACTGATGGGGACACAGATGAATGGGGAGACTGATGGGGACACAGATGATGGTGACACAGTTGGATGGGGAGACTGATGGGGACACAGATGAATGGGGAGACTGATGGGGACACAGATGATGGTGACACAGTTGGATGGGGAGACTGATGGGGACACAGATGAATGGGGACACAGATGGGGACACTGATGGGGACACAGATGATGGTGACACAGTTGGGTGGGGAGACTGATGGGGACACAGATGAATGGGGAGACTGATGGGGACACAGATGATGGTGACACAGTTGGATGGGGAGACTGATGGGGACACAGATGATGGTGACACAGTTGGATGGGGAGACTGATGGGGACACAGATGAATGGGGACACAGATGGGGACACTGATGGGGACACAGATGATGGTGACACAGTTGGGTGGGGAGACTGATGGGGACACAGATGAATGGGGAGACTGATGGGGACACAGATGATGGTGACACAGTTGGATGGGGAGACTGATGGGGACACAGATGATGGTGACACAGTTGGATGGGGAGACTGATGGGGACACAGATGAATGGGGACACAGATGGGGACACTGATGGGGACACAGATGATGGTGACACAGTTGGGTGGGGAGACTGATGGGGACACAGATGAATGGGGAGACTGATGGGGACACAGATGATGGTGACACAGTTGGATGGGGAGACTGATGGGGACACAGATGAATGGGGACACAGATGAGGACACAGATGAATGGAGAGACTGATGGGGACACAGATGGATGGGGACACAGATGATGGTGACACAGATGAATGGAGAGACTGATGGTGACACAGATGATGGTGACACGGATGTAAAGCCTCATGCACGCTGGAAGTTTAGCCCCGCTGCATGATGCTCCAGCGTTTAGGTGCCAGCAAAGAATAGAGGAGCACCATTCAATCTTGCTGTCAGCAGTAAGTCAAATTCTATTCTATTCTTCTTCTACTGTGGATTTATTTATAAATTTTTTTTTTTTTTCCGGCCCGCGAATATGTGTAAAATATAGAATGTGGCCCTCGAAGTAAAAAGTTTGGAGACCCCTGTTCTAGCCAATGGAATCATAATGTAAATAAAAAAGGTGTTAACTTCCTGTGTACTTCCTGGTTTTTGTGGAGAGTAGTGTGGTGGAATTTGCACATATGTGAACCATCAATGCGATTCCAGAACGATTTACATTGAAGTCTATGGAGCTGAATTTGCATCGCACATGGATCAAACTCGCACAGGACCCTTTTTGCACGCAGCTTAGATTCGCACTGATGTGAACGGCACTAATGTAAAACAATGTTATTTAAATGACTTGCGAATTTACAACTCTACTTCCTCCTCTCCTCTTCCATTCTCTGTTGGGGTCCCCCAAGGTTCTGTTTTTGGACTCCTCCTATTTTCAATCTACATCTCCTCCCTGGGTCAGCTGACAGCCTCCGACGGCTTCCAATACCACCTCTACGCTGACGACACTCAAATCTATTTCTCTACCCCTCAACTCACTCCTTCATTTTCCTCACGTATCACTAATTTACTATCGGATATATCACTTTGGATGTCACACCACTTCCTTAAACTCAATCTATCCAAAACTGAACTTATCCTTTTCCCTCCCCCATGTGCCTCTTCCTCTGATCTCTCTGTCAAAATTGATGATGGCACAACTATCAGCCCATCCCCACATGTCAAGGTCCTAGGAGTAGTCCTGGACTCTGAACTGTCCTTTAAGCCTCACGTTCAATCACTGTCCAAATCTTGCCGCCTCAACCTTCGCAACTTCTCCAAAATACGCCCCTTTCTAACCAATGACACCACAAAGCTCTTAATTCACTCCCTGGTCCTCTCTCGCCTCCATTACTGCAACTCCCTCCTCATTGGCTTACCTCTGCATACTCTAACCCCCCTTCAGTCCATCATGAATGCTACAGCCAGACTCATCCACCTTACCAAACGCTCTGTCTCTGCTGCTCCTCTCTGTCAATCTCTCCACTGGTTTCCGCTCACCCAAAAGGAATTAAATTCAAATTACTAACAATTACCTACAAAGCCATCCACAACTCTGCCCCCAGCTACATCACTGACCTAGTCTCTAAATACCAACCTAATCGTTCTCTTCGTTCTTCTCAAGACTTCCTACTCTCTAGCTCTCTCATCACCTGCTCCCATGCTCGTCTCCAGGACTTTTCCAGAGCCTCTCCAAGCCTATGGAACTCCTTACTCCAATCTATCCGCCTATCTCCTTCTCTATTAGCTTTTAGAGGATCCCTGAAAACCCTCCTCTTTAGAGAAGCCTACCCTTCCCACACCTAACAACTGTATTTTTATTTGAGCCCCGTACTCACTGTGCAATCGTATAGATAAGATTTCGACTCCCCGCGGGGAATGGGCGTTCCTATCCAGAGGGAGGATGATTGACGGCCGGCTATGGCACGTCACGCTCCCCGAAGATAGCCGGAGTAGGTCTCTGCTCTTCACGGCGCCTGCGCACAGACTATGCGCAGGCCCCGTGAAGCGCCAAGTCCTATTTCGACTATTTCCGGAGAAGCGTGACGCGCCATAGCCGGCCGTCAATCATGCTCCCTCTGGATAGGAACGCCCATTCCCCACGGGGAGTCGGAATCTTATCTATACGATTGCACAGTGAGTACAGGGCTAAAAAAATAAATACAGGCATACTGTAGCTCGCGCTACTATGCCTAATTTAATGCTAGAAAAAAAAAATTGTTTTATTAGGGTGAACCCCCTCTTTAAGTGAACCCAAATATTAAAATACAAATTGTTGTCCCCTCAGGTAAATGATAGCCAAATTGAAAGTAATCAATAAAATATGAAACTGCTGCTGAACCCAAAGTGTTCACAATACACGTAATTCTCAATTATCACATATATAGTGCTAAATGTGAATAAATCCAAAAACAAACATCCAAATGTTGCTGAATGAAGTGGCAAATCAAGTTCCTAAATATCTCGATAAACATATAAAGTGCACAAAATCAATAAGTCCAAAAACGACCATCCAAGTGTCAGTGAAAGAATAAATTGAACTTCCACCAAACAATAACAATGATCCCGTGCCTTCACACAACTGCTCAGTGCTCACAGAACTCTCACCTCTATGCAGTGATGAATCGGCTTTAGGGACACATTGATGTTGGCGACCTCCAGGCTCCAACCTAAAGGCTCATGTATCACTCAGGGTTCCAGATTACATGTAAACATGAAATAAACGGAAAGCAAAAGGAGGAGAGAGCAGCGCCAAGCCAATCCTTTAAACAGCTTAGAAATTTATTCAGTATATAAGTATAAAACAACACGAAAAACTTGCGTGAAAAATGTTGGAGCGCTTGCAGAGTGCTAGAGCTGGTGGGAACTTCCACATGCAGTGTCGCAGAAGCACAGGAGGGCCGCCTGAAAGTCTCTATTGAGGGATCTACAACCACCGTGTGTGTTAGCTGGAGCCTCAATAAGCCTCATTGAGATGTCGGCTGTGTGTCTCTGTGTGCGAGTGGTCCAGGGCTGCAAACTGAGGAGGCAGTCCACCTGTGTGTAATTTAATTTAATCTCAGTATAAATACAGCTGTTCTGGCAAGCCCTCAAGGTTCTTTAGAGAACTTAGGGCCAGATTCACAAAAGGGATACACAGGCGTATCTGCTGATACGCCGTCGTATCCCTGTTTCTATCTATGCGGCTGATTCATAGAATCAGTTACGCATAGATATCCCTAAGATCCGACATGTGTAATTGTTTTACACTGTCGGCTCTTGAGATGCAGTACCGCGGCCGCCGCTGGGGGGAGTTCTCATCGTAAACCAGCGTCGGGTATGCAAATTAGCACTTACGGAGATCCACGAAGCTTTTTCCCTTCGTTAAGTCGCCGTAAGTGTTAGTTTGCCGTCGCAAAGATAGGGTACCTTTTACAAAGTGTAAAGTTAGTACACCATGTAAAAGTGTACCCGTCTTTCCCGCGTCGCTGTCAAATTTTTTTTTTTATTTTTTTTTTTCCCGACGCAACTTTTTTTTACCCGTCGCGATTCACAAAACCTCGGCGCATCGTAACTTCGCGCAAAGCACGTCGGGAAAATAGCATCGGGAGCATGCGCGGGAGCGCGCCTAATTTAAATGGGACTCGCCCCATTTGAATTTGCCCGCCTTGCGCCGGACTGATTTAGGATAGACCGCCGCAAATTTCCAGATAAGTGCTTTGTGGATCGGGCACTAACTTGTGTAATTTGCGGCGGTGTAACTTAAATCCGAAAAGTTACGTTGCACCCGCTGGCTGTGAATCTGGCCCACAGTGAGCAAACAGCACCATGAAGGCCAAGGAACACACCAGACAGGTCAGGGATAAAGTTGTGGAGAAGTTTTTAAAGCAGGGTTAGGTTTTAAAAAAAAAATATCCCAAGCTTTGAACATCTCATAGACAGGGAAAACTATTTTTCCCACAAATAGAGCTTTCTTTTGGTGGTATTTGATCATCTCTGCGTTTTTTATTTTTTGCGCTATAAACCAGAAAAGAGCGACAATTTTGAAAAAAACTTCATTAATTCTTTATATCTGGGTTTGGAGACACAAGTTCTCTTGTTTAAACACCTGACTCATTGCTAGAGGTGCTACTTGGATCATTTTCTCACATATTTTATTAACACCTGTATGTCACAATGTAGTGTTGAATGGGAAAGAAGCTCCCCTTATCTGAAAGGCAGAATCTTTTTGTTGGGGCTTTACTTCTCCTCCTTTTAAAGCACATAAAAATCACATTTATATGGTTCTTGTATTCTGAAGGCTTTGATAACGGTTCGAGTTCTATATCTGAGGTTGTGATAAATACATGAAAGAAACAATAAAAAAAAAAATACCGGAAATTGTATTTTCCAAAAAATACCCTATTCTTCTAAATTAAACTCCTATAAAATATGTATATACAGTGTGTGTGTGTGTGCATGTATGTGTGTATGTATATATATATATATATAATATATATATACACACACACCGATTATCTCAATGGCTTCTAAAAGTGGGTGGGATATATTAGGCAGCAAGTAAACATGGTATCCCTGAACCTGATGTATTGAAAGCCGGAAAAACAGGAAAGCGTAATGCCGCGTACACACGACCATTATTCATGTCATGGAAAAAAATAAAAATTCTCGACGTGATTCCTCTCAAGCCTGCCTTGCATACACGCGATCATGAAAAAAAATGCTCGAGCAAAGCGCGGTGACATACAAAGCGTACGACGGCACTATAAAGGGGAAGTTCCATTCGAATGGCGCCACCCTTTGGGCAGCTTATGCTAATTTCCCAGTCTCAATCCTTGCTTCTAAGCATGCGTGTTTTTTTCCCCCTCGTTAAAGCGTACACACAACCATTTTTCACGACGTGAAAAACGACGAGAAAAAATAGAGCAGGTTCTAAATTTTTAATGGCCATTTTTCTCGTCGGGAAAAATGCTCTGGAGCCTACACACGATTGTTTTTCACGACCAATTTAAAAAATTGCATTTTTCTCGTCATGAAAAATGGTCGTGTGTACGCGGCATAAGGATCTGAGTGACTTTGACAAGAGTCAAATTGTAATGGCTGTTTTAAACAAATATATATATGGATGCATATCTATGCATAATTATATTTCACTCCCTTGTTCACGAGTTTCATTCATTTATTTCCAATTCCACATATACACTTGCACATAGAATTTGATTATGGGCACACCATATAATCACATCTGCTATTCAAGGTTTGATTGTGTTCACAGAATGTGTTGAGATTTCAGGTGATCAATTGAATTCAATTGATCAATCCAATTAATTATGGGTTGGAGAAAAAAACATTAATATTCTTTTCAAAAAGATGGACTTTGTAGGCACATTGGGATAATATCAAAAAAAAAATTTAATATTGACATAGATAAATACATTGATGCATCTATAAAATTTAACACAATAAATAGAAAAAGGCCAAATGCTCAATAGCCTCAAAACTTTTTGCGGCGCTGTATCGAAAAACAGATCCCACGCTGGGTAGAGTAATAATTCCTGGATATGGCCAGATGGATCCTTGAAACATTAAAATCAGCTCTACATGTTTCGCAATTTGAATTGTATCGCTTCTTCGGGAGCTTCTGGATTTTAAAGAGACAAACTTCAATTAGAATACAAAGTAAACACATACAATAAAGAACACAAACCGCTTGCACTGAATATGTATATATAGAAACCCAATGTATATTCATATATACGCACTCACCAATAACTGGTGCTTAATGGAGAATATCAATGTTTTCCCTGGATCAAAGAACAGCACCTGGCTGAAAAAACACACCTCCTTCTGATGGTTTGAAGGGAGGGGGAAAGAAAGCACCACAAGCCCTAGGCTACCACTACGGCTGAGTACCTTGTGCTGATAAGAGAAAGTGGGGGTGCACCGGGTAAATCTAAATAAAATTGTGCAGAAATTCAAGAAATTATTATTGCTGTTAAGAAGGGGGCCGTGGTGAATAAATCATATCATAGGGTGTTTGATTACCACCCCAGGGCAATTGTAATCAACTTAAAATCAATCCAATTAATTAAGCACATTTTCTGGTCGCATGATCTACAATGAAAAAGTATTTGTACAAAATTATTTTCTGTGATTATTAGCTATGACTAAGCAGTGTTTGTTGGTGTGAAATGTGTCAGCTCTTTTGTCCGTTCCGCTGTGGCATGTATTTTTGATTCCATTTTTTGAATAAAAGGCAAAAACTTTTTTGGAGTGCGGCTGTCCAGAACTTCTTATTTGTGGCTTACAAACTGGAGGAGAGATTTTACCTTTGTTTGACCTACCTGGAGCGGTGATATCCCCTTTCCCTGTAATGGCTGGCTGACCAGGTCAGAGCAACTCCAAAACTGCATCTCTTGTGGGATGTTCCCGGTCTGCAGTGGTCGGCACCTACTAAAAGTAGTCCAAGGAAGGAAAACTGGTGACTGAGTCATGGGCAGCCAAGGCTCACTGATGGCACGTGGCTAGCAGAGTCTGACCTGTGTATTCCAATTCAATAGAAGAGCTACTGTAGCTCATATTGCTGAAAAGGTTAATGCTGGTTCTGATAGAAAGGTGTCAGAATACACAGGGCATTGCAGTTTGTTGTGTATGGGGCTGTGTAGCCACAGACCAGTCAGGGTGCCCATGCTGACCCATGTCCACAGCCAAAAGCGCCTACAATGGGTCACGTGAGCATCAGAACTGGACGCCAGAACAATGGAAGAAGGTGGTCTGATCAATTACATTTTTCTTTTACATCATGTGGATGGCCGGGTGCGTGGGCGTCACTTACCTGGAGAAGAGCTGGCACCAGGATGCAGTATGGGAAGAAGACAAGCTGGCAGAGGAAGTCATCTTCCACTGATGGCTGTTTTGGCAGTAAAAGGGGGGCCTATCAGTGTATATACAGTGTGTGTGTATATATGTGTGTGTGTGTGTGTGTGTGTGTGTGTGTGTGTGTGTGTGTGTGTGTGTATATATATATATATATATATATATATATATATATATATATATTGTATTTATTTGTTTTATTTAAAATTTGATTTGAAACATATTTAAGTATTTCGTTGAGCAGGTTTATACATCTGAGTGACTTTACAAGTTTATTTTGAGTACAACTCGGCTCAGTATGTTACATATCTTGATTAGGATGAAGGAAAAAAGCTGGGACAGCCGCACTCCAAAAAAACTCCTCCTTTAATTAAAAATCACAAAATGCATGCCACAGCAAAAAACAGCACAACAAAAGAAAAGCTGACGTTTCGCACTAGCTTCTTCATAGCTTCTTCATAGCTTGTTACATATCTTGATTACATGACTGTTGTGCTTTGCAGGCTTATGCAAGGCCAGTGTATCTCTTTTTTTCTTTATCTGTCTGGGACACATGACAGAATTGTTTTTTTTTTTTTTTTTTTTGCATAATGACAAACCACTTCTCCTTGACTAATACAGAATTAGTTTTTTTTTGCTTTTAACCACTTCAGCACAAATAGAGCTTTCTTTTGGTGGTATTTGATTACCTCTGGCGTTTTTTTTTTTTTTTTTTTGCTATATACAAAAAAGATCGACCAATTGTGAAAAAAAAAAAAAAGATTTGTTGCTTTCTGCTATAAAATATACCCAATAATAAAAAAAAAAAAAAAAAAAAATTTCTTCATAAATTTTAGGCCAATATGTATTCTGCTACATATTTTTGGTAAAAAAAACAAAAACAAAAAGCGTATATTGATTGGTTTGCACAAAAGTTATAGCGTCTACAAAATAGGGGAAAGATTTATGGAATTTTTATTATCTTTACAGTTTTTCTACTAGTAATGGCGGCGATCAGTGATTTTTAGCGTCACTGCGATATTGCAGCAGACAGATCAGACACCTAGCTGACATTTTTGACACTTTTTTGGAAACTAGGGACATTACAGTGATCAGTGCTAAAAATATGCACTGACATTGTACGAATGACACTGCCAGGGAAGAGGTTAAAATCATGGGGAGATCAAAGGATTAAATATGTTCCCTCAGTGTGTTTCTAACTATGTGGGGGGGGGGGATGGGCTACCTGGGACAACACACAGATTTGTCTTCCTGCATAGCAGAAAGACAGGATCTCTGTTTCATCCCCTGACAGAACGGAGATCTGCCTTGTCTCTGTGGGGAACGATTGCAGGTGGCCTGCGGACATCGAGTCCTCCAGACCCGCTGATTTGCTCCCCAACAGGTGCCCGCAGAACCTCGTACACGAACCGACGTACACCTACAGCAATTTGCGCAGCCGAGCCAACCTGCCGCAGTATAACTACGGCGGCTGGTCGGTAAGAGGTTAAAGACTTAACAGAAAATCACAAGTAAACTCTTTATATGCTGCAAAGTTCAATATAACCTCGATCAACGTATTTTTTTTTTTTTTTTGTGTGTTTGTATTATTTATGCATTTGCTTATATTTTTACATCAGTAACCTGTGCTTATGGTTATATTGTGGACCCAGAGCAATCTGACAGGAATAAGTACATTGTATTTATTTATTTAAAGGGGAGTTCCAGCCATTTGTATGTTTATTAAAAGTCAGCAGCAACAAAAAGTGTAGCTGCTGGCTTTTAATAAACAGGCACTTACCTGCTCCAGCGACGCGCCGGCCGGGGCTCCGCTCCTCTCCCCCCCCTCCCCGGCCGGCGTCTTCATTTTCAGTGTGGGCACCCGGCCGTGACAGCTTTCGGCTTCACGGCCGGGCACCCACTGCGCATGCGCGAGCGGCGCGGCCCGGCGCCGCGCCGTGTAATTGGCCAGGAGATCGCCTAGGACCTGTGACGTGTCCTAGGCGATCGCCTACAGCAGCCACTTTCTGAAGGCGATTAAGCTTAGTCGCCTACAGGAAGGAGGAAGTGGGACAGGAAGTCCCACTCGTGCTGAAGCCCCCACTCCCCCCCCAAAAAAATTACATGCCAAATGTGGCATGTAAGGGGGAGAGGAGTGGGTTAAGAGGAAGTTCCAAATTTGGGTGGAACTCCTCTTTAAGGAAACCTGAGCTGACAGAAATATGTAGAGTTCCATTGCCATCGGAAATTTGTCATTTGATTAATGAGGCCAAGGCTCAAAACTGGAAAAACCCAAGGCCACCGTCGATCGCAGAATGGCTTTAATAGGGTTAGAAATGTGGGGGCCATAGAGGATTTGCTCTCCGCTCAAGATAGAAAAGAGCAATACAATGAAACTTGGACACCATGGAATCTATTTGTATATTCAGAGGGGAAGAGACTGTTGGGGAATATAAGTGAGGAATAAATTCGCCTGGCTTGTAATTTGGAGGCCCTGTTCCGTCAATGGGTAGGGTGACCTGGGGAGAAGGAGGCAAGGATGGGGGGGTGGGAACTGGGGTTTTAAAGAGAAAAAAAGGGGGAAATGTCCTTTCTTTTCCCCCCTTTTTTTTTTCTTTTGGTTTTGATGTTGGTATTTATTTTTGGGTTGTTTTGTTAGATTGAGGCTGTCTTAGAGCCGGTTCACACTGCGACAGCACGACTTCGGGGGCAACTCGGCAAGGCATCCTGAAGACGACTTCAGAGGTGACTTGCAAAATGACTTCTGTATAGACGTCAATGCAAGTTGCCCCCAAAGTAGTACAAGAACCTTTTTCTAAGTCAGAGCGACTTGCGTCGCTCCTATTAGAACGGTTCTGGTGAATAGAATGGGACGCGACTTGTCAAGCGGCTGAGTCACCTGACAGGTCGCCCCAGTGTGAACCGGCGTGTGTGTGTATGTGTGTGTGTGTGTGTGTGTGTGTGTGTGTGTGTGTGTGTGTGTGTGTGTGTGTGTGTGTGTGTGTGTGTGTATATATATATATATATATATATATATATATATATATATATATATATATTGTATTTATTTGTTTTATTTAAAATTTGATTTGAAACATATTTAAGTATTTCGTTGAGCAGGTTTATACATCTGAGTGACTTTACAAGTTTATTTTGAGTACAACTCGGCTCAGTATGTTACATATCTTGATTAGGATGAAGGAAAAAAGCTGGGACAGCCGCACTCCAAAAAAACTCCTCCTTTAATTAAAAATCACAAAATACATGCCACAGCAAAAAACAGCACAACAAAAGAAAAGCTGACGTTTCGCACTATGCCTTAGTGCTTCTTCATAGCTTCTTCATAGCTTGTTACATATCTTGATTACATGACTGTTGTGCTTTGCAGGCTTATGCAAGGCCAGTGTATCTCTTTTTTTCTTTATCTGTCTGGGACACATGACAGAATTGTTTTTTTTTTTTTTTTTTGCATAATATGACAAACCACAATACAGAATTAGTTTTTTTTGCTTTTAACCACTTCAGCACAAATAGAGCTTTCTTTTGGTGGTATTTGATTACCTCTGGCGTTTTTTTTATTTATTTTTTGCTATATACAAAAAAGATCGACCAATTGTGAAAAAAAAAAAAAAAAGATTTGTTGCTTTCTGCTATAAAATATACCCAATAATAAAAAATAAAAAAAAAATCTAATTTCTTCATAAATTTTAGGCCAATATGTATTCTGCTACATATTTTTGGTAAAAAAACAAAAACAAAAAGCGTACTGTATTTGCTGGCGTATAAGACTACCTTTTACACTTAAAAATACTGGCCAAAAAGCAGGGGTCGTCTTATACGCCGGGTCAGATGCTCGGATGCCTGCTGGATGTGCGGTAATACTGTATGTAGCTTCGGCTACATACAGTATATACTGCTTAGCCAATCCTGGTGAGCGATGTATTCAAATGAATAAAGAGCCTGCTCAGATTGGGGTAACAACCTCTGCCAATCCAAGTGCCTACATACAGTAGCCGGCTCGGATTGGCTTTGAGAGTCAGAGAGGCGTGGGCTGATGATGTTACCGCCTCTGCCAATCCAAGCAGGCTTTGTATTAATTAATAGAATACATCGCTTGCCGTGATTGGCTCCATCTCCAGCAAGAATGAAGAAGAATATGGCTCCAGAAGAAAGAAATATAAAGCATCGGAATGGGGGTCGTCTTATACGGTGAGTACAGGCAAAAAATTCTTAAAAAACTGCAAAATTAGGGGGTCGTCTTATACGCCTGGTCGCCTTATACGCCGGCAAATACGGTATATTGATTGGTTTGCACAAAAGTTATAGCGTCTACAAAATAGGGGAAAGATTTATGGAATTTTTATTATCTTTGCAGTTTTTCTACTAGTAATGGCGGCGATCAGTGATTTTTAGCGTCACTGCGATATTGCAGCAGACAGATCAGACACCTAGCTGACATTTTTGACACTTTTTTGGAAACTGGGGACATTACAGTGATCAGTGCTAAAAATATGCACTGACATTGTACGAATGACACTGGCAGGGAAGAGGTTAAAATCATGGGGAGATCAAAGGATTAAATATGTTCCCTCAGTGTGTTTCTAACTATGTGGGGGGGGATGGGCTGCCTGGGACAACACACAGATTTGTCTTCCTGCATAGCAGAAAGACAGGGGGCCATATTCTGAGTATAGTTACGATGGGGTATCTCAGGATACTCCATCGTATCTCTCTTTTTTGGCCCCGGGTATCTATGCGAGTGATTCTTAGAATCATTTTCGCATAGATACGCTTAAGATCCGACATGTGTAAGTCACTTACACTGTCGGTTCTTAAATGTAATTACTCCGCCAGCCGCTAGGTGGCATTTACGTTCAGGTCTCATTTGTTTATGCAAATAAGCCTGATACGCCGATTCCCGAACGAAATCGTGTCGCGTAACCGTCGCTAACGTCGTTTTCGTAGGCGTAAGGTTACCCCTGCTATATGAGAGGTAACCTTATGCCAGTCCCACGTAGGCCATGTTAAGTATGCGTCGGGTCCGCGTCGTGTTTTCCCGTCGGGTACGTCGTTTTACTAAGTCGTCGGCATCATTGACGTTTTACACCGAGAACTGGAGCATGCGCACTGGGCTATTTTAAGCCCAGCGCATGCGCAGTTCGTTAGAATCGGGGGCGCGCTTAATTTGAATAGAAGCCGCCCCCTTGGATTTACGCGGGGATACGCCGGGCCAAATACACTACGCCGCCCCAAACTGCGGAGCAAGTGTTTGGGGAATACAGCACTTGCTCCTGTAGGTTGGGGCGGCGTAGTGTAAATGGCTTACGCGCCGCCCGCCTACAATCTACGGGAATATGGCCCACGATCTCATTTCATCCCCTGATAGAACGGAGATCTGCCTGGTCTCTGTGGGGAACGATTGCAGGTGGCCGGCGGACATCGAGTCCTCCAGACCCGCTGATTTGCTCCCCAACAGGTGCCCGCAGAACCTCGTACATGAACCGACGTACACCTACAGCCAATTGCGCAGCCGAGCCAACCTGCCGCAGTATAACTGCGGCGGCTGGTCGGTAAGAGGTTAAAGACTTAACAGAAAATCACAAGTAAACTCTTTATATGCTGCAAAGTTCAATATAACCTCGATCAACGTATTTTTTTATTTTTTTTTGTGTTTGTATTTTTTATGGTTATACTGTGGACCCAGAGCAATCTGACAGGAATAAGTACATTGTATTTATTTAAGGAATCCTGAGCTGACAGAAATATGTAGAGTTCCATTGCCATCGGTAATTTGTCATTTGATTTAATGAGGCCAAGGCTCAAAACTGGAAAAACCCAAGGCCATCGTTGATCGCAGAATGGCTTAATAGCAGGGGCGTTGCTAGGTAGCAAAAAGACCAGGGGCTTCAGCCCGAAGCCCGAACCGGGGGGGGGGGGGGGGGGGTTACACGGTGCGACTCACCTGACCTACGCGCGCGTGTGTCAGTACACACACTGACGTGTGTATGTATGTCAGTTACACACTCCATGAGATCAGCATGTAAGAAAGCTCTTAGGCACACTAGCATGTCGTTCAGGGTTGTTTCTGACACATGATCTACATACACCACTGACCAGACCTACTGACACTGACCTGACCTGTCCTACATACACTGGCCTGTCCTGTCCTACATACACTGACCTGTCCTGTCCTACATACACTGACCTGTCCTGTCCTACATACACTGACCTGCCCAACACTAACACTGACCTGTCCTGACCAACACTAACACTGACCTGTCCTGACCAACACTAACACTGACCTGTCCTGACCATCACTAACACTGACCTGTCCTGACCAACACTAACACTGACCTGTCCTGACCAACACTAACACTGACCTGTCCTGTCCTACACTAACACTGACCTGTCCAACACTAACACTGACCTGTCCAACACTAACACTAACACTGACCTGTCCAACACTAACACTGACCTGTCCTGACCAACACTAACACTGACCTGTCCTGTCCAACACTAACACTGACCTGTCCTGTCCAACACTAACACTGACCTGTCCTGTCCAACACTAACACTGACCTGTCCTGTCCAACACTAACACTGACCTGTCCTGACCAACACTAACACTGACCTGTCCTGACCAACACTAACACTGACCTGTCCTGACTAACACTGACCTGTCCTGACTAACACTGACCTGTCCTGACTAACACTAACACTGACCTGTCCTGACTAACACTAACACTGACCTGTCCTGTCCCACATACACTGACCTGTCCTGTCCCACATACACTGACCTGTCCTGTCCCACATACACTGACCTGTCCTGTCCCACATACACTGACCTGACCTGTCCCACATACACTGACCTGTCCTGTCCCACATACACTGACCTGTCCTGTCCCACATACACTGACCTGTCCTGTCCCACATACACTGACCTGTCCTGTCCCACATACACTGACCTGTCCCACATACACTGACCTGTCCCACATACACTGACCTGTCCCACATACACTGACCTGTCCCACATACACTGACCTGTCCCACATACACTGACCTGTCCCACATACACTGACCTGTCCTGTCCCACATACACTGACCTGTCCTGTCCCACATACACTGACCTGACCCACATACACTGACCTGACCTGTCCCACATACACTGACCTGACCTGTCCCACATACACTGACCTGACCTGTCCCACATACACTGACCTGTCCCACATACACTGACCTGTCCTGTCCCACATACACTGACCTGTCCCACATACACTGACCTGACCTGTCCCACATACACTGACCTGACCCACATACACTGACCTGTCCTGTCCCACATACACTGACCTGTCCTGTCCCACATACACTGACCTGTCCTGTCCAACACTAACACTGACCTGTCCTGTCCTACATACACTGACCTGTCCTGTCCAACACTAACACTGACCTGTCCTGTCCCACATACACTGACCTGTCCTGTCCCACATACACTAACCTGTCCTGTCCCACATACACTAACCTGTCCTGTCCCACATACACTAACCTGTCCTGTCCCACATACACTAACCTGTCCTGTCCCACATACACTAACCTGTCCTGTCCCACATACACTAACCTGTCCTGTCCCACATACACTGACCTGTCCTGTCCCACATACACTGACCTGTCCTGTCCCACATACACTGACCTGTCCTGTCCCACATACACTGACCTGTCCCGTCCCACATACACTGACCTGTCCCGTCCCACATACACTGACCTGTCCCACATACACTGACCTGTCCCACATACACTGACCTGTCCCACATACACTGACCTGTCCCACATACACTGACCTGTCCCACATACACTGACCTGTCCCACATACACTGACCTGTCCTGTCCTACATACACTGACCTGTCCCACATACACTGACCTGACCTGTCCCACATACACTGACCTGTCCTGTCCCACATACACTGTCCTGTCCTACATACACTGACCTGTCCCACATACACTGACCTGTCCCACATACACTGACCTGTCCCACATACACTGACCTGTCCCACATACACTGACCTGTCCCACATACACTGACCTGTCCCACATACACTGACCTGTCCCACATACACTGACCTGTCCCACATACACTGACCTGTCCTGTCCAACATACACTGACCTGTCCTGTCCCACATACACTGACCTGTCCTGTCCCACATACACTGACCTGTCCTGTCCCACATACACTGACCTGTCCCACATACACTGACCTGTCCTACATACACTGACCTGTCCTGTCCAACACTAACACTGACCTGGCCTACACTAACACTGACCTGTCCTGACCAACATACACTAACACTGACCTGTCCTGACCAACATACACTAACACTGACCTGTCCTGACCAACATACACTAACACTGACCTGGCCTACACTAACACTGACCTGTCCTGACCAACATACACTAACACTGACCTGTCCTGACCAACATACACTAACACTGACCTGTCCTGACCAACATACACTGACCTGTCCTGACCTGACCTGCATACACTACACTGACCTGACCTCACTGACCTGCATACACTACACTGACCTGACCACACTACACTGACCTGACTACACTACACTGACCTGACTACACTACACCGACTACACTAACCTGACCTGCATTGCATACACTGACCTGAATACACTACTTTTGCCGCCCCCCCCCCCCCCAGCATGCACACACAGCGCCGCATAGTGCCGCAAAAATGACAGTAAAGTGCTGCTAAAATAGCTGGACCCCTTTTACATTACACAGCACTGCACCTCTGGACCCCTTTTACATTACACAGCACTCTGGACTCCTTTTACATTACACAGCACTCTGGACCCCTTTTACATTACACAGCACTCTGGACCCCTTTTACATTACACAGCACTCTGGACCCCTTTTACATTACACAGCACTCTGGACCCCTTTTACATTACACAGCACTCTGGACCCCTTTTACATTACACAGACAGCACCGCACCTCTGGACACCTTTAGATTTACACAGACAGCACCGCACCTCTGGACACCTTTTACATTACACAGACAGCACCGCACCTCTGGACCCCTTTTACATTACACAGACAGCACCGCACCTCTGGACCCCTTTTACATTACACAGACAGCACCGCACCTCTGGACCCCTTTTACATTACACAGACAGCACCGCACCTCTGGACCCCTTTTACATTACACAGACAGCACCGCACCTCTGGACTCCTTTTACATTACACAGACAGCACCGCACCTCTGGACCCCTTTTACATTACACAGACAGCACCGCACCTCTGGACCCCTTTTACATTACACAGACAGCACCGCACCTCTGGACTCCTTTTACATTACACAGACAGCACCGCACCTCTGGACTCCTTTTACATTACACAGACAGCACCGCACCTCTGGACCCCTTTTACATTACACAGACAGCACCGCACCTCTGGACATCTTTTACATTACACAGACAGCACCGCACCTCTGGACTCCTTTTACATTACACAGACAGCACCGCACCTCTGGACATCTTTTACATTAGACAGCAACACTCTGCACCACTAGACCCCTTTAGATTTACACAGACAGTCCCCCCCCAGCTCTGCCCTTTCCTACATTAACCATGCAGATGGAGAGAGACAGTGAGCAGCGCTGAACAGAGGGCAATCACCTGCTGGTTTACTTACTTTAGCAGCTCTCTACTCGGCACTGCTCACTGTCTCTCTCCCCTGCGGTACAGGAGAGAGTGATTTTTGCTTACCTTGGCTTGCTGCTTGGATTCTCCAGATGGAGAAAATCAAACTTGGCGCCGCCGCCGCGCTGTACACGTCATGGCATGATGGGTATCGTATCCCATACGGCCAATCAGCGCACCACAGAGGCACAGCGCCTCCCACTCCACCGCCCACCAATCGCTGCCTACTTCACTTGGGCTCCTGCGCCGTTATTCTGTTTTTTTCAGCCCTTCCGCCTGGTTGGCTGGTGTTCCCCGCCACTCCCACATCGAGGGAGACAGACAGTTCCACCAGCCAATCAGGCGGAAGGGCTGAAAAAAAAAAACAGATAACAGCGCAGGAGCCCAAGTTAAGTGCCGTAAGATGTAAAAAAAATGTTCCCTGCTCGGCGGGACTCGGGGCTATGTGTGACATCCCTAATGGCCGAGACTCGGGGCTTTTCACAGACCCATTCGGGGCTCCAGCCTCCCCAGCCCAACCCTAACAACGCCCCTGCTTAATAGGGTTAGAAATGTGAGGGCCATAGAGGATTTGCTCTCCGCCAGGAGCGTTGCTAGGTGGCAAGAAGACCAGGGGCTTCAGCCGGAGGCCGGCACCGGGGGGGGGGGGGGAAAGCTCACTTGCTGGTTACTGCCTGGCTTACCATTGCCCATCAATTTTGAACACTAAACTCACCTACCTGACACACTGACCATTACACTGACTATCTGACATACATATACCACCTACCTGACATGCATACACCTACCTGACCTACATACACTCACCTACCTACCTGACATACATACACCTACCTGACATACATACACCTACCTGACTTTGCATTTACATTTAGTTTACTGCCTGTTGATGGACGTCACACGTCCCGCGGTCCCGGCATTGGATCAGTGGGACGTCCATCATAGGCGTTGGGCTCCAGAAGGCGGGACCAGCCTGCTATCGCACTCGGCAGGACTCGGCCACAATCGGCGCGGCGGGACTCGGTCCCGGCACGGCGGCACTCGGGATCAGAACGGTCCCGTGCTCGCTGCTCGGGGATAACAACTGCTAGCTAAATGCCCGGGACTCGGGGCTTTATGGGGAACCATTCGGGGCTCCAGCCCCCTAAGCCCGGGCCTAACGACGCCCCTGCCCTCGCACCTCTCCTGCAGCTGCAGGAGAGCTCCAGCCCTCCTCTGGTCCTACTCCAGACCCTTACTTTCTGCTTTCAAGCAATGCATCCAGCTTCTTCCCAGCAGCAGCATAAGGAAAGAGGGGGGTGCACTGTGATGTAAGGGAGAGTGGGTGACTCAACTTCTGATGGTGGGGTGGCTCTTCGCATCTAATATAAGATGAGGGAATGCTCTGGACATCTAATCTTACAGATACAACCGGCCCTTTTGAGGGCAATCATAATGCTGATGCGGCCCACTATGAAATTGAGTTTGACACCCCTGTTGTAAACTGACCACGGTTTATCATGATTGCTGAGCCCTGACACCATGGTCCGTTTACATGCCTCCATCAACCGCAACTCTACTGTCCTCTATCCCCCCCCCCCTCACTGCCTGTCAGCTAGTCTGTGCCACTATGCTTCCTGCCCTTCCTGCTGCTATCATATCTGTATTCTAAACTTCCCATTCCCCTTCCCCCCTGCCGATTTATACCTTATATCAGAACATCTCCCGGCGCTCACGTGACTACTTGGCTCTCTCCTCCTCCCCTTCTCCCGGCTGACATCCGTGGGAGTTCTCGGCCCCTCCCGCTATAGCTGTCAGCCTGGGAGAGGAGAGAGCCAAGGAGTCATGTGAGCGGCGGGAGATGCTCTGATGATATAAGCTATAATCTGCATTAATTTATTTTTTAGCACAGACACTAGGACTAGGCATGTGCAATTTTTTAAGTTACGAATACGTTTTCCGTCATTTTTCGTTATTTTAGTTGATTCGTTAACATACGAATGAACGAATGGTTTAGCGCAATTGATAACGAATAACGATATTTTCAAAATAACGAATATGAAAAACAACGAAGATACGAAAGGTGAAAGAAACGAAAACATAGAAACAACGAAAATACCGAACCCAAAAAAAAAAAATAATTACGAAAAACAAAATGAACGAAAATGCAAACTTACTAATATTCGAAGACCGAAAAGAAAACGAAATGCCGAACAAAGACTAAAAAACGAAAATCAAAACTAACGAAAAATAAATTACGAATCTTCGGAAAACGGAAATGAAAACAACGAAAATACGAAATAATGTAAATTAGCTTTCGTTAGTACTGAAATATTTCTGGACATTGACCAATAGCCACTGAGCGCTGTCCCTTTCCTCTGAAGAGGTTTGTTCCTTCCCCAATGAGCTTCTTTCTCATTACCTCCTGGCTCATTGTGACTTTTTCTGTGTTAGACTGCAGTGCATCTAATTTCTAGATTTGTATTTGTAATATCTGACATATTTTAGTTTTCTTCTACGTCAGACTTCATTCTAGACAGGGTGTGTGTGCTAACTAAGACAGTCAAGTCAATCACAGTAAAGTACGAATTACAAAATTACGACCAGTAGTGTGTCGAATAAACGTAAAATGTATTCTAACAGAATTACGAATGCAATAAAATCTACAAAAGTACGTTTTTACAATCAAAGGAAATTAGACATGAAAATACGAATGATCATAAAGCAACAAACATATATTTCTTTACGAAAATACGAATGCGGCATGATGGAAAATATAATGTAAATACGAATAACAAAACAACGAAAATTAAACTAACGTAAAAACGAAGGAACGAATAAAATCATTTTAAAAATATGAACGCGGCAGAATACAAAATATAACGAAAATACGAATCTCGATTCAACGAAAAATAAACTAACAGAAAAAAACGGAAACGGAAAAAAGAGTGTTACGAAAATACTAAAGAGTACGAATACGATAACTAACGTCTTACGAAATTACGACTCGTTACGAATCACGATAAACGAACAGAAACGAAACAGAAATAAACAAAAATTTTTGCTGTGCACATGTCTAACTAGGACACATAATGGTAGCTAACCGAGGGAAAGGGATGTTTAGAATACAGTGGTTTCACAACCTTTTTATTACACAAATGTATGTACCATATAGACCTGACGAGCAAGCCGGGCACTATAAACCACATCTACGCTTTGAATTGCAGTAGAGATGCTGAGGGCATGGGCTTAAGGGCATGGGCTAAGGGCATGGGCTTAATGTCTGCCTTGTAACAAATACATCCAGCTGCAAGCCTTCAAAAACATTTTGTGAACAACAATTCTGTGTACAGTGCTTTGTCCACTTTGGATATTGGCCTGACCAGTTTATCAACTCTGAACCTGATTTCATTTTGCCTGAAGCCTGATTTTAATGAATAGGAAAAACTGATTGAGGGTGCGGTGTGTACTGCTTATAACCAGAAAGGATATATTTCACATTATGTTGTACTTGTTCTTGGTCAGATTCCAGCATGTTAAAATAATTTAGCTGTTACTATAATCTGCTAGTAAAGCTGCAGGTTTTGGCTAATTCCATGAAGATGTCAGTCTTTATGTAGCTAAATTTACCTAATTGATTATAAAATGCTTATCTGACGTGTTAACCACTTCCATACCAGGTACTTACGCAGCTTCCCGCCCAAGCCAATTTTCAGCTTTCAGCACTGTCGCACTTTGAATGGCAATTGCGCGGTCATGCTACACTGTACCCAAACAAAATTGGCGTCCTTTTTTCCCCACAAATAGAGCTTTCTTTTGGTGGTATTCGATCACCTCTGCGATTTTTTTTTTTTGCGCAACAACTAAAAAAAGGCTGAAAATTTGGAAAAAAAATTACGTTTTTATTTTTTTCTGTTAATTTTTTTGTAAATAAGTTTTCTCTTTCAATTACGGGCACTGATATGGCGGCACTAATGGGCACCGATGAGATGGCACTGATGGACATCGATGAGGTAGTACTGACGGGCACAGATGAGGTGGCACTGATTGGCGGCACTGGTATGCGACACTGATGGGCACACATAGGCGGCACTGATGGGCACACATAGGCGGCACTGATGGGCACACATAGGCGGCACTGATGGGCACACATAGGCGGCACTGGGCACTCATAGGCGGCACAGATGGGCACTCATGGGCGGCACTGATGGATACTTATGGGTGGCACAGATGGGCACTGATAGGTGGGCACTGGGCATGGATGGGCACTGTGGGGTGGCGCTAATGGACACTGGGGTGGCGCTGATGGACACTGGGGTGGCAGCACTGATTTTTGCCAGGTTGCCAGTCAGTGCCCATTTGTGGGCACTGACTGTCATTTTTTTTTTTTTTCTTTATGCTTTTTTTTTATTTTTTTTTTTGACTTTTTTTTTTTTTTTTTTTCTGTCATTTTTTTTTTTTTTTGCCCACCCTGGTGCTCCAGGGTGGGCATCCCTGGTGGTCCAGTGTGGCGATCCGAGGGGGGGCTGCGCTGATAAACAATCAGCGCTAACCCCCCCTGTCAGGAGAGCCGCCGATCGGCTATCCTCTACTCGCGTCTGTCAGATGCGAGTGAGGAAGAGCCATCGACGGCTCTTCCTGTTTACATCGTGATCAGCCGTGGTTGGACACGGCTGATCACGTGGTAAAGAGCCTCCGCCGGAGGCTCTTTACCGAGATCGGAGATGCAGGGTGTCAGACTGACACCCCGCATCACCGATCGCCGCGATGCGCGCCCCCACGGGCGCGCGCGGCATGAAATCCTGCAGGACGTTCTAGAACGTCCTGTCAGGATTTCATAACCACTTCCCGGACGTAAATCGGCCATAGGCCGGGCGGGAAGTGGTTAAACACTCATCTATAAAAATACAAACCTAAAAAGCCCACACATTGTGTAGTGAGGACAAAATGTAGATTTCCGATGAAACATTTTCCAGTCATGGGATTGGAAACCATCCAGAATCCGTTCCTTCCTCAAGCCAAAACTACAGGGCAGATTAGGGCCCGGATTCTCAGAGGATTTACGACGGTGTAGCGCCATGTACGCCGTTGTAAGTCCGAATCCGAGCCATCGTATCTATGCGCCTGATTCTTAGAATCGGTTACGCATAGATTTCTATTCGATCCGACCGGCGTAAGTCTCTTACGCCGTCGGAGCTTAACTGCATTTTTATGCTGGCCGCTAGGGGCGTGTACGCTGATTTACGCGTCAAAATATGTAAATTGGCTAGATACGCAAATTCGCGAACGTACGCGCGGCCGACGCAGTACAGATACGCCGTTTACCTTAGGCTTTTCCCGCCGTAATGTTGCCCCTGCTATATGAGCCAATGTTAAGTATGGCCGTCGTTCCCGCAACGAAATTTGAAATTTTTACGTTGTTTGCGTAAGTCGTCCGTGAATGGGGCTGGACGTCAGTTACGTACACGTCGAAACCAATACGTCCTTGCGGCGTACTTTGACGCAAAACACACTGGGAGATTCCACGGACGACGCACGCGCCGTAAGTGAAAAACGTCAATCACATCGGGTCATGGTTATTTTGCATAACAGACGCCCACCTCTTCACAATTTGAATTAGGCGGGCTTACGCCGGCCGATTTACGCTACGCCGCCGCAACTTACGGAGCAAGTGCTTTGAGTATACAGCACTTGCCTGTCTAAGTTGCGGAGGTGTAACGCAAATCGGATACGTTACGCCCGCACAAAGTTACGCCGCTGTACGAGAATCTGGCCCTTAGTTTCTTGACCTTTTTGATGTATCACAAAACCAGTTCAAGACTAAAGATTGGCGCAGAAATGTTTCTGAGAAACGCTGGATCCATGCCACAAAAACAGACGCTCGGTCGTCTGAAAATCTAAGCGCGTGTACGAGGCTTTAGACTGGGATGCCATTAAAGCTCATGTGCATGTAAAGGCAGGCGTCCCAATACTTTTGGTAATATCTTGGTCAGTGGAATCTCCACTACAAGTTCTGTATTGGGCTCTTTCCAGACCTGTATGCACTGGTGGTCAGTTAGTTGCAGAATACTACCCAAACTTTTTAAACAATGGTACAGTGTTGCAATCTGCCTTCTGATATTTGTCTGTGAAAAGTAAAGATTGAAGGCATCCTAGTATGCTACATTCCGACCCCGATAGATTTCCGTGTCCTGAGTAGATTTGCCAAAAGCACAAGTCCCAATACTTTTGGCAATCTAGTGATTATCTGATCTGGGTCGGTATGTGATCAGTATTGCACAGTGCTACACATGTATCTGATCTGGGTTGGTATGTGATCAGTATTGCACAGTGTTACACATGTATCTGATCTGGGTTGGTATGTGATCAGTATTGCACAGTGCTACACATGTATCTGATCTGGGTTGGTATGTGATCAGTATTGCACAGTGTTACACATGTATCTGATCTGGGTTGGTATGTGATCAGTATTGCACAGTGTTACACATGTATCTGATCTGGATTGGTATTTGATCAGTATTGCACAGTGTTACACATGTATCTGATCTGGGTTGGTATGTGATCAGTATTGCACAGTACTACACATGTATCTGATCAGGATTTGTATGTGATCAGTATTGCACAGTGTTACACATGTATCTGATCTGGGTCGGTATGTGATCAGTATTGCACAGTGTTACACATGTATCTGATCTGGGTCGGTATGTGATCAGTATTGCACAGTGCTACACATGTATCTGATCTGGGTCGGTATGTGATCAGTATTGCACAGTGCTACACATGTATCTGATCTGGGTTGGTATGTGATCAGTATTGCACAGTGTTACACATGTATCTGATCTGGGTCGGTATGTGATCAGTATTGCACAGTGCTACACATGTATCTGATCTGGGTCGGTATGTGATCAGTATTGCACAGTGCTACACATGTATCTGATCTGGGTCGGTATGTGATCAGTATTGCACAGTGCTACACATGTATCTGATCTGGGTTGCTATGTGATCAGTATTGCACAGTGTTACACATGTATCTGATCTGGGTTGCTATGTGATCAGTATTGCACAGTGTTACACATGTATCTGATCTGGGTCGGTATGTGATCAGTATTGCACAGTGTTACACATGTATCTGATCTGGGTTGGTATGTGATCAGTATTGCACAGTGCTACACATGTATCTGATCTGGGTCGGTATGTGATCAGTATTGCACAGTCTGATCCTTTAGTAGCAGGTTGATGAGGTTGTTACATTGTATGACAGTGTGCTGCCTCAGTGCAGAAAGAAGGGTGTGGACTTGGAGAGTACACAGTGACAGCAGTACACACACACAGGGCTACCTCTGGTCTCCATGGAAACAATAGGATGGCCCTCAAACCCCGCCCACTGGTGACAACCCGGAAGTAGGACAGCCCTGTCTCGCTCGTTCCTATGTGACATGGACAGGGAGGGACTGGGGAAGTCTGGGATCGGTAGGCAAAGGGGACTGTTACAGACAGATGGAACCAGGGACTGACAGCACACAGGGACCGAGCAGGAATAACAAGGGACTGCTACTAAAAGCTGCAGCAGGACTAGGAGAGAGATCCATGCACTGACAGGTGCCAAGACACAGAGATCAGAGATCACCGAGTGCAGGTAACATTCTGTGTGCAGATCTATGATAGGGGGAGGGGTGGGGGTTTCTATCCTAGACATGTGCCTCTCATAAACACTGGCTCCATGTCATATTTCTATCTGCCTTGTTCTCATTTCCTAATATGCTTGTTTATGGTCTCAGCATTTGTTTAGTTTGTGTTGCAATATTCCATGTTTATGATTGTGTTGGGTTTATGTGCTGTATGGAGCCTGATATTCTACCACCTACCTGCCCTGTCCTCGGGGCTAATGTCTTCTCTGTGTTATCCTTCAGTGTGTAATATTTGACTTTCCTTTGTGTACATGACTCTTTGTTTATTATTCTCACATGTTCAGCTCTCTTCCATATTCACAATCAGTATGGTGTTCCTTTGGAGCATGCGTACTCCTGCTGCTCAGAGGGATCAATATCGTTCCTGTTGGCCACAGAATGCAGTGAGTGAGATTTACTAAAACTGGTGCAATAAGGCTGAGCTCAGGCGTGCACGCGCCCGCCAGGAAGCTGACACTCCGCAGTGAGACATTTCCTGATCCATGGCTGTAGAGATCGGCAAATGACTCGCTGCCTGTGATTAGCGCTGCGGAAGTGTCGGCTTTCGGTCGGGCGTGGGCACGTGGACTTGCGAACACACCTGAGCTCATCTTTAATAGTAACCAATCAGATTCCAGGTTTCATTGTCAAAGATTAATTGAGCAAGCTGAAGTTAAAAGCTGATTGGCTACCATGCACAGCTGCACCAGATTTGTGCGCACTCCAGTTTTAGTAAATCCTCCCCACCCCCACCCATAGTGTGTCCTGATTTTCTTCTTCCCTTCCACAGACAGCAATTTAGAAGTCCGTATGGAGTGTGACGGTTCATCTTGCTAAGATTTTTTTCATATTTTATGTGAAGCATATTTGGTCACTCTGGGCCCATACACATATAGATTATCTGCCACGATTGGTTTGTGGAGGATGGTAGTGATTCTACAATTACTGCTTGGGTCTTGGTATCGGCATCCCTCAGTCACCATAGTATTGCAGCTGTTTCAGCAGATGGGCGGTGAGGAGCCCCAGATTTACCCATTTCTGTGGCTTTTAAAACAAATTGATGGTTGGGTCGCCCTTCACAGAGAAGAAAGCTGGGGTGGCAGATTCCGCATGCAACTAGTGTGCACGCCATCAATGCATATCGATTGTCAATTACAAAGTGGGGGCCACATATACGTTGGTGGCTCTTGGAGCTCGTGGTTTAGATCAGGGGTGTCCAAACTTTCTAAACAAAGGGCCAGTTGACTGTCCTTCAGACTTTAGGGGTGCCGGACTGAGGCTATTGGAAGTAGAAATGGTCCCTTCAGTGACCCATCGTTGGTGTCATTGGGAGGGATTGTGCCCCATCATTGGTGTCATTGGGAGGGATTGTGCCCCATCATTGGTGTCATTGGGAGGGATCGTGCCCCATCATTGGTGTCAGTGGGAGCGATTGTGCCCCATCATTGGTGTCATTGGGAGCGATTGTGCCCCATCATTGGTGTCATTGGGAGGGATTGTGCCCCATCATTGGTGTCATTGGGAGGGATTGTGCCCCATCATTGGTGTCATTGGGAGGGATTGTGCCCCATCATTGGTGTCATTGGGAGGGATTGTGCCCCATCATTGGTGTCATTGGGAGGGATCGTGCCCCATCATTGGTGTCATTGGGAGGGATTGTGCCCCATCATTGGTGTCATTGGGAGGGATTGTGCCCCATCATTGGTGTCATTGGGAGCGATTGTGCCCCATCATTGGTGTCATTGGGAGGGATTGTGCCCCATCATTGGTGTCATTGGGAGGGATTGTGCCCCATCATTGGTGTCATTGGGAGGGATTGTGCCCCATCATTGGTGTCATTGGGAGGGATTGTGCCCCATCATTGGTGTCATTGGGAGCGATTGTGCCCCATCATTGGCGTCATTGGGAGGGATTGTGCCCCATCATTGGTGTCATTGGGAGGGATTGTGCCCCATCATTGGTGTCATTGGGAGGGATTGTGCCCCATCATTGGTGTCATTGGGAGGGATCGTGCCCCATCATTGGTGTCATTGGGAGGGATTGTGCCCCATCATTGGTGTCATTGGGAGGGATCGTGCCCCATCATTGGTGTCATTGGGAGCGATTGTGCCCCATCATTGGTGTCATTGGGAGCGATTGTGCCCCATCATTGGTGTCATTGGGAGGGATTGTGCCCCATCATTGGTGTCATTGGGAGGGATTGTGCCCCATCATTGGTGTCATTGGGAGGGATTGTGCCCCATCATTGGTGTCATTGGGAGGGATTGTGCCCCATCATTGGTGTCATTGGGAGCGATTGTGCCCCATCATTGGTGTCATTGGGAGGGATTGTGCCCCATCATTGGTGTCATTGGGAGGGATTGTGCCCCATCATTGATGTCATTGGGATGAATTGTGCCCCATCATTGGTGTCTGTAGCGGAGTACAATATTAAAATCCACGATCTCCGCTGGTAACCAGGGTAAATCCACAGTCAGCGCTGAAAAGTAAGGCAATGTCCCCAATCCCCCCCAGTAACCGGACGAAACACAGCTCTGGGAGTCAACTGACTTTTTATTCACAGGCTTTCATATTTATATAATTCCCCATGCAAGGGGTTTCCAACAGCCAAACAGATTTAGCAGGGGTAATACAGTGAGGACCACATGGGGAACTTAACATTTGGATAATTCTCCCATCAGGCATTGCTGCACGAGGGAAAAGTCGGTTGATAGCTGGGGTCCGGGGTTATGTGTTGTGGGAGTTCGGTTTAAAACTGCTGAACACCGATTGGACAACATAAAACAAAGTACTTGAATGCTAGTGGCTTACGGCTACCAGCATACGAATTACTATGCCCACATAAGGCCCAGCAGAATACATAGCATATAATACAGACAACCCTATGACATGTAACGTCCAGCGTTCCAGAAGTGGCTAGGTTTGCCACAGTGTCATTGGAAGGGATTGTGCCCCATCATTGGTGTGATTGGGAGGGATTGTGCCCCATCATTGGTGTCATTGGGAGGGATTGTGCCCCATCATTGGTGTCATTGGGAGGGATTGTGCCCCATCATTGGTGTCATTGGGAGGGATTGTGCCCCATCATTGGTGTCATTGGAAGGGATTGTGCCCCATTGTTGTATCAGTGGATGAAATTGTGCCCCAGGGACCCCTGGTTTAGACAATATGAACATTTTATATAAAAAAAAATCTAAGACAAACTTTGTGTCTCAACTGGAGCAAAGCACATTGGCCCTTGCTGTCCCTCTGAAAAGCAATCCCTGGTGGCCCGCTTTTAACCCTAAAAATGCTGCTGACCCATTTCACTGCAGCCGTGTACATTTTACAGCAGCCCCATACACTTAGATGGGTCCCATTCAGCAGTGGTACCATCCGCTGATTGTGCCACGTGGTTTAATTTTTGCTGCGACCGTGGCATGTGTTCAGCCTTGGAGGGCTGCATGTTCATATTTAGGTGGGAAGCAAAACCATGGCTCAGTCACCTGCTTCCCCTGACCTCTTGTTTGGGTAAGACCTTTCATTTTCTAAGCTGTTTGAAAAAATAAAAAAGCGATTTGGTTGCTATGCGCAATGGCAAAACATGACTCGACACCTTTAATGAATTCCCCTAATAGATTGTGGCAGATGGGTATCTTCAGGTGCCTAAATGAAGCTGGCGCATGTTTTAGCAGGAGTTGGTCTTTAAAGAGGAAGTTCCTCTCCCCATGATTTATGAAGTGCGGTGCATTTGAAGCACATTTAGCGTCTGAGGTCCCCGAACCAGAGAGCCAAGGGGGGAGGAATGGGCCAATTAGGACTATCGCGGTACAGGTACAAAAAGGAACAGTTGAGGGTACATTTTAAAAAAAACAAAAGTAAATTTTATTGAAAACGTAGACAAACATGGTCACACAATTAAAATACTCATAACCTATGACAACACCATAGCATATGACTTCAGGATGATGGTACTTCTAATATTTGTATTTACATACTTTACCCAGAGGCTCTTACTTTATGAAGCACATTTAGGTTGTAGCGCACTGGGTTGTAGCGCACTGGGTTGTAGCGCACTAGGTTGTAGCGCACTAGGTTGTAGCACACTAGGTTGAAACACACTAGGTTGTAGCGCGCTAGGTTGTAGCGCGCTAGGTTGAAGCACGCTAGGTTGAAGCACGCTAGGTTGAAGCACGCTAGGTTGAAGCACGCTAGGTTGAAGCACGCTAGGTTGAAGCACGCTAGGTTGAACTGCTCCAGTGCACAACCCAGAACCAGTACTCAGAGCTACATGACCATTGTTGTGTCTGACTCTATCACAAATATAGGAACAGGATTCTTCTTCAGTTGTCCTCTGAAACTACCGTATATACTCAAGTATAAGCTGACCTGAATATAAGCCGAGGCACCTAATTTTACCACAAAAAAATGGGAAAACTTATTAACTCCAGTATAAGCCTAGGGTGTCCATGTGCATGCCTCACTGTGTCCACGTGCATGCCTCACTGTGTCCACGTGCACGCCTCACTGTGTCCACGTGCACGCCTCACTGTGTCCACGTGCACGCCTCACTATGCCCATGACTAGACTGACGTTTAACATGGGAGTTTATGGAAGGGGTGCCCGAATTTGAAAAATCAGTGCTCCCCAGCCGTAGGTCACCTAGACAACAAACTTTGCAAACTTGTAGAGGAAGAGCTACATGTATGCCAAGTTTGGGGTCCAGGGGACCTACAGCCGGCGGGTACCGGGTCCCCAAAGTCCAGGAGATCAGGCGCAAAAAGGTGACTCGAGTATAAGCCGAGGGGGGCATTTTCAGTACAAAATAAAATGTGCTGAAAAACTCGGCTTATTCTCGAGTATATACGGTATGTCACCACCACGGCCATACACTGTGATTTATTAGGACTCCGGAGTGCAGTAAACAATTCTATAAAAGTGTAGGATGGTTTCACATGAAATAAAACACAACCACTCCTTCTAAACTCTGACACCAAGCCAACGGTGGGAAGTTTTCAGTGGCATCCATGGAAGAAAGAGATGGGGGGGGGGGGGGGCACCATGAAGATAGGTATAAAAGGAGGGCAGGGGTGGGCTATAAACAGATCCTGGCACGTTCATTTGAAAGGGCAAGGTTACATTCTCTTTAAAGGTTTATATTTGGGTTACGTGCTGTAGTTAGGATCTAAATAAAGTGTAACTCCACCTTCGTAGGGGAAAAAATAGCAAATAAAAAATATAGCGTATACAATCTTGACACAATTCATATAGTAATTGAATGTTATTTAAAGGGGTTGCAAAGGAATTTTATTTTTTTTTCATAATAAGCATCCTTTACCTGCAGACATTCCTCTTTTCACTTCTTCATTGTTCGTTTTTGCTCAGAAGTTGCTCTATTTCTTCTCTGTTCTGTTCACTTCCTGCTTGTCTGATTGTTACTGACCACCGTGACGGGAGGCTTTACTGCGGTGGTCAGTGACGTGCTCACCCCCTCCTGGGAACTACATCTGTGCGGCAGGACGCTCTCTACGTGTTAGAGACTTCAAGGAGGTGTGAATTACTGGGTGTGCCGCAATGTATACTGGGAAATGTAGTTCTTGCATGAACGAGCGCCGCATACCAGGAAGTGAATGAGAGAACAGAAACTAGAACGCCGGAGGTGATATAGATGAAGGAATTTAATAGGTATTTACTCGTTTTTTAACAGAATCATTACACTATTCTGTCTCTCTACCTTGCAGACATTAATTGTAGGCAATTTTTTTTTTCCTTTAACCACTTCAATACTAGCCCCCCCCCCCCCTCCTGCCCAGGCCAATTTTGAGCTTTCAGCGCTGTCACTTTTTAAATGACAATTGCGCGGTCATGCTACACTGTACACAAACTAAATGGCTGAAATCAGCTGATCGGTTGTGTCCAATTACAGACAGAGTTCATTGTTTAGAAAATCGCAGAACTCTTGTGTGCATTGGAACAGCGATCTGGCAGTTTCTTCTCCCTGCAGAGCTAGGAGGAAAATTCGGCAGATCAGAAAGTAAAAGCAGCACATGTTACACGCATTACATATTGTTGGCACACCGCTAAACCCTTGATTGCACCGAGATTAGAGCTGCACGATTTTGGCTAAAGTGAGAATCATGATTTTTTGCTTAGAAAGATCACAAATCTCGCGGTGTAACATCTTCTTTCACATTAAAGCAAAAAAATATTGGGATACCAAGACCCCATTCACACCTGAGCGTTTTGTAGCTTGAAGCCTGAAGCTACAAAACGCTGGAGGGGAAAAAATCTATTATTCTCTATGGAGATGGTTCACATCTCCACTACAAAACGCCTGAAGCCAAAAATTCAAAAACGCCTGAAGCTCAAACAAGTTCTGGGACTTTTTTTTTGGGCGTATTTGGGCGTTTTTTTTTTGCTTTTAACATTGGCGACCTTAGACCTGTCCAAAATTACGGTAAAAAATGCCGTAAAAATCGCTGCAAATCGCGGTAAAAAACGCAGCAAAGTCGCGGCAAAACACTATGCTCAGGTGTAAATGCAGCCTTACTGTTTTTTTTTTTTTTTTATCATTATCCATTAAAGTGTATTTTTTCCCCCCAAAAATTGCATTTGAAAGACCGCTGGGCAAATACAGTGGGGGTTATTTATAGGGTTGTCCCGATACCACTTTTTTAGGACCGAGTACAAGTACCGATACTTTTTTTCCAAGTACTCGCCGATACCGAATACCGATATTTTTTTAAAATGTGTCCCCAAATGCAGCCATGTCCCCCCACAAATGCAGCCATGCCCCCCACATATGCAGCAATGTCCCCCCACATATGCAGCAATGTCCCCCCACATATGCAGCCATGTCCCCCCACATATGCAGCCATGTCCCCCCACATATGCAGCCATGTCCCCCCACATATGCAGCCATGTCCCCCCTATATCCAGCCATGTCCCCCCATACCTAGATGCCGCCGCTGCATGGTTAATCAGCGTGCGGGGAACATCACAGCTTTCATTTGAATAGCTGTAGTGTTCCCCGCTGCGCCGTGTATAAACACTCCCCCTTGCTCGGGATTGGACAGATCCGTCCAATCCCGAGCAAGGGGGAGTGCCTATACGCGGCAGGAAACACTACAGCTATTCAAATGAAAGCTGTGATATTCCCTGCACGCTGTTTAACCAGGCGGGGGGGGGGTATCGGATGAGGCATCGGGGGCATTTGCGGGAGTACAAGTATTCCCGCAAATACTCGGTATCGCTCCCGATACCGATACTACAACCCTAGTTATTTATGAAAGGCAAATCCACTTTGCACTAAAAGTGCACTGCAAGTACACTTGGAAGTGCACTTGCTTTAGATCCGAGGGGGACATGTAAAATAAAAAACAGCATTTTAGGCAGTCTGCCAAGTTTGTAACAACATGAAACATTGTAACTAACTTCCTTCTTAGATCAAACTTCTGTGTGTAATGCAGGAAGTTTAACCACTTAAAGTCCCTTTTTCTGACACTTGTTTCTCAAGTTAAAAATCAATATTTGCTAGAAAATTACTTGGAACCCCCAAACATTATATATATATTTTAGCAGAGGCCCTAGGGAATAAAATGGCAATTGCTGTAATATTTTATGGATAGACTAGGTGTCAGTGACATAGTCAGCACTTTCATGTTTTCATGCTTTGGCACAGAAAGCTCCACTCCCAGGAACAGAGACGATACATTTGCTATTATTCCAGAAATGAACTGTAGCACAGCTAATGGAATTACCGCACAATTTCTAAGAACTGTGGACTCGGTACACCTGCAGCAAGTGTACAATCACATTTAATAGATTGCTAAGATTTACATAAAGAGCTCTGGCTGGGCCTGTTCAATGTTTTTTTGCTGCCCTGAGGTGCCGCCAGCTTCCATCTGCCCTGCTTGTTAATAAATGGCAATGCAATATAGAGATGTAATTAGTTTATCCCAGACATGTGGTTGGTGTTCTCAGCTGACAAACACATTGTCCTGGCTCTTCTACCTGCGTCATCCCTCTGCACTTTCCTATTTAACCTTATCAGTGACGGAGACCCTGTGTTCAGCAAGGCCCTAATAAGATCATCAGAGATCTACATCACACAGGAAAAGAAGGCCACCCTCGTCTCTCAAGTGTGGCTTTTAGAAAAGGAAAATCTTCTTCCGGCTTGCATTGCCTTCTGTCTATATGGCAGTGGCTGCAAACCAAGAGGCTTGTGTTTGATGGGTAAATATTTACACCTCCACAGTAAAGAGCGTGATCGACTTCAATGCTAAACCTGCTTAAACAAAGTCTAATTGCATTTAAAAAGCAGTTCATCTGATCATCGCTCAACATTTTTTGCTGCTAATTATAAAAAATTCCCCATATATCCAGCGTAAGGCGTATTGAGGAGCGGATATTTGCCTTTTCTATAATAACGGCATTTCCATATTGACATTAAATATTTATTTTTGCTGGGCGCTCCCAATGGTCTGATTTACATGCTGAGAACCTAGCTTAGGTTTTTTTTTCATTGAATTTCTCTGATTTTTACAGAGAAGGAATAGGAATAGGATGGATGGCTCACTGAGGTTTTACTTTGCTCTATTGGAATATGTTTTACATGATTTTCTTTGGTTGTTTGTCAACCCTATTAAATGCACACAGACATGGGTGTGCACAGCCTATGGCATTAGGGTGTGCACCCCAAAGCTAAAATACACATGGGCGTGTGTGTGTATTAAAGATGAGCTCCGGCGTGTTCTCACAGTCCATGTGCAGAGCCCGCCAGGAAGTCGGCACCGCGCTGCGCTAATTACAGGCAGGGAGACATTTCCCAATGCTCGGCTGCAGAGATCGGGAAATGTCTTGCTGCCTGTGATTAGTGCAGCGCAGTGCCAACTTCCTGGCGGGCTCTGCACATGGACTGTGCGCAGGGGAGGACTGACAACTCATGGGGCTTCCGGGCAATAGAAGATTACACACATCTCTCTCTCTCTCTCTCTCTC
The DNA here is from genome assembly GCF_905171775.1 of Rana temporaria. Lineage (NCBI taxonomy): Eukaryota > Metazoa > Chordata > Amphibia > Anura > Ranidae > Rana > Rana temporaria. The sequence continues at coordinate 29,944,493 of NC_053500.1, read as the reverse complement.
TCTCTCTCTCTCTCTCTCTCTCTCTCTCTCTCTCTCTCTCCCCCTCCCTCTCTCTCTCTCTCTCCCCCTCCCTCTCTCTCTCTCTCTCTCTCTCTCCCTCTCCCCCACCCCCACTAGTGAAGTCGCTCCGACTTCAGAAAAGGTTCCTGTACTACTTCAATCCGACTTCTAGGTGACTTGTACCCATTGATTTTCAATGAAAGTCGCCTTCAAATTCGGATCGTGTCTTAACTGAAGCAACAATACAGGCAAACCCCTCCCACAGAGCAGATTTATTGTTTGATTGGCCACTGAAAAGTCGCCTGTTCTGGAGGCAACTTGAAGTCGCCTTGTAAGTTGCCCCAAGTCGCGCTGTGGTGTGCGCTCAGGTCGTGTCCAGGTCGCCTCACAATGTCGTGGCCAGAGTCGTGTTGCCCCTGTGTGAACCGGCTTTTAAAGCGGTGGTTCACCCTGAATTTTGACTATGGCTGTATTAAACCACCAGCCATCGACAATAACTGATCCGTTTTTTTTTGTATAACAATTTCCCCCGACCAGCGCTGTCTCCTGGGAATGAGTTATGAGAATCCCAGGAGACGCGCTGTGCTGTAATCCCGCGATATCTCGCGGGTCACGTGACTCAGCAAGCGGGTCATGTGACGTGGGCGGCGACGAGAATACTCCATTTCTTTCACCGTATCCCGGAAGGACAAGCTGCTGGGCCTCACAGTGCCCACAGTAAAGATGGAAACGTCCATCTCGGGATTTTAAAACATATCGTTTTCGGGAGAAATGCAATGCAGCGGGCTGAAAGACTGGGAGACACGAGTGCTTATTTGAACAAGGTAAGCGCGGCAGAAGCACCCAAAAAAAAAAAAAACGAAAACCCGCGGAACCCCCGCTTTAAGCTAGTGCATTGTTGGTTCACTTACCTTTTCCATCGATTTCCCTTCTAAATTTTTTTTTTCTTTGTCAGAATTTCTCACTTCCTGTTCCTCCTCGGTAAGCTTTCCCCCATCATCTGAGCCGTTCCCTTAATTTGTAAAGATTTCCTCTAACTTCCTTTTGGCAGGAAGTGAAGGGAAAGTGAAGTGAAGGGAAATCTCTGCAAAGGGACAGGGATGGTAAAAAAATAAACTGACAGGGGCTATAACCCTCCCTTACTCTATCCAAAATGGAAACGTTTTGCCTATAGTTCTACTTTAAGCACAAATTTCTGATAATTTTATGGAGAGGACTAAGAAGATATAACCATGCCAATAGTGGAGCAGAAAACATATAGCACAGTGAGGAAGGTTTGTGGTCCAGGATGATAGGACAGTCAGAATAAGAAGCAGCCTCTCAGCCCAGTCCGCTCCATAAGACTGGCGATACACTAACCGTGTAGTGCAAGCCCGTGGGGACTCTTTCCGTGCTGCCCCCCTGCAAAGTGCTGGCCTGGGCCCTGTTGGCCTAGGCCAGGATACAGGATACAGCACTGCTAGGGGGAGTACAATTGAGTGAATCGGTAGTGGAGAAGGATCTGGGGGGTTTTAGTTGATCATAAGCTCAATAATGGCATGCAATGCCAAGCTGTGGTTTCCAAAGCGAGCAAAGTCCTTTCTTGTATTAAGAGAGGTATGGACTCCAGAGAGAGAGAGATATCATTTTGCCCCTGTACAAATCAATATGCAGTTCAGTTTTGGGCCCCAGTTCTCAAAAATGATATCAGGGAACTGGGGAAAGTGCAGAGAAGGACAACTAAACTGATAAGAGGCATGGAGGAGCTCAGCTATGAGGAAAGATTAGAGGAACTGAATTTATTCACTCTTGAGAAGAGGAGAATAAGGGAGGATATGATCATCATGTACAAATATATAATGGGTCCATATAGTCAACTTGGAGTTGAGTTATTCACTGAGGAGAACGGGGGCACTCTTTACGTCTAGAGGAAAAGAGATTTCACCTCCAAATACGGAAAGGTTTCTTCACAGTAAGAGCTGTGAAAATGTGGAACAGACTCCCTCCAGAGGTGGTTCTGGCCAGCTCAGTAGATTGCTTTAAGAAAGGCCTGGATTCTTTCCTAAATGTACAGAATATAACTGAGTACTAACATTTATAGGTAAAGTTGATTCAGGGTAAATCCGATTGCCTCTCGGGGGATCAGGAAGGAATTTTTTCCCCTGCTGTAGCAAACTGGATCATGCTCTGCTGGGGTTTTTTGCCTTCCTCTGGATCAACTGTGGGTGTAGAATTGTGTATATGGGATTGTATGATTTATATTTTAATTGGTTGAGCTGGATGGACCTGACTAACTATGTAACTTTTTGGGATGAGAAAGAGGGACATTTAGCAGAAAGTATAAGGCAAAGGACAACCCCGGCTGTGCCCCTTTTACATGGACCGTGAAGAATTATTGGTTGGATAAAAGCGCACGTTATTTTATTTTTTTCTCCACTTCTTTTTCATAGTACTGGCTTTTCAAAATAATATGGTATCCAATGGGAAATCCTTTTGTTTTAGGAATGTACAATGTTGGTGTAAGGATGCTTGTTATGTATATGTGATAGTACAGCTCAGCATGCATTGGGGACGAGACTGTTGTCATAATGCTGTCACATTCCTTTAACAGGTAAGGCCTCTCTGCTTACTTTCCAATGGAGGACTCTCTTTCTCGTCAGAACACAGGCGTGATGCCATACCTGGTGGCTACATCTCAGATCTTGGGGGTGGCAGTATTGGCCATCACAGGGACATGGCTGTCCCGTTACAGAGGAGGCTTCTCATGGGAGGGACCAGAGCAGTTCAACGTCCATCCACTGTGCATGGTGCTAGGAATGGTATTCCTGTGTGGTGATGGTAAGTACACATGATGTTCAACCCACTACATATAAAACTCCTATGAATGTACATGGGTGTTCAGGGTGTCATTCTTTGTTAATAGAGTTGCTCCTAATCAATTTTTTTTTTAAATGGTGCAGATTACTTAGAAAGATGGTTTGTTGTAGTAGTCCTGCTTCATGATTGTTTCTGGTAAATACATAGGGCCAGATTCTCGTAGATCCTGCGGCGGCGTCGCGTAAGCTATTTACACTACGCCGCCGCAACTTACTGGAGCAAGTGCCGTATTCCTCAAGCACTTGCTCCGTAGTTTGCGACGGCGTAGTGTAAATGGCCCGGCGTATCCCCGCGTAATTCAAAGGGGGCGGCTTGTATTTAAATTAAGCGCGCCCCCGCGACGATTGAACTGCGCATGCGCCGGGCTGAAAAATAGCCCAGTGCGCATGCTCCAGTTCACGACGGAAAACATCAATGACGCCGACGTGAACGTCATTGACGTAAAGTCGTATTCAAGAACGACTTAAGAAAACGACGTAACCGACGGAAAAAGCCGACGCGGACCCAACGCCATACTTTTTTAGTTTCAATGTTTTTTTATTGTTTGCATATAAAAAGATACAAAAAGTGTTACATCCTCGTACGTATTATAACAATACACAACCAAATGTTTTTCCCCATTTTCCCCTTATCTTTTCCTACCCTCGTTCTTTATAATATTGTGAATAAATGAAAGACCACTTGTTTCTAAACTGTCATAGCTCACCTCCCACCCCGCAAACCCTCACCCGCCCTCCCACCCTCCCATCACACCGTGAGCCGGTTTTTGAAGTTAATCTACTTAGTTAAATACGTCTTCCCCATGAAGGAATACCCGATAGCGGGTTAAGATATTTATTGAATTTGAATGGCGATTTTTATATAGAACATCCTGTTTCGTCTAACCAGGGTTTCCACATCCTCACAAACTTACTATAATTCCCCTGTCGAGTAAGTGTCACTCTTTCACTCCAAATCATTGTGTTAATAGTTTCAGCCCAAGATTTGACAGTGGGTGGCATATGGGCCTGCCACCTCAACGCAATTAACTTCCTCGCCTGGAAGAGGCATCTCAGTACCACTTCAAGGGAACTGGCTGGCACTCTATTTTCCTCTATGCTGCCTAGCAAGCATATCTTAGACTCAGCTTCTAGCTTAGTTTTAAAAGTTTTATTTATTATGTCCACCACCTCCTCCCAGTATCTAAATAGCTTAGGACATTTCCACATCATGTGGATAAGATTGCCTGTCGCTCTGCACCTTGGGCATTCGTCAGTACTTCTCCACCCGAGATTGAACATTCTCCTGGGGGTATAGTATACTCTATGCAAGAGAAACAGGTGTGATACCCTCTGAGATGGGGAGATCGAAACCAATACCCCCCTCCTCAAGATCGCACTCCACTGTTCCGTGGTCATTTGACCTAAGTCTTTCTCCCATCCTGTCCTGCTCTTGATGGGGCCTGCCCTACTTATGGTTTTAGCTCCTATTCTAGAGTACAACTCAGATATCAGGCCTTTAGTTGTTTTTGAAGAGGTTATTTTCAGGAGGGTGGGGGCCGAGGACCATACAATGGGTTGTAACCCAAACTGGGCTTGGATAGCATGTCGTATCTGTAGATATCTGTAAAATGTTTTATTTGTTATATTGAATTCCTGTCGCAAGTCTGCGAAGGATTTCATCTGTTCTCCATTGTACAGTTGGTTTAAGCGGCTTATCCCTTGTCTCTCCCATTCTTTACATCTCTCAATGTCTTTTAATTCTCAAGTTTTGATTGCACCAGAGGGGGGCGAATATTGTTATTCCCTTGTAGCCCATACTTAACATGGCATACGGCGGACTGGCGTAAGTTTACCCCTCATATAGCAGGGGTAACCTTGCGCCTACGGAAACGGCGTAAACGACGACTACGCGACGCAAATTCGTTCGGGAATCGGCGTATCAGGCTCATTTGCATAGTCAAATGAGACCTGAACGTAAACGCCACCTAGCGGCCGGCGGCGAATTACATTTAAGATCCGACAGTGTAAGTGACTTACACCTGTCGGATCTTGGCCGTATGTATGCGAAAATGATTCTAGGAATCGCTCGCATAGATACCCGGGGCCAAAAACAGATACGACGGTGTTTCCTGAGATACACCGTCGTAACTCTTCTGAGAATCTGGCCCATATTGATTGCACTGAACATAGAAACATATTTTTCCAATTAATTTTAACTTTGTCCAAAATGGACACTTGTGTCCAGACTATGGGCATTAAACTATTTACATATTTTAACAAACCGTAAAGGAGCTTTAAAGGGGTTGTAAAGTTTTTTTTTTTTCTAAATAGGTTCCTTTAAGCTAGTGCATTGTTGGTTCACTTACCTTTTCCTTCCATTTCCCTTCTAAATGTTTTTTATTTATTTTGTTTTCTTTGTCTGAATTTCTCACTTCCTGTTCCTCCTCAGTAAGCTGTTCTGGCTGACTAACCCCCAGCCAGAACGGCTCGGATGATGGGGGCAAGCTTACTGAGGAGGAACAGGAAGTGAGAAATTCAGAAAAAGAAGGGAAATCAAAGGAAAAGGTAAGTGAACCAACAATGCACTAGCTTAACCGCTAAAGGACCTGGCCAGTTTTTGCGATTCGGCACTGCGTCGCTTTAACTGACAATTGCGCGGTCGTGCGACGTGGCTCCCAAACAAAATTGGCGTCCTTTTTTTCCCACAAATAGAGCTTTCTTTTGGTGGTATTTGATCACCTCTGCGGTTTTTATTTTTTTCGCTATAAACAAAAATAGAGAGACGATTTTGAAAAAAATTACATTTTTTTTACTTTTTGCTATAATAAATATCCCCCAAAAATATATATATATAAAAAAAAAAATGTTTTCCTCAGTTTAGGCCGATACGTATTCTTCTACCTAAATAAACGTTTATCGATTGGTTTGCGCAAAATTTATAGTGTTTACAAAATAGGGGATAGCTTTATTGCATTTTTATTAATTATTTATTTTTTACTACTAACGGCGGGGATCAGCGATTTATTTTTTTTCCTGACTGCGACATTCTGGCGGACACTTCGGTCAATTTTGACACATTTTTGGGACCATTGTAATTTTCACACCAAAAAATGCATTGTTTACTGTGAAAATGACAATTGCAGTTTGGGAGTTAACCACAAGGGGGCACTGATGGGGTTATGTATGACCTCATATGTGTTTCTAACTGTAGGGGGGTGTGGCTGTAGGTGTGACGTCATTGATTGTGTTTCCCTATAAAAGGGAACACACGATCAATGACGCCACCACAGTGAAGAACGGGGAAGCTGTGTTTACACACAACTCTCCCCGTTCTTCAGCTCCGGGGACCGATCGCGGGACTCCAGCGGCGATCGGGTCCGCGAGTCCCACGGTCACTGAGCTTCGGATCCCACGGCTGGGCTTAAAGGGTGCCCAGCCGTGCCATTCTGCCTACGTATATCGGCGTGAAGGGGTCCTTAAGTGGTTAAAGGAACCTATTTAGAAAATAAAAACCGATCCTTTACAACCCCTTTAAGACAAGCTGTCCCCAGTCTCTCTAGCTGATTTTAGGGAAGTACAGTGCATCTAGAAACAAGTATTCACAGCGCTTCACTTTTTCCACATTTTGTTATGTTACAGCCTTCGTTATTCATAATTTTCCTTAAAATTCTATAAATAATACCCCATAATGACAACATGAAAGAAGTTTGTTTAAAAATCTTTGCAAATGTATTAAAAAAAGAAGAATTTGCACCCACTTCCGGGGATAGACTCCCTCTGCTCTGAGCAAAGAGCCGTGACTGTCAGACGATGGCTCTCTTCTCTGCCCCTCCAGTGCTCACTGGAGTTCTGGGTTGTGGAGGGGGAGGGAGAAGCTGGCTCAGTTTCCCAGAGAGGCTGAGCCAGCTGCCGGTCCAGGCATGTGGGTGGATCGCGACAGTAAAGTAAAGGCCATAGCTGTTGAGTCAGCTGTCTGTCCCCACCCCCATGCTCCTCTGTCCCCCCCCCCCCCCCTCTTCTGGTCCTCCCCCCCTGCTTCTCTGTTCCCCCCCAGGTGAGCGCTGTGGGAAGGGAGAGGAGGTGAGCGCTGTGGGCAGGGAGAGGAGGTGAGCGCTACGGGAAGGGAGAGACAGAGGAGCGGAGGGGGCGGCGGTCCGCTGTCACTGAAGCCGGCCCACTGAGCCATCGGCCCACCGGGAAACTCCCTGTAGTCCCAATGGCCAGTCCATCCCTGTTCAGCACTCCCTTCTTTTAGAGCTTGTTTGGTTTTTAAATGAAAAGCAGACATTGATGTGCACTTTCAGAACTGGAGGCCGGAGACTCGACTTGTGATGGTTTTGCAGGCCGAAGTTCATTCTCTGAATCATCTAAAGCTGAGTGTCCTGTTCTCTAGACGTGGAACACAATCACGCCTCTTTATTAGAATGACAGGAAAGTTCTGTTTCCTGGTTACTCAGCTTGATCTGAGACCTGAAACATGATCGTTCGGTGAACTGTACAATTAAAAGGATGCAGGAATAGCGTGTAAGTGTGTCATTGCATGGATTCTACCAATTAGTTACCGACAGAGGCCTGCATAATGGAAATCTCTACCAACACAAAGGCTCATTTACAAATCTTCATAGGCTTCTGATCACTTTCTTGGCTGCTTAGGAGAATGTGTCTCGGTAGAAATCTGAGAACTTCCATTGTTGATTTTTTTTTTTTTTTAGGCTTTTGCATTTTTTTAGAAGAACCTGTCGGTATAGAAATCTGAGAGCTGCCATTGCTTTTTTTACTTCAGGGTCCAAGGCAGTAATTATTTTCCTTGCTTCTCTACTTGATGAAGCACAAACAATGTGCATATAAGGTTTTCTGTGCATGCATATTCTTTTTTAGCGGTCAGTAGCTTAACAAGCAGTGATTGTTATTTGCTATATGATCACACACATGCCCTACATTACATTTAAAGGGACAGGCATCCTCCATACATGCAGTTCATTCTAGTTATTCTGCTTCCTTAGTAACCTTTCCCGACGTGCTGGTTGGACATTGTGTTAGAATGATGGTAATCTGTAACCATATTGGGCTCTGACAGTAGAGTTCTGCTATATAGCATATTATGAGAAAGGTATTCATAAAGAAAACTCAAATATTATTACTTGCTGTATTGAAAAATAAACCGTATATACTCGAGTATAAGCCGAGTTTTTCAGCCCTTTTTTTTGGGCTGAAAGTGACCCACGCGGCTTATACTCGAGTCAGTGTACCGTGACATGCAGACGGCGGCCGGGCAGTGTTAAAAAGTCGCGCTCCTCCATGTCCAGTTCCGTGATAGGCGGAACACTTAGTTTCCCAGCAGACACTGTGTTCAGTGTTCCGCCTATCGCAGACGCCGTGATAGACGAGAGGACAAGAGGTCCAACTCGGTACTATCAAGGTGTACCTAATAAAGTGGCCGGTGAGTGTAATGTGATTCGCAACATTGATGAAGAGTTTTGAAGTGTTTAGATCTAAGAAGATGGATCTGTCCCATCAGTTGTAATTGGAATAATACAGGTAGGTTGCCCAAGTATAGTAAACGGATGCAGCAAACCGATTGGTGCAACTTCTGCAGACGAGCCCCGAGGCCAAGTAAAAGAAGAGAGATAAGCTGTGTGAATTCCAAGATATTAGATAACAAGATCATATCTAGGATTTATCTAACCTTTTTCTTTCCAACTTGGCTCTTCTACAATGAGATGTGAAGAAAAGTGTACACAGTGAGGCATGATACCAAACACACTGAGAAATACATACAAACACTTGGAAATCTTTGTCTGATCAGCTGAAAAGTAAAGGTCCAACCTCAGTGCCAACAATGCGTTTGGTATTGGCTGTGTGAGCGAGAAAATCCTCTTTTTATGCTTCCCTTTTGGTCCTGGTTTTACTTTGTTAAAGCAATGAAGTCCAATTTTTAGTTGGAAATAACAAACACTATGATTATCTTCTCTGTGCGGTTGGTTTTGCCTAAAGCAACCCAGATCTTCCTCTTCTAGGGTCCCTCTTTGGTGCTCCTGGCCCCTCCCTCCTGACGAGCAGCTTTCTATGGGGGTCACCGAGCCAAGCCACAGCTCCCTGTGTCCATTCAGGCATAGAGCCGCAGCCCATCCCCACACCCTTTCTCTCCTCATTGGCTGACTGACTTTGACAGTAGCGGGAGCCAATAATGCCGCGCTACTGTCTGAGCCAATGAGGAGGGGAGTCCCGGGCTGTCGAGACACTCCTACAACATTGCTGGATCTAGAGGGACCTCAGGTAAGTATTAGAGAATCCGACGGGGGGCTTCTGCACACAGGTTTTTTTTATCCTAATGCATAGAATGCATTAAAGGGTTTGTAAAGGATTTTTTTTTTTTATCTTAATAGCTTCCTTTACCTTAATGCAGTGCTGTTTTCATGTCCTCATTGTTTGTTTTTGATCTCAAGTTGCTGTAATTCTTCTCTGATCTCCACACTTCCTGGTTGTCTGTTTCCTGATAACCACAGTGCTGGGAGCTTTCTCTCTGTGGTCACTAATCAAGGAGGTGTGATTACTGTGGCCCAGATTCACGTAGGGAGCGCGTATTTGTGAGCGGGCGTAACGTATCCTATTTACGCTACGCCTCCGCAACTTTGACAGGCAAGTGCAGTATTCTCAAAGCAAAGTTGCGGCGGCGTAGCGTAAATAGGCCGGCGTAAGCCCACCTAATTCAAATATGGAACGTAAATGACGCTTTTTACGAACGGCTCATGCGCCGTCCGTGAAAGTATCCCAGTGCGCATGCTCCAAATTAACCTGCAAAAAGCCAATGATGCACAGCCCTATTCGCGAACGACTTACGCAAACGACGTAATCGACGGAAAATTCGACGCTGGCCCGACGTCCATACTTAACATTGGATGCGCCTCATATAGCAGGGGTAACTTTACGCCGGAAAAAGCCTAACGTAAACGGCGTATCTGTACTGCGACGGCCGGGCGTACGTTCATGAATTGGCGTATCTAGCTGATTTACATATTCTAGGCGTAAATCAGCGTACACGCCCCTAGCGGCCAGCGTAAATATGCAGTTAAGGTACGACGGCGTAGGCGACTTACGCTGGTCGTATCTTAGAAAAATTCTGGCGTATCTGATTCTTTGAATCAGGCGCCAAGATACGACACCTTAAACTCAGAGATACGACGGCGTATCTCCTACGTGAATCTGGACCTGTGTGTCTAAAACCCCACAGCACCAATCAGTTTCTTTTTCCAAACCATCACTGCCCTGTATTGGCTCTGTGGCTCTGTACAGAAGAGAGGCAGGAAACAACATGCAAAAACAAAACTAGAAACTACAGGTACATTATATGATTGATTTTTACCTATTTTTAATCGTTTTTAAAAGGAATCAGTTAACTATTATGTCTCTATACCCTGTAAACAGTCATTTCAGCAAAAAAATGTTTTTATTTACAACTCCTTTAAAGTGATTGTAAAGGCAGAAGTTTTTTTTATCTTAATGCACAAACAAATGCCACTTCAGGGTTTTGGAACTACAAACAAGTTTGAAAACCACGTTGAAATCTTTTGGTTTGAAGAACGGAAGTTCTACCTTCTCTTTCAGCCATTGTTGAACCCGGGGTTGTGTCTGACGTGCTGAGACACCGAAAGAAGTGAAAGATTGAGGTGGAGGAGAGAAAACTCTATGGAACTGGTGGGAGCAGACCTTCATGCTGAGGCAGATTTATCTGCATTTTTAGATTCCTTGTTTGCCAAGGATGTTTATCGCCCACTGAAGCCTCGTACACACACACGGTTTTCTCGGCAAGAAACGGCAAGAAAACTGCTGGCAGAGCTTTCTTGCCGAGTATACCGAGCGCGTGTACGAGGCTTTCAGGTTTCTCGTCAAGAAAACTGCCCAGAATCTAGACGAGAAAAATGGAGAACCTGCTCTCTATATTCTTGTCTTCCCTGCGGAGAAACCCGAGCTTGTGTATACTTACCTGTCTCCATGGAAACCCGCGCATCTTGAAATGACTTTGACGCATGCGCGGTAGCTTCCAAGGCATAGGTAGGGTGAAGCAAGATGGCGGCGATGGCATCAAATGTGCCACACGCATGCTCGTCGTAGTCAATGACATCACCGCGTTCGTGCCATTCAAAAGAACGGCGGTTCTTTTGAATCGTACGTGTGTACACTCGGCCGGCAAGAGATTCTCCTCAGGAAAAACATTTTTTTTCCCTGACTAGAATCCAGGCCGTGTGTACAGGGCTAGAGTCCAAAGAGGTGGAAGAAGACTTGTGAGTTTGATAACTGGAACTTGCCTTTAAGGAATGCAAAGAACACTTTGATACAGGATGGGAGGGCATCAGCATGCGCAATTTTTCTAATAAAGCTTTTTAATCTTGCCCTCTGATGTCTTTTCATTGGCCCAGATTCAAGAAGCTATTGCGCCCACGCAACCATAGGTTGCGCGGCGCAATAGCTGTTTTGCTCCCGCGTAGCGAATGCCCCTGATTCAGGAACATCGCTACGCGGACTGCAGCCTAGGATATGACAGACATAAGCCTCCTTATGCCTTCATATCTCAGGCTGCATTCTTGCGTTGTCCGCTAGGGGGCGCGGCCATTGTGATCGGCGTATATAGTATGCAAATTGCATACTACCACCGATTCACAAAAGTTGCGCGGGCCCTGCGCACACAAGGTACGGAGTTTCCGTACGGCGACTTTAGCGCAAGGTTGCTACTGCTATAGCAGGGGCAGCCAATGCTAAAGTATAGCCGCCCTTCCCGCTCGTGAAATTTAAATTTCACGTCGTTTACGTAAGTGATTCGTGAATGGCGCTGGACGCCATTCACGTTCACTTAGAAGCAAATGACGTCCTTGCGACGTCATTTGCCGCAATGCACGTCGGGAACGTTTCCCGACGGAGCATGCGCTGTTCGTTCGGCGCGGGAGCGCGCCTAATTTAAATGATTCCCGCCCCCGGCGGGATCACTTACATTAGGCGCCCTTACGCAGGGCTAATTAGCATAGCGCCCGCGCAATTTACGGAGCTACTGCTCCGTGAATCGCGGGCAAATCGAAATATTTGCGTGGGCGCAGAGAAAAATCTTTGCTCTTTGCCCACGCAAATATTGCGCGGATCTACCTGAATCTGGGCCAGTGAGTTCATCTAGCGAGGAGCCAATAAGATCATGTCTCACAAAGGGTAGTTGTAACAAGGGGTGATAACTGTTAGACAGGCTTGGGGGGGGGTGAATAGAGGGTCCGATCGGGACATGATCGGACAGCCTGTGTAAAAAAGGGGCATTAGGATAAAACCAGGTTGTCAATCGCCTCCCGCACATCAAAGACACCTCCTGTCCTTTTGTGGTAAATCACAAGACCGTAGCCCCTGCTATCTGTGCAGGTCATTGGGCATAGATCAGCACCCGGGGGTAATGCTTAGAGATGGGGATGAGGGCTTTAGTTATGGACTTTTGATAAAAAAAAAAAAAAAAAAGTTCAGCATTTTATTATCTTTAACCACGCTCTTTAAAGTCATAGTAGTTTAAGTGGAACTGTGGTAATTACCGACTAATATAATTGATGTGCCTCTTTCATTGCCACAGCTTTATTGGTGTATCGAGTGTTTAGACATGAAACAAAGAGAGCAACGAAGATACTCCATGGAGCACTACATATCCTGACACTGATCATCTCTCTTGTGGGTGAGAAAACTGCAAATCTCTGCATACTTTACCAGTCTAGAGGGCATAAGACCGGCCATAGACGAGTCAAAAACCGAACCTTCCCGTTGATTAGAAAAACGGAAATGGCGCATACGATTGTGCCATCATTTGTTTTGTTTAAAAAATATATATCCAGCATGATGGATCAGGCACTTTAAATTTTGGCAAGAAAATAGTGGGTCACAACTGGCACAATAATGATGTGGAAAACAAACGACCTGGCGATCGACAAGAAATTTTGTTTGGTTTTCGACTCCTCCATGGCCTGCTTAAAGTGGATGTAAACCCCAATTTTTATTTTTTGATGTCACAATGTAGAGAATAAGATTTCCTATCATATGTGCCCAGTCTTGCCACACAGAGTTAATCCAGCGCTGAGCAATCTCTTTTTATTGTTCAGTGAAATAAAACAGACTTCCAGATAAAGACCAGAGTCCTTGCTTGAGTGACAGGTTATTTACATATCTCGTGCACTAGCTTGCAGACATGCACAGCTTCTTGTCTATGTATATTCGGATGGCTGTTTACACTGAACTGTGGATCACCCCATATTTTGAAAACATTTAATCAAAACACAGGAAAGACAGCCAATCCTGGGAGAGCTGGAGAGGAGAGGAGAGGAGAGGAGGAGAGGGGAGGGGGATGTGAATTGTGCACTTTACAGAAGCTGTGCATGTCTGCAAGCTAGTGCACGAGATATGTAAATAACCTGTCACTCAAGCAAGGACTTTGGTCTTTATCTGGAAGTCTGTTTTATTTCACTGAACAATAAAAGAGGATTGCTCAGCGCTGGATTAACTCTGTGTGGCAAGACTGGGCACAGATGATAGGAAATCTTATTCTCTACATTGTGACATAAAAAAATAAAAAAAAGTAAGAGTAATCATCTGTGATGTATACGTTTGATAATATATCTGTATTTTATTAGTCTTGCCTTGCCTACAGGGTAAGGATGCCAATAACCCTTCCCACCAGGAATCTCCATGGCAGGAAAGAACACGTGTACTTTGTGTATATAAGATGATTGCTGTAGCTATTTATTGTGGTGGGAAGAAGACAAGAACACTTGACTTGTAATGATAGACCTAAAAATGTGAACACTGCTTACTGGAGAAGAATATCCCTGCCAAATATTATACTCTGGTGCAAAATATTTTTCATTGCAATTTTGCAAACTAGTGTGTACACATAACTACAAGGGGCTTAGGATATGAGAAGTGTGCTTTATTCATTCACAAATTATTGGCTGTTATTTGAGAGGATGGGGTTCCTGCTGGTGCTTACAAGCAGTATTGTTACTGCCAGCCACTAAAAATGGGCACTCTTCTGCCAATAAATGGTTGCCAGTAAAAAAAATGGCTGTGACGCTCGGCTTGGAACTGCACAGCTTTGGATTGGAGCAGCACAGAGACCACCCAGGTGCCTCCTACAATGTGTTTGGGTGATGTCACTGTGCAAGGGAGCGGCCGAAGCCTTGTGTGCGGGACGGGAGTAAGGCAAGCCAGGATTGGGACTGTCGGTGCTGTTTGGACTGAAGTGACCACCTGGCACGCAGAGAGACTGTCACTGTGACTCAGGAGGGGACGTATGGTGTCAGTGAGGTGTCATCCTCATCTGTGCTGCTGCACACTGCTGTCAGTGTCACTGTGAGAGTCAATTTCATGTGTGTGCCGCACATACGACATCCACCCAGAAACAGAGCCGCACCGCTCCTCTGTAATTTGATGGTGGGCAGGCAGGTGGGCGGCAAGTGGTTAGGGACTGGATGTGGCCCTTTGCTAGCATTTATTTGGCCCTTGGGGAACTATTCCTCACAGTGATATGAGGCACTATTCCTCCCACAGTGGGGCATCATTTTTGCCACTGACACTAATGGTGAAGCACTATTCCTCCCACTAATATCAATGTTTATGCATCATTCCTCCCATTGACCCCAACAATGGGGTACTATATCTCTCCCTGATACCAACAATGTGGTACTATATCTCTCCCTGATACCAACAATGTGGTACTATATGTCTCCCTGATACCAACAATGTGGTACTATATCTCTCCCTGATACCAACGCTGGGGTACTATTCCTCCCCCCGATACCAACGCTGGGGTACTATTCCTCCCCCCGATACCAACGCTGGGGTACTATTCCTCCCCCCGATACCAACGCTGGGGTACTATTCCTCCCCCCGATACCAACGCTGGGGTACTATTCCTCCCCCCGATACCAACGCTGGGGTACTATTCCTCCCCCCGATACCAACGCTGGGGTACTATTCCTCCCCCCGATACCAACGCTGGGGTACTATTCCTCCCCCCGATACCAACGCTGGGGTACTATTCCTCCCCCGATACCAACGCTGGGGTACTATTCCTCCCCCCGATACCAACACTGGGGTACTATTCCTCCCCCCGATACCAACGCTGGGGTACTATTTCTCCCCCCGATACCAACGCTGGGGTACTATTCCTCCCCCCGATACCAACGCTGGGGTACTATTCCTCCCCCCCGATACCAACGCTGGGGTACTATTCCTCCCCCCGATACCAACGCTGGGGTACTATTCCTCCCCCCCGATACCAACGCTGGGGTACTATTCCTCCCCCCGATACCAACGCTGGGGTACTATTCCTCCCCCCGATACCAACGCTGGGGTACTATTCCTCCCCCCGATACCAACGCTGGGGTACTATTCCTCCCCCCGATACCAACGCTGGGGTACTATTCCTCCCCCCGATACCAACGCTGGTGTACTATTCCTCCCCCCGATACCAACGCTGGTGTACTATTCCTCCCCCCGATACCAACGCTGGTGTACTATTCCTCCCCCCGATACCAACGCTGGTGTACTATTCCTCCCCCCGATACCAACGCTGGTGTACTATTCCTCCCCCCGATACCAACGCTGGGGTACTATTCCTCCCCCCGATACCAACGCTGGGGTACTATTCCTCCCCCCCGATACCAACGCTGGGGTACTATTCCTCCCCCCGATACCAACGCTGGGGTACTATTCCTCCCTCCCGATACCAACGCTGGGGTACTATTCCTCCCCCCGATACCAACGCTGGGGTACTATTCCTCCCCCCGATACCAATGCTGGGGTACTATTCCTCCCTCCCGATACCAACGCTGGGGTACTATTCCTCCCTCCCGATACCAACGCTGGGGTACTATTCCTCCCCCCGATACCAATGCTGGGGTACCATTCCTCCCCCCGATACCAACAATGGGGTACTATTCCCCCCCCCTGATTCCAACGCTGGGGTACTATTCCCCCCCCCCCAATACCAACGCTGGGGTACTATTCCTTCCCCCCCCCTCGATATCAACGCTGGGGAACTATGCCTCCCCCTGATACCAACAATAGGGTACTATGCCTCCCCCTGATACCAGCGATAGGGTACTATTCTTCCTCTTACAGCCCACAAACCCTGAGGTCATGTTTCTTCTCACTGATGCTGGGCCCAGGACATTTTCTACCCCCACTTTCCACAATCCGGCCCCCTTATAGTCTGAAGAACCATAAACTGGCCTTTTGTTTGAGCTGTTTGGAGACCCCCTGCTCTAGTGAAAGGACCGATGACAATGTGGCCCAGCTAAGCGCATCCTGTCACAGATATGCAGGTGGGTATGGGCACTTTTATTTCTTTCACTTTTTTTGGCAGCAGTAAAGACCCCTTATGTTGTGTCCAATAACTATAAATTGTTACCTAGAAATGTCTTCAGTGGTCACTAATTGTTATAGCGAAACTCTCAGACACTGAGCAGAAAGCAAAGCTAAGGAGTCAATGGGGGCTATTTACTAAACCTGGAGCATGGCACAATCCTGGCGCAGCTCTGCCTAGAAACCAATCGGCTTCCAGGTTTTATTGCCAAAGCTTAATTGAACAATCTGACCTTAGAAGCTGATTGGTTACTATGCACATCTGATTCTGAGGGCTCCAGTTTTAGCAAATCTCCCCTAATAGCGCAATGCATGTGGAGGCAAAGGGAAATGTAAAATTAACTGACTGGCATTTGTGTTAATTTGTTGCTTTTTTCCAGGGATCGTTGCTGTATTTCAGTTCCACCAAAAGAAACAAATCCCCGACATGTACAGCTTACACAGCTGGTTAGGCATTGCTACATTCAGCTTCTACATCCTGCAGGTAAGATAGCAGAAGCATCTTCTGAATGTGTGTATACAGTAGTAAGGTCAGCAAGTCACAAGCTACATTTCTCTGGTTTGGGATAGCCATAAACTGCTGTGTGAGGCTTATTGACCATAAACAATGGAATCTATAGAGAGGAGCTTATGCAGGGTGCACACTATGGGGAAATCCAACTGAGGAGTTTGAGAGGAGCTTGTTGTACTAACTATGCGATGTTAGTACAGTGATCTCCATGCTGAGCTATTGTGTTCTCACAGGGGGCTTCCCACCCTGGCTGCGAGCGCTGATTTGAATGCTTCAGTCGCACAAGCTGCTGTACACGTGGAATGCCAGCCAGTTTCTGTTGAACGGCCTGATGTTTGGCCCATGTGTACCAGGCTTTAGGTTAGCAATGAGAAAATGTGTTTGATGCTGTGAGCCTGTAAATGCTTAAATAAATTACACTGGGGCATCAGAAAAATGATAAGAAGCTAATAAATGCAAAACGAAGGGATCAACACTATTCAATTCCTGGAAAGTAGATGTCCTTTGGTTGGCGCAATCAATCAGCAACTCTAATTTTGTCTTTATAAACTCGATTTTCCACTACAATGGTCATCCTAAATCAGCAGAGAGGGAAGATGAGTCTGTATTATTGGGAATTGTGTATTACATTTCTGTGGCCCCTTAGACCGCTGCCTGCACCGGCTGACCTTGCCACTCGTGATCTATGTGATCGGCATTGCCTAACCTTGCCACATTCCTTTTTTTTTAGTGGATACTTGGCTTTATCGTGTTCTTCGTGCCTGGAGTGGCCTTTGCATACAAAACTTTCTGTAAGCCTCTACACGTATTCTTTGGTATGGGACTTCTGGTGACTTCGATTGCTACATGCCTGCTTGGCCTTACAGAGAAAGCGCTCTTCTCATTGCCGTGAGTATATTTCGCCTTTGTAGGTCAGAACATGGTATGTTGGTCTCGTGGGACTCGCATGTCGTGTAATTAGTGCCAAATCTGTTTACTTATTCATCGCACTGGTCTCCGGCTTATCTACATAGGCCCAGATTCTTAGAGGAGATACGACGGCGTATCTCCAGATACGCCGTCGTCTCTCTGCGGCCGGTCGTATCTATGCGCCTGATTTTTAGAATCAGTTACGCATAGATATCTGTTAGATTCGAAAGGCGTAAGTCACTTACGCCGTCGGATCATAACTGCATTCTTAAAGCGGTGGTTCCCCCTTAAAAACAACTTTTTTTTATTCCACTGCCCCCCCACATTCCATCACGATTAAGGCACATATTTTTTTTTTCCTGCTGTACATACCTTTGTACAGCATATTCACCCGTGCATCCGGGTTGCGAGTCCCGCGGGAGTTCACATGCTGTTGATTGACGTTTTGCCCAAAAACGAGCTCTCCCCCCGTCGCGTAAGCCGCGTCACGATTGGCGAAAGGAGCCGAACGGCGATGCGCATGCGTGGACGACGCAGTAAATTTACGCCGTTTACGTTAGGCTTTTCCCGGCGTATAGTTTCCCCTGCTATATGGTGGCATAAGTGCGGCGTAACAATATTAAGTATGGCCGTCGTTCCTGCGTCGAAATTTGAAAAAGTTGCGTCGTTTGCGTAAGTCGTCCGTGAATGGGGCTGGACGTCATTTACGTTCACGTCAAAACCAATGACGTCCTTGCGGCGTACTTTGGAGCAATGCACACTGGGAAATTCCATGGACGGCGCATGCGCCGTTCGGGAAAAACGTCAATCAGGTCGGGTCACAGTACATTTACATAAAACACGCCCCCCTGATCCAAATTTGAATTAGGCAGGCTTACGCCGGCCGATTTACACTACGCCGCCGCAACTTACGAAGCAAGTGCTTTGAGAATACAGCACTTGCCCGTGTAAGTTGCGGAGGCGTAGCGTAAATCAGATACGTTACGCCCGCACAAATTTACGCGGATGTACGAGAATCTGGCCCCAGTGTCTTTATCAACTGTCTGTATTCATTCAATGCAACAGTTTGTGTTTTATCCAGAAGTGAAAACTAAAAGCTGGGTAATGAAACCTTTAGTCTGGTGAGGCAATACAGGGATTTCTTATAGAAGACTCAATAAATGAGGCCTGCAGAGCATTTCAGTTCTTCTCTGGGATTCTCCATGACTGCCTGCAGAGTAACTCATCCTGCCGAGATGTTCTTCCCATACTCACAATCGGTGGAATAGAAATGTAATTTGTAAAAAGAAAATACATGACTATGGTTACCTCTTTCTTTTTTGTAGAAATGATTTGGTAAGGGTTGCTGGTTCTCATCGGAGAAGATGTTCGCTCCTCTTATAGTGGATGATGATAACTAGACTGTTGTATAATTCTATTATGGGAATTATGTTTGTTTGTTTGAAGTGTGAATTGTTTAATATCTGTAAGTAAAACATTTGTGTGTTTTCGCACAGTACACATTATGGTTATATTAGAATATAATCAGAAGTCGTTTTTTTTTAAAGCCGGTTAAACTCTTACATGATGATCATTATTTTATTTCAAATCCAAAAGCTCCTCCTAGTGGTCACCTATGGATCAGCAAATGTGATCCACATTTAAAGGAAATCTACCATGAGATGCCATTGTGGCCGTCTCCCTCATTGCCTTAAATCATGCTGACCTTCTGACTTCTGTAAATCTCTGATCCAGAACAATTGTGCCGATCAGGGCTGTGAACTTCACGTGATGCTCCTGTGACTCAAGTTTACCGAACTCTGGGACAAATGGCATTTCCAGATAAGGTCCGCAGTGGCAGCCCCTGGATTTCTCTTATGACAGGTGTTCTTTAAAGTTGACGTTTAGTTGTGCCAATTTTTACATAGCTGCATTGGTCCAGCTTGGATCGATGTATGTATGTATGTGCCATACCTATGGGATCCTGTGGAAGCTGGATTTCCGTGTAGTAGGCACCACTACTACATTGATCTCCTCTAACTTCCATGTCCTGTGCCATTCAGGGGAAACGTTTGTACCGTATTTATCGGGGTATTGTGCGCTCCGGCGTATAGCGCGCACCCCTAAAGTGGACCCGCATTCCTGTAAAAAAAAAAATTTTTTAGTACTTACAGTTTTGGTGTCTTGTGCGGCGTCCATCGGCGGCCTCGTCGGGTCTGGCGTCCGTCTGCTGCTTCGGTGGTGTCCTCCTCGTCGGGTCCGGCGTCCTTCTGCGGTGTCCTCCCCGCTCGATCCCCGCCCTGAGTTTGAACCACTGCGCCGGCACATACCGAGCGCAGTACACTCGGGTAGGCTCAGCTCCTCTTGCGGTTACGTCCTGTGCGTCCTGTACATCCAGAACGTGACCGCGAGAGGAGCCGAGACTGCCCGACTATACCTGAGTGTACTGCGCTCGGTATATGCCGGGGCAGTGGTTCAAACTCGGCGCGGGTATCGGCGTATATCACGCACACCCACGATTTTGCCCAGAATTTCAGGGCAAAAAAGTGTGCGGTATACGCCGATAAATACGGTATTTCCTTAAGAAATACAAAGTGCTCTGTAGATTTGGATAAAGTGGAGATGCTGGGTAGTGAGGTCACAATCTCCACCTCATCCAATCAGAGAACAGTGTGCATTCAGTGAGAGAATACAAATTGTTCTCTGGTGCCTGTGCTGAGTGAGCGACCACCCCTTGTACAGTAAGCAGTAGGGCAGCTGCTCAGAATAGGACTGGAAGTTGGTGGCAATTACTGTAGTAGTGCCTTTTACAATGATTTACAGGTTCCATAGGGATCCACAGTTATGGCAATACATATATAAACTTGAAAGGATGAATGCACTCTAATAAAAGAAAACGGCTTCTTTATTTTCAGCAGTATAAAAGGACATGTACAGAGTGGCTGCAAAAGAAGGGAGACTGCTAAAGCGTTACATGCTGTGTAGCACCTAATTTATTATGGATCAACCTGACTTTCATGGCACATACATACTTGCATTGGTCAGAGCTGGACCAGTGAAATGATGTCATAAATGACCATTTTCAACTTCAGCTTTAACAACGGAGAAAATAACCATCCAAAGAGATAATACAGCAGTGTGGGAAAAAACATGCTGTTTCATATTAAACCTTCATTTTCCTGGGATAGAAAGTAGAAAGTAGACCATTCTACAAAAAAGAATTGGTAGATGAATGTCGCCAGGAAAATTAGTTTGTAGAGTGGATTTGGATGTATTTTTGTTTGTGTACTTACCGTCTTGAGGGCAAAGTCTAGTCAAAGCTATTTTGGCTGCAATTCTTCTTTGGGTTGCAGGACTGCAGCTTGTTCCTTTTCCCCCGTGCCCCATTTTCAGCCAACAGTAAAATCCACCGTCTGCTGACGTCACTTAGTTGGTCCAGGTATTTCATCAGATATGGCAACCCGTCAGAATGTGTAACGGAAGTGACGTCCCGTCTTGCTACATCCCGCACTCCTATGACTATGATACACAGCTATGACTAAGCACTAAGTACTAGTGCGAAACGCATCAGCTGTGTGTCCTATGTTTCTTGCTGTGGCTTGTAGTGCTTTTTATCCAATTTTACCAATAAAAGCAATTTAAGGAATTTCTTCTGGAGTGCGGCTGTCCAAACACCTTTTTTGTTCTTTAATGATCCACTGAGAAGGGGGAAAGCTGACATCTTGTTACACCCACCGGAGGTTTAACATTTTACACTTATTTTTAACAGGAAAGTGAGTTTTTATAGTGAAATACAGGATTTAGAACTCCGTCTGACTGTTTAGATGTTGGATTTTAAAAGCAGCGGCGAGCCCGCTCACCTCACAGGTTTGCTGATCTGACAGTTCGCTGCCTTTAAAATTCAACATCTAAACATTCACACAGAGTTCTAAGTACTGTATTTCACTATTAATACTCAGTTTACTGTTAAAAGAGGTGTAAAATGCAAAACTCCGGTGGGTATAACACGATGTTCGCTTACCCCCTTCACAGTGTATCCTTACTATGGCGGCGACGAAACATTACTTTCTGACAGGTCGCCATATATGATGAAACAAAGGCTCGGGAAAGATCTTTACCATTGGTATCCACCCAGATGCCTGTACCAAGAAGTGAGCCAGCCGCTCCCCCCACTCCACAGCCCAGCGCTCTACAGCGAGCACTGGAGGAGCAGTGTAGAGAGCCGGTAACTGACAGTCACTGCTCTCTGCACAGTGAAGACATAGAACTGAGCGATCAGCGATCTTTGATCACACAGTCTTCAAAGTAGTGTGGGACAGATGCAGCATAGAAGTATTTTTTTTTTTTTTTTTTATGGAACACAAACATCTCTTGTAATATAATTAAAATAATCATATACAACATGCATTTATATTTCGTACTCCCGGAATCCTGGTTTGACGTGTATTTTATAAATGTATAATTTACTTTTTGATACAAGACTATTGATCTCCTTTTGGCAAAGAGCGTTTGTAAATAACCTTCTGATGACAAGGTCACTTTAAAGCTCCAACTTCAACCAAACAAAAAGGCTGGATGAAAGCTGCCATGTATTAAAAAAAAGTGAATACTTGCCTCTCCTATTGGTGTGATCACAAGGAATGGCCTGCTGAAGTCTGTGCAGAAAGCAGCTCTTCCAGGAGTGCCGGTCTTCTGTCCCCGTGTGATCAGTGCTTCCTCCCATTAATCCCAATGTCAGTACAAGGCACAGTAGTGGCATGACTGTCAGAAGGAGGAACCAGTGAGCACTGCTGGGGACACAGGAGATCAACGCTCCCACAAGTACTGGTCTCTGTGCAGAATTCACCTGGTCAGAGGCAGAGTGAGGCAAGTCTTTCAATTAAAATGTCTCCATTTTTAAAAACTATAGGGGTTGTAAAGGTACAATTTATTTTCCTAAATAGCTTCCATTACCTTAGTGCAGTCCTCATTCACTTACCTCATCCTTCCATTTTTGCTCTTAAATGTCCTTATTTCTTCTGAGAAATCCTCACTTCCTGTTCTTCTGTCTGTAACTCCACACAGTAATGCAAGGCTTTCTCCCTGGTGTGGAGTGTCGTGCTCGCCCCCTCCCTTGGACTACAGGAGTCAGGACGCTCTCTACGTTGCAGATAGAGAAAGGAGCTGTGTGTTAGTGGGCGTCCTGACTCTCCTGTAATCCAAGGGAGGGGGCGAGCACGACACTCCACACCAGGGAGAATGCCTCGCATTATGGTGTGTAGTTACAGACAGAAGAACAGGAAGTGAGGATTTCTCACAAGAAATAAGGACATTTAAAAGCAAAATGGAAGGATGAGGTAAGTGAAGGAGGACTGCACTAAGGTAAAGGGAGCTATTTAGGGGGGAAAAAATTGTACTTTTACAACCCCTTTAAGTGGATCTCAATGTTTTAGCACCATCTTCTGAACTAGAACCTTAAATAAGTGTGTTGTGCATGCAAGTGTTCATGATGTATGATAAGTTATTGTTTGGGAAGCTATTAATCATCCATTTGTTGTTTTTTTTTCAGAGATCAATACTCTCTACTGCCACCAGAAGGTGTTCTTATCAATGTATTAGGATTGCTGCTTGTAGCATTTGGGATGGTGATTGTCTACATTCTTACACGGGAGGAGTGGAGGCGGCCGCCATTACCGGAAGAACAAGCTCTCTCCATTGACTTCAAAACTCTGACAGAAGGGGGGGAGGAGAGCCCAACAGAGCCCTGACAGCGCCCATGTCCTGCTATTCTTAGTCATTGTTAATGGTGATTCTTCTATGTATGGAGGTTATTTTCTGTGTGGTTACAATAAATACATCATTTCTACATCCAAATATAAATCTAGGTAGTTACAATAAACACCTTAACCCCACAGATGAAGTGGAATCTGAAAGTCTCACTATCTCTGCTGTCCATAGCAACCAGGCATTTCATCCTTTTAACCTGCACTACAGATATGAAGAGGTGCCATGTGGTTATGGGTAGAGGTGCCCCTTTCTCCTTCATACATGAAGCCACCTGCAGTTCTTTATGAAGGCTTCTTTTAATAACCTTGTGCTATTGGATTTCTCTGCTACATGTGGACATGCTCTGCCTGATTTACCGGTATTTTATAACCGAAAAAAGTCCGGGACATGAATGCCTTTCATTACACTGTGCCAAAAAGGCCTTTAAAATTCACCTAAAGGAATTTCATGGATTTAGGTGAAATTGTGTGTGGTAGACGTCTTTGTTTCCAGTGTAGGCAAGATATTGCAATGTTTCTCTCTAGCCAAAAAAGCATTACATGTATGTTTAAGACCCCGTACACACTAAAGATTTACCCAAACCATATAATAGGAGGTCAAACCGTAAGAGTTTCAATTCGTATGCTGTCAGGCAGGCCCTTGTACTACATGGTTTTGGTGAATCTGAAGACAAAAATCTGCAGAAAATCTTATTGTGTGTATGGGGCCTAAGTAGGTAAATATAGTGGCCTCTCTATCTCTATAGTGCTGTGTTTTGTTATTCAGAACAAAGTGTCTGTACAGATGAGAAATATGCCACTTTCCTCCAGAATGTCCTAGAATACATGGGCACTTTTCTTAGCTTTTTTCTTAGTCCTTCTCAATACACAGGCCCGGATTCAGATACAATGGTGTATCTATCGGCGGGCGTAACGTATCTCAGATACTAGGGTTGTCCAGATACCGATACCAGTATCGGTATCGGGACCGATACCGAGTATTTGCGGGAGTACTCGTACTCGCGCAAATACCCCCGATACCTAAATAGAATACTTTCCCCCCCGCCGCTGCCGCCGCACCGCCAAATCAAGGGACATGGCTAGAGGGACATTGCTGCATATGTGAGGGACATGGCTAGAGGGACATTGCTGCATATGTGAGGGACATGGCTGCATATGTGAGGGACATGGCTAGAGGGACATGGCTGCATATGTGAGGGACATGGCTAGAGGGACATTGCTGCATATGTGAGGGACATGGCTAGAGGGACATTGCTGCATATGTGAGGGACATGGCTAGAGGGACATGGCTGCATATGTGAGGGACATGGCTAGAGGGACATGGCTGCATATGTGAGGGACATGGTTAGAGGGACATGGCTGCATATGGGGGGGACATGGCTGCATTTGGGGACACATTTAAAAAAAGTATCAGTATTCGGTATCGGCGACTACTTGAAAAAAAGTATCGGTACTTGTACTCGGTCCTAAAAAAGTGGTATCGGGACAACCCTATCAGATACGTTACGCCGCCATAACTTAGGGCGCAAGTTCCGTATTCATAAAGAACTTAAGTTACCCTAAGTTACGGCAGCGTAACGTATGTGGTCCGGCGTAAGCCCGCCTAATTCAAATGTGGATGATGTGGGCGTGTTTTATATAAATTACTTGTGACCCCACGTATTTGACATTTTTTACGAACGGCGCATGCGCCGTCCGTGAAAGAATCCCAGTGCGCATGCTCGAAATTACGCCGCAAATCATCAATGCTTTAGACGTGAACGTAACTTAACGTACAGCCCTATTCGCAAATGACTTCCGCAAACGACGGAAAATTCGACGCTGGCCTGACGTCCATGCTTAACATTGGATACACATCATATAGCAGGGGTAACTTTACGCCGGAAAAAGCCTAACGTAAACAACGTAAAAAAATGCGCCGGGCGGACGTACGTTTCTGAATCGGCGTATCTACCTAATTTGCATATTCCTCGCGTAAATCAACGGAAGCGCCACCTAGCGGCCAGCGTAAATATGCCGCCTAAGATACGACGGTGTAAGAGACTTAGGCCGGTCGGATCTTAGGGAAATCTATGCGTAACTGATTCTATGAATCAGTCGCATAGATACGACCCCGCAACTCAGAGTTACGACGGCGTATCCGGATATACGCCGTCGTAACTGCTATCTGAATCCGGGCCCAAGTGTACATAACTTGGGAAAGTATGTACCGTATATTGTTTGTGGGCTGGTTCACCCATACACACTAATCAGGTTCCATAGCAGTTGTTTCAGTGTGCATCTATTTTTTGTGGCTGTTGGTGACATAAAGGGTCTTACTGAAGAGAGAGCACACCACCTGTTACTGTGAGCGGTACTTGTGCTGAGGATCTAAGCTCTGACTACAAACAGCCATATACGGTACTTGTGCACGTTCTCCCCAAAATTTGAATACGATGCCAGAAACTTAGATGAACGCATTGTATGGAGCCCATGCATTCTAGTCCTATCAATATTCAGTGCTAGGGTAGTCAGACCTCTAATGACAATCTTCAAATGCCTTAAGGTGCACCGGCCACCCTGCTCAGAACAGCACATATTAAAGAAAAACTCTACTTCAAGTTCCTTTGGCAGCCTCTCTTTTTTTTTTTTTTATAATTGTGTTGTTTGCAAAGAACTGTTTTTTTTTTTCTCCCATATTTCGCTAATTGACCACCTGTCGGTGTAGAACGATTCTTACTAGATAGACTAGGACAAGTCAAAGTAAGTCGATTTTAACATTTATACTCCTGTTCATCACAGTCCGAGGCAGGGGGTCTCCAAGCTTTTCAGTACGAGGGCTACATCATATATTTTACAATTATGGGTGGGCCCAAATGACTGAAATGTAAAGGAATGAACTTAATATCAAAACCTGGTCCGTGTTCTTCCGATCCCCCCCATAGGGGAGAGCGGAGAAAACACAGGGCGGTCCCTGCACAGTGTGCGGAGACCGCCCTGTCATCCGACGGCTCAGCGGGGATCTACAGAGCGATCCCCGCTGAGCTTTCGGACACACAGAGGCGGATCATTACTGATCCGCCCCGTGTGAAAGGGCCCTTAGGCCCCCTTCACATGATCGGACCGCTCAGAACCGCCTGAACGGCCGCTCCATGCAGTCCTATGGAGCAACGGATGTCAGCAGAGACATGTCTGCTGACACCGACCCAATCCGACCTGCCAAAATCCGACGGATGCAAAGCTACTTATATGATTTACATATCTCTTGTACACGGGTCCTGGATCTGTTCACTGCTAATTGCAGAGGTAATGGTGGGTAGGCTGGAAAGAGACCAGGAAATAAGCAGATCGCTTACCTAGGTGTGCCAGATACAAGTACATTTATAAGAGTGGCTATATAGAATTGCAATTCTTTTGGCAGATATGTATTTACAACGTGTTTAACTGTTTGTACTGCATTCTGCTTTAATAGAAACCTTTGCCAGCAATAGCAGCCTCCATATTTCTCTCGGTACAGGTTTCCATTAATCCCCTCCCAGCAGCATATCTCACCTGTGGAATTCTCCTCTCCATTTCTCTGTAAATCATGTTCTAGAGTCCTGCAGTTGCTTAGACTATATACATATATATAGTACTGACTGTGAATTCTTAATGTTGTAAAACAGGTGACCTGCTAAATTCTAAGCTATCTAATGTAAATGTGTGATAATGAGAGGTAGAGGAGAGTTATCATAGCCATTCAGTAGAATCCGTGGAAATCTGCAGCCTTTATTACCGACTTCAGTGGTGAGTTGTTTCTATTCTTATAGCCTTTCTTTGTGCCATTTATAAACTGTATTTTGTGACAAATATATAGTCTTTTTTATTGTTGTACTACAGAACAGCTGTTGGTGGTGTTTGTGATATGTTTTAAGCTCAGGTTTGTAGAATGTCATCTGTCACGCCAAATACTTTTTTTTTCTTTTTGTTACAAATTTAGCATTTTTTGTTTAAATGTATGTCCAAATGCACAACTGTCATTTCCAAGGTGTAAACTTGTTTACAAGAGAATGTGGTATTATATATACAGTTATATAGATATATTTGTTAATGTATTGACCTATTTTGAAAAGCATTAAAATTGTCAGTTTCTCTGGAAAAAAAAAATGTGTGACTTGATAAAACATTTCTCTATATGTTTGAATGTGGGGAAGAATGAAATGGTCAGGCATGTTTAGTATTGTGTTTTATACAGTAAATATAGTTTAATCTTGGAAAAGATGAAGAAAGGGCGCACCATCTCAGTGCACAACCTGTGCTAATGTTAAAATAAGAATTGGTAAATGCACTCACTTTGTGTGAATCAAGCTTAGCATGTAAAGTTGGTCATCTGTAAGGTTACAAGATGGCGCGCCGCCTCTTCTTCTTTTCCAAAATATAAGCATTAGGTTATCTCAAGACCTGATCCAGGGGAGAAGCGGCCATCACCCCTTTGACCTCGTTCCATGGGGACTAAATAGCACCATAGTTTTAATTTATGCTTTAAGGCAGGGATAAGCAATTAGCGGACCTCCAGCTGTTGCCAAACTACAAGTCCCATCATGCCTCTGGGTGTCATGCTTATGGCTGTCAGAGTCTTGCTATGCCTCATGCGACTTGTAGTTTGGCAACAGCTGGAGGTCCGCTAATTGCATATCCCTGCTTTAAGGGCTCATGCACACTGCAGCTCAAAAAATGCTTTTATAGTTACAAAGTAGATGAGGTTGAAAAAAGACAAGTCCAAACTATGTGTGTGATTTTATGTTAGTATTACATTGTATATCCCTCATAGTTTTTTTTTAAGCTCCCAGCTGAAACCACTGCCTGTGGAAGGGCATTCCACATCTTTACAGTAAAGAACCCTTTATGCAGTTTAAGGTTAAACCGCTTTTCTTCTAATTTTATTTTTTTTCCAATTAACATTTTTTTTTTATTGGTATAAATCGGTTCACAAGATACAGATAAATGCAGGTAATAACAGTAGCCAAATCATACACTTATCCAAGAGTACTGATATTACCCTCGCCCTGTATGGGTAGAGGGGGAGTTGAGATTCCGGCCCTAGGGGCCCTATTCCAAAAGCTGGCTCTACCGTCAGTCAGGTCAACAAACTTATGCATTTCAAACCGTTTTCTATACTCTGGTGTCAACGGTGACACCGAAACAGTATTTCTTCTAATTTTAATGAGTGTCCGCGTGTCTTATTAAATTCCATTTTGCGGAAAAGTGTTATCTCTATTGTGGGGTCACCAGTACGGTATTTGTACATTGAAATCATATCCCCTCTCAAGCATCTCTTCTCCAGAGAGAATAAGTTCAGTGATCACAACCTTTCCTCATATCTAATGTCCTCCAGTCCCTTTATTGGCTTTGTTGCCCTTCTCTGGACTCTCTTCAGTTCCAGCACATCCTTCCCGAGGACTGGTGCCCAGAACTGGACGGAATACTCCAGGTGTGGCCGGATCAGAGTCTTGTAGAGTGGGAGAATTATCGTTTTATCTCTGGAGTTGATCCCCTTTTTAATGCATAACAATATTCTGTTTGTTTTGCATGCCATTGCTGAGACAGTCATCTACTAGGACCCCCAGTTCCTTTTCCATCATAGATTCCCCCCAGAGGTTCTCCTCCTAGTGAGTAGATTGCATTCATATTTTTGCCACCCAAATGCATTATTTTAAATCAGGTCTGTATTGTTGGTAATCAATAGGTCTAGTAACGCTTTGTTTCTGGTTGGTGCATTTACCATCTGACCCATGAAATTGTCCTGCAAGACATTTAGGAACTGGCGAGCCTTAGATGAATGCATGGTTTATTCCACCCAGTCTGTCTGGATAGATAAAATCCCCCAATATAATGACACTTCCCACTAATCCAAGTTGTGCTAGGAGGTCCGTCTCTGCCTCCACCTCCTCCGTCTGGTTAGGGGGCCTACAGCATATTCCCAAGTATTACGGTCCCCTTAGTTTCCTCCCTTTGTAACTCCACCCATAAGGATGCTTCCTCCTCCCTTAGTGATGTCGTCTCTCATATTCACTTGTACATCATTTTTGATATACAGGCAGACCCCTCGCCCTTTTTTTACCCTCTCTATCCCTGCAATATAGAGAATACCCTTGAATAGTTGCCAGGCAATTATGAGAGCTGTTGAACCAAGTCTCTGAAATTCCTACAAAATTTAAATCCTCCTTGTACAACAGTAGCTCTAGTTCTCCCATCTTTTCCGCCAGACTACTGGCATTGGTGAACATGCCACGTAGTTTAGACTGGTTGCATACTATCTCCTTAGTGGGTGTTCTGAGGTTGCAAATAGGACTTGTTACTGTACTAACCTCGGGTTGAGGTGCTTTAGTCAACCTACCACTAATGCCCCCAATACTACCCTCAGGAATTAGTCAGCGTGGAACAATCTCTACCTCTGGACCCCCCCCCATCGCCTAGTTTAAGGCCGGATTCACACTTGTGCAGTGCGAATTTCAGCTCTCTTATCTCTGCAGAACTGTTCAGCAGATCATCTCCGTTTTAGCTGCGAATTTGGAGACCTAGGAGGGGGAGGGGGAAGTGTATTGAGATGAATGAGAGAAATCCTGAAGAGAAATGAACACATGTGCGAATTGGATGCGTGCCCATAGAAGATAATGGGCCTGAATTCGCACCTGAGCCACACTGCCTAGAAAACGCACACGTGTTTTTTCAGCAATGCGCAGTGCAAATGCATCGCACATATGTGAACCAGCCTCATTGAAATTAATGTATTTATAAATGTTCTGCGAATTGGATGCGGTTTAAGCCACACTCAATTCACATAGGTGTGAATCCGGCCTAAAAGACCTTCTAACTTTTCGGCCATCTTCACTCCCAGCAGAGCCGCACCCTCCTCATTTAGGTGCAGTCCGTCCCTTCTATAGAGCTGATAGCTGACTGAGAAGTCGGCCCAGTTCTTCAGGAACCCAACCCCCTCCTCTCTATACCAATGTAGGCATTTGAGTATCTGTAGGGGGAGTGGGCTTCTTCCCAGTAACCAGCAATAGACTGAGCATTATTTCTATTAAATACCAGTGTCATGGGGCCCTTCTAATGCTATTCATTAGTATAAGGGGACCTTTCTCACTGACTAGAAGTGGAAGAAAGCATGTTGCAGACCACCAATGTAAGAGGGGTTCACGTTGAAGTGGGCATTTCCCCACTGACTGCCCATGTGACAACTTGGAGTTCACTGTCTACTTTTATTTTGACTTTTATGCATTATTCATTTTAAAATTTAATTATAAACACTGGTAAACTATTTTCTGATATAGAGCAGCCCTGGGTGCTCAATATATTATAAACTCCACATTTCTTATTCTTTAACCCTTTTATCACCAGGGCCATTTTTGCACATTTTCAGGCTTGATTAGACAAAACATCTTGTCTGAAAGAAGAAAGCCCTGTTGATCGTTTTTATGTTGCATGATATTAGTACAGCTCAAACACATATTTTCAGAAAAAATACAATCAAGTTAATTTGTAGGTATAGGGGAAAAAAAAAAAAGCTTGTGCTTAATATAAGTGAAGACTGCTGCACTTTTTTTAACCACTCCTGGCATACAAGGAGATAATGAAAAATGTGAAAAAATTTAAATAATTCTGATTCAAGTTTTTTTTTTTATTTAAGAGACTGTGCAAACACTGTGTATTAACATGTGTTTCTTGTTGTGAAAATAATATTCATAATATTCAATAAACAAGAGCCCATATGTATCAATGGCATTCCACCAATTTAATGTTCTGTACACCGTTCCCAGTGATAACATTATACATTAATCCATATGAAGATTAAATTGGCCTCTTACCAGACCCTGATGATCTCTAAATTATAGGAGATCTTCGCTCGCATGAGGTAAATAGATGCCCGATGTCTAGCCACGTCCTCTGTGTCTCCTGACCTCTGAGATGGATGGATCCGACAGTGTCCAGGTAATAACATAAATGATGTTGATGCAGGAATCTCTGCCGATTTACCTTTTGTATCGTGATTGGGGGGGAGGGGCGACTTCCAGCTATTGGCTGCAAGTGATGATCGAATGCTGGTTTTCCAGCATGACTGTTCCACAGAAGCTGGTTGTTTGGTTTCTGTTGAACATTCAGCGGTACACAAATGCTGAAAGTTTTCCAGTCCCAGCTGACTTGGTACGTGTATACCCAGCTCAAAGATTCCCCTGCCACTACTGAAGTCGGTTTCCTTTTGGTGGATGGTGTTCGCCGTCTCATAGTGAAGTGGTCATCAACCCTGTCCTCAGGGCCCAGTAACAGGCCAGGTTTTATGTATTACCTTGGGGAGATGCAGACTAGAATACAGCAATGACTGAGCAGCAAATTATATCACCTATGATGTATTTCAGTTATCTTGCAAACCTGGCCTGTTAGTGGGTCCTGAGGACAGGGTTGATGACCACTGTCATAGTGAATACCAGGGGCCCACCAGCTGTTGCAGAACTCAAAGTCCCATCATGCCTCTGGGAGTAATTGCAACTACCAACCTTGCAATGCCTCATGGTAAATGTAGTTCCACAACAGCTGGAGGGCCCCAGGTTTTACAGCAAGGTTGCTTTTATTATATAGTGGACAGTTGGCTGCAGCTGTCGTGAGTGTGTGAAAAAACAATTGCTGCAACCACTGTAAGATATTCCTCAGTGGCAGTAAAAAGGGTTAAAGGATAAGTTCACCTTTGGAACATGTTACACCCGTATTTTAGGTCCATGCTCTGGACAGTTACTAGACGAAACTCCCTCTTCCCCATAAGTCTGATTCTATTCATCTCTGTATATATATATATTTCTCTTCCGTTCATAGACGGACACAGCATCCTTTGACAGTAGGGTTATATCCGCTTCCCTTTAGGAGAGTTTAGGCCGAAAAAAAGCACTTAAAGTGTTAACAACACATTCCTCAGTGCAGCTCCTCCCAGGGGGCGTGGCCCCTTCGGGTATAACCCACCACCTGCTCTAGCAGCCTCAGTTTTTTCCTGCCTAACGACAGGAGAGTCAGGCTCTCTCTGGAGTCCCTGTACTCTGGAGATTTTTTCTTGCGATTTTTCTTGCTTTTATTATTTTGTTCCTGCATTTTTGAATCCTGTGATTCTTCTATCAACAGCCGACTGGGTGACAGGCTGGATCTCGATCCTTGTAGTCCCCCCATGTTCGGCCATCGAGCGTGTGCCGGCCCTTAGCTCAGCTTTGGGACGTCCACGACAGGCCTCGTTGCTCCAGGGGCGGCCGGGGAACATCTTGTTCTAGGGCACACATATGACCGGTCTCTATGGCTTTGTCACAGTGTGTCTGGCCGACAGCCATGCCGTTTAGCGGACGTTGGTTCTGTCTGGGATACCTCCAGCCGGGTAGTCGCAGGACGGGTAAGTAGTGGCCCTTGCTCAGGTAAGTGGTCTGGCTGGTGTTTTCCTGGGGAGGTCGAATGAGTGTCCGCCCTGCTTTCCTCTCTCCCTTCCTCTCCCTCCTTCCCCATGCTGGGTGGCGGCTGTAAGGGGTTGGGGTCCGCCTGGGGCTCTGTCACTACGGGGGCTGTGCTGCTGTGTGGTGCTATTAATTTTTTGTAGTGCCTTTCCTTTTTCACCATTAAAGGCTTACTTTTTAAAGATTCATTGGTGTGCGGCTGTCCATACCCTGCCTTCAAGTTTTTATGCCTCATGCATTGCAGGCACCCACCTGTTTCTGAGTGGACATTGATTGCTCAGGTGTGCTCACCTGGAGCAGCAGCTTCTCCCTTCTTATTAATTTGTTGTACTGGAGTTGCTCTGTGTGCTGGGCTGTGTTTTCTGCTGTGTCACTGTTGCTTTAAACGTGTATGGCCGCCATTTTGCAGCCCGTGAATTGCTTCCTGAGGGACGGCGCAGAGCGGACAGCACTCTCAGCGCTTCAGCAGCACTACAGCCTGGCCGGGTGGCGAGTTACCTGGGGGTCCCCTGCTCTCTGTTTTGCGGCCGGGAGGGTGACCTGTGGGTCTCTGCCTTGCAGTACTAGGGCGGCATAGCGGTGGGTCAACATGGAGTCTGAACAGAGGCTTCTACCCCAACCATGCCTGAGTTAACCCTTAGTGCCCCTGCGGACTCTGTAGAGCCCATACGGCAGTCCCTTAGGCGTTTATCGCCAGGATTGAAGTGACAAGCAGCCAAAAGGGGGGTAAAAACCCCCTCCCTGCGCCTGCTTCTGGGGAAGGCTCTGACACGTAACCAGATCCTGCTGCTGGCTCTGGTTCCGTCATGTCAGATGTTGCAGGCTTAGCCCACACGGTCAGTGAGGATGACTCTGCTTCAGGGTCAGCGCTTGATAAGGCGTTTTGTTGGAGCTTTTATCACTGGGGTGCGGGATACTCGACGCCGGTCCCTTTTGGGTTATGCACACCGCCCCGCAAAAAGTGTTTCCTTGTGTTCCTTACCTGGACAAAATATTATACAAGGAATGGTATCGGCCGCAGAAAGTTTTTGATGTACCAAAATACTTTGCGGTCCGTTATCCTCTTGAGGAAGATTTTTAAAAAAAAAAGTCCTCTGTCAGCGGACCCCCCTGTGTCCAGACTGAACAAGTCTACCACGTTACCTGTGGAAGGGGCTCCCGCCTTTTTGGACCCCGCAGATAGGAGAGCTGAGGATGTGGCCCGCTCCATGTTCACAGTAGTGGGGTCGGCAGTGAGACCGGTTTTGGCCGGAGCTCTAGTGTCACAGACAATTACTGAGCGGGCAAAGTCCCTGCTGCAGGAGCTGGAGGCGCATAATGCTCCTGAGCTCTGTGTGGGCCTGGCTGACCAGTTGGTGCAGGGCCTGCAGTTTGTCTGTGAATTGGCCCTGGATACACTCCTCTTGCTCTCCAGGGCCTCCGCCTACACGGTGGTACTATGCCACCTTGGGTGGCTAAAGTGTTGGTCTGCGGACCAAACCTCTAAAAGGTCCTTAGGGGACTTACCCTTGAAGGGTGCACGGCTTTTTGGGGCGTCCCTGGATGACATCATTATAGATGCTACAGGGGGTAAGAGCACTCTGCTCCCGCAATCTGGGAAGGGTAAGAAGCCTCGTCATAAGCAGGGTCCCTCCTTTACCTCCCCCAAGTGATTTTATTTTATTTTTATTTTTTTTTCGCCCCCAGGTGCGACAGGAAAACGTTTTCCAGGGTGCTAAGGCACCCACTGTAGATCAAAAAGCGCACCTGGTACCGCAAGCCCAACAAGCCTGCTTCTGCATATAGGTCTGCCCCCGCCAGACACTCGGGTGGGGGGCCGACTTTGCGGATGCGCGGCTCGGTGGAGATCCCTCTTTCCGACCGCTGGGTTTGCGAGGTAATTTCCTCGGGGTACAAGATAGTTTCTCTCTTGTCCACCAAACAGATTTTTCCTTCCAGCTTCCTCCGGTACGCCGGGTGGCCCTGTCAGGGGCTGGTCAGGATCTGCTGGCCAGGGGAG
The DNA here is from genome assembly GCF_905171775.1 of Rana temporaria. NCBI lineage: Eukaryota > Metazoa > Chordata > Amphibia > Anura > Ranidae > Rana > Rana temporaria. Next base: position 29,909,670 of record NC_053500.1, on the reverse strand, counting down.
TGATTATACCGGTTCCTTCAAGGGAACGGTTTCAAGGGTTTTTACGCCAATCTGTTTGTAGTCCCCAAAAAAGGAAGGGGTCCGTCCAATCCTGGACCTTAAGGCCCTTAACGCCTTTGTCCTGGGCCTCAAGGCCCTCGTTTGTTTTTTTTTGTCAAAGTGCAAAATTTCAGGATGGGGATTTTCTGGCGTCCTTGGATGTCATGAACGCGTACCTGCATGTTCCCATATGCTCAAAGCACCAGAGATTCTGGGCTTTGCGGTCAGGGAGGACCATTTTCATTTTGTGGCCCTCCCGTTCGGCTTGGTGTCGATACCACGGGTTTTCACCGAGGTGCTCGTCCCGATACTGGCCCGGCTGTGTCAGCGGGTGTTTATTATCATGGGATGTCTGGACGACATTCTCCTACGAGCTTCTTCGAGCTCTGAATTAGTGGAGCCGTGTCTATCACGTGTCAGACTCTCCAAGAGTTCGGCTGGCTTCTGTATTGTCCAGAAGTCAGTGTTGATTCCGTCTTAGGGACTGGAATTCCTGGGACTAGTCCTGGATTCCACCGGGGCGTGAGTTTTTTTCTCCTAACGGAAAAAATTCAGACTCTGCAATCTGCTGGGCAGCAGTTGTCGACCTAGAAGTGGTCATCTCTGCGATTCTGCATGAGGGTTCTGGGTCTGACTTTTGTATGCCCAATTCCACGCCAGGGTGCTACCGAGGGAACTGCTGTCACGTGGGGACAAGCTTCCGTCATCTCTGGATTACCAGGTTCATTGAGTCAACTGGTCATGTTTCCCCTGGTGTGGTGGCTGGCGTCTCCGGTGCTTCGGGCCGGGAAGTCGTTTTCTGCCGTGCCACTGGACAGTGGTCACGACGGATGCCAGCCTCTCCGGTTGGGAGGGGCGTTTGGGGCACCCAGTCAGCCCAGGGGCGCTGGACTCCGGAGGAGTCCCGCCTACTGATCAATATTCTGGAGCTCCGAGCAATTAAGCTGTGCCTTGACAGGTGGTCCCTGGATCTGCAGGGCCGACCGGTCAGGATCCAGTCCGACAACGCCGCGGCCCTGGCCGTACGTCAATCAACAGGGAGGCACACGGAGTTCAGCTGCAACGACGAAGGTCGCGCACATCCTTCGGTGGACCGAAAGGTCCGTTCCGGCTCTATCGGCCTTTTGCGTTACGTACTGGGGGTACAGTATGGCAAGCCGACTTCCTAAGTCACACTACACTGGGCCAAGGAGAGTGGTCTCTCCACCCGCAGGTGTTTCAGGGTCTGTGCCAAAAAGTGGGGCACTCCAGACGTAGACCTTCTAGCGTCCCGTCTCTATCGGTAGGTGCCACGGTTCGTGGCCAGGTTTAAGGACCCGTGGGCGGATGCGTCAGGCGCGTTGGTGGCTCCTTGGGGTCACTATCGCCTAAAATTTACACCTTCCCTCCTCGGAAGCTTCTTCCTCGCCGGCTGCGCAGAGTGGAAGCCGATGGGATTCTATCGATCCTGATTGCCCCAGTTTGGCCGCGTCGCTCCTGGTACGCGGACCTGGTGCGTCTGGTGGCAGACGCCCCCTAGCGTCTTCCCCTGAGAGATGATCTTGTGTTACAGGGTCCGATTTTTCCACCCTGTTTTACAGCCGCTGGCTTTAGCGGCGTGGCTGTTGAGAGCCAGGGGCTGAAGGACCGAGGCCTATTGGGCTCGGTGGTCTCTACCGCGCTGCCTGCACGGAAGTCTACCTCACGTTGGATTTACCATCATACGTGGAAGGCCTACATCTCTATGTGTGAGGAGATGAAATGGCACCCTCGTACATACGTGGTGTACAGGATTCCGCTGTTTTTACAGCAGGGAGTGGATCAGGCTCTCGCCTTAAGTACGGTTAGGAGTCAGATTTCTGCTCTGGCTGTTTACTTGCAGCGTCCCTTGGCGTTGCACTCCTGGGTGCGTACATTGGGTCAGGGGGTGGCAGGTGGCCCCTCCGGTGCGCCCTCCATTACCCCCATGGGACTTGAATTTAGTCCTTTCAGTGCTTCGGGATGCTCCCTTTGAGGACATTCGGGAGGTTTTTTGTTGACTGTCACTAAGGCCAGGTTCACACCTATGCGAATTGAGTGCGGCTTAAACCGCATCTAATTCGCAGGACATTTCAAAATACATTGTTTTCAATGAGGCTGGTTCACATATGTGCGATGCATCCGCACTGCGTATTGCCTCCAAACCGCGGTGCGGCTCAGGTGCGAATTCAGTCCCATTATCTTCTATGGGTACGCAGCTGAATTCGCAGATGTGTTCATTTCTCTTCAGTATTTGTCTCATTCAGTTCAATACACTTCCCCCCTCCCCCCTCCCAGGTCTCCAAATTCGCACCTGATCTGCAACTAAAATGCAGTTGATCTGCAGAACACCTTATAGAGAAATTCGCAAAGACAACAGAGCTCCAAAACGCAACGCACTAGTGTGATTCTGGCCTTAAGGTGATTTTATTTCTGGTAGCAATTACCTCGATCAGACGGGTGTCTGTCCGTTCTGGCGGCCTTGTCTTGCAAGGCTCCCTGCTTGGTCATCCGTAAGGATGAGGTGGTGCTGCGGCCGCAGCTGTTTTTTTTTCTCCCAAAGGTCGTTTCGGCTTTTCACATTGATGTGGACATTGTTCTTCCATCCTTATGTCCTCGGCCGAAATGCCATGAGGAGGCCACTTTACATGCTCTGGATGTGATTCGGGCCCTACGAGTGTACTTATCTGCTACGATTCCGTTCCGGAAGTCGGACTCACTGTTCGTGTCGGTGGCTGGTCCTACAAGAGGGCCTGGAAGTCTCGTTGGCCACCATTTCTAGGTGGATCCGACGGATTGTGCTTCAGGCCTATGCCCTGAAGGGGCGGGCGCCTCCCTTTCGGGTTATGGCGCATTCGACCAGGGCGATCGGTGCCTCTTGGGCTTTCTGGCATCAAGCCTCTGTGTTACAGGGGTGTACGGCAGCGACCTGGTCGTCGATCCACACTTTTTCAAAGTTTTACAAGGTGGATGTGTGTGCATCTTTTGATGCCTCTTTTGGCCGCAGGGTGTTACAGGCGGCAGTTTATGGTTGGAGTTCCTCCGTTGAGCAACTCCGGTTTTGTTTGGGGTGTAACCTGGTTTGCTGTGTTATTTTCCCACCCCTCGAAATTTTTGACACTGCTTGGGGACGTCCCTACTGTCAAAGGATGCTATGTCCGTCTATAAACGGAAGAGAAAATAGGATTTTTGAACTCAGAGAAATGGATTTTACGGTGAGTACAAAAATCCAATTTTTTTTTCAGACTGCTTGTATTGTGACTGTCACACCTTTGGGTGGGGGGGGTTTGCAGTCCCTCTGTCGGAACACACTAACACAGTGGGGAGGGGGGATTGCCGCACCAAGATCACTTAGTTAGTATGGAGACACCTGTTTTTTTTTTTTCCCCCCCACTCAGGCTGCAGAGTTGAACTAAAAACGTTACGCGTGTACCTGGAGTCTAATGCCGCTTACACACGATCGGAAATTCTGACAAAGGTTCGATGTGAGCTTTTTGTCAGAAATTTCGACCGTGTGTAGGCTCCATCAGACATTTGCTATTGGAGTTTCCAACAAGAAAAATTTGAAAGCTGGTTCTCAATTTTTCCGACGGCAAAAGTTCTTGTTGGAAATTACGATTGTCTGTATGCAATTCCGACGTTCAAAAATCCTACTCGGAATTATTGAACTTCATTTTTCTCGGCTTGTCGTAGTGTTGTACGTCACCACGTTCTTGACGTTAGAAATTTCCGACAACATTTGCGTGACCGTGTGTATGCAAGACTAGTTTGAGCCAAAATTCCATCGGGAAAAAAATCCACGGTTTTGTTGTCGGAATTGCCGATCGTGTGTACGTGGCATTAGTGTGCATGTCTCTTTACTCCATACTTAAAAAGGGACTTCGTTTTTGGATGTCCCTCATATCTAAATTAGTATTATCCTGTGTCCCTCAATGAACAAGAAAGAAAATACGATTTTTGTACTTACTGTGAAAACTTTTTCTTGCAGTCTGTGTGTTGTGGTTCCTCCATATTGTTTTCTAACAACTCATCATGACTGTTATGGGGGTTTTATTGGGGCTGGCTTTCAGCATTTTTGTTCTGCTTGCCCGTTTCCACCTCCTGAAGGCTGCTCCATCATAAGCCTCATACACACGATCGGCCTTCCATCGGACTTTTCCGTGGATTTTGGTCCGAATGGGCGTTGGCCGTGAACTTGTTCTGCATACACACAGCAGAACATTTTCAGCCAACTTTCACCAAATTACGTGTTTTTCAGCTCTTTACCGCCACCCTTTGGACAACTTCTGCTATTGTTGTCTGATCTTTAGCATTGGTTCTGAGCATGCATGTTTGTACTTTGGACTTTAAGTACACACAATTGGATTATCCGCCATTGGACATTTGTTGCCAGAAAGTTTGAGAATATTCACAGCGAACATTTGTCTGTTGAAAAACTGAAAACATTTGTCCAATGGAGCATACAGACGGTCGGATTGTCTGATCAAACACGTCCGTCGGACAAGTGTTGTCAAAAAGTCCTATTGTGTGTATGGGCCTTAACACACATGTCTATGATTTATCCCTGTGTCCCTCAAAGGACTTAAACATTATTAGGGTAAGCATAACATTTCTTTTTCTGCTGTCTGAGGCTCCGTTATAATATCAGCAAGACAGGAAGTAACGGTAAATCTCGCCATCTCCGGACAGGAAGTGAGAGGAAATATTTCACCACCCTCTTTGGTTAATTAGGAGCAGCATCTGCTCCGTTATTATGTTTAGAGGAGTGGTGCAAACTTAAGTGGTTAAGCATAAGGACCGCTGCACGACGATATACGTCGGCAGAATGGCACATCAACGTATATGTACGTTGCCCTTTAAGCCCAGCCGTGGGGTCGTGCTTCCGCGACCCGGTCCGAAACTCCGTGAGCGGGATCCGCGGACCCGATCGCCGCTGGAGTCCCGCGATCGGTCCCCGGAGCTGAAGAACGGGGAGAGCTGTATGTAAACACGGCTTTCCCGTGCTTCACTGTGGCGGCGTCATCGATCGTGTGATCCCTTTTATAGGGGTACACAATCAATGACGTCACACCTACAGCCACACCCCCCCCTACAGTTGTAAACACACATGAGGTCACACATAACCCCTTCAGCGCCCCCTTGTGGTTAACTCCCAAACTGCAACTGTCATTTCCACAGTACACAAATGTGTCAAAATTGTCCGCCATAATGTCACAGTCACGAAAAAAAATTGCTGATCGCCGCCATTAGTAGTGAAATTTTTATTTTTTTATAAAAATGCAATAAAACTATCCCCTATTTTGTAAACGCTATAAATTTTGCGCAAACCAACCGATAAACGCTCATTGTGTTTTTTTTGTTTTTTTTACCAAAAATAGGTAGAAGAATACGTATCGGCCTAAACTGAGAAAAATGTATTTTTTATATATTTTTGGGGATATTTATTATAGTAAAAAATATTGCATTTTTTTCAAAATTGTCGCTCTATTTTTGTTTATAGCGCAAAAAATAAAAACCGCAGAGGTGATCAAATACCACCAAAAGCTCTATTTGTGGGGAAAAAAGGACGCCAATTTTGTTTGGGAGCCACGTCGCACGACCGCGCAATTGTCAGTTAAAGCGATGCAGTGCCGATTTGCCAAAAGGGGCCTGGTCCTTTAGCTGCATTTTGGTCTGGAGCTTAAGTGGTTAAAGGGGTAACTCTACTTTAGTTTCTGTATCATTCTGTAGTCGGCTATGATTTTCAAAAAAATCTATCTGATTCAATTCCTTGCAGCTCAGTAACCTGTATGAATATTACTGCAGGCTCTCAGAAATGGAATTGCCACTCATAAGATATGCTTACTGCTTTTCCAGTTTCCTCATGTAACACAAGGACCAATCATGTGACTTTAATAATCATAACCCCTTATTAGTACTCAGGAAGGAAGACATTGTTGGAAAGCAGATGTTATTAGGTGCAACATTTAACCACCCACCTTAAAGTAGAATACATTTGGACAGAGTAAAAGAGGGTTATAACCTGTGCCAAATTTGTTTTTCCATCCATGTCCCATGGCCAAAATTGGAAAGGAAAGGTAATTCTTGGTCAACATTAAGGTCAGCAAATTGGAAGATGTCACCTCTATTCCTGTTGTGGTGACAACCCAAATGTGGGACTTTCTTTCTGAGTGATAATGGTAAAAAAAAGACAAATATGGTGAAGCTCCCCACCGGGGGAAAAAGACAGAAAATTGAATCTGCCAGGGGTTCTAATCCCTTTACACTCCATCCAAAACTAAAAAAAAGTTTTACCTTTAGTAATACTTTTTGTGTTTGCAGTTGTTTTTAGTGCTGAGATCTAACAGCAGAGGACTCCCAACACTGAGGATTTAGTAAAACTGGTGCACACAGAATCTGGTAGCCAATCAGCTTCTAACTTGATGTTGTTCAATTAAGCCTCTATCACCCTGGCGGAAGTCCACCAGCAGATCCCACACTCAGCAGGGGATCTCTCTGGTGATCTCCACTGGGTAGGCGGATGACTAATGTGGAGCAGACATGGACACAGCCCGCTGTTATGGCTGTCCAATGGAAACTGACGGCCTGTCCGATCCATAGATTGGGAACAGATTCCCCATCTGTCTGTTTTTAGCAGACAGGATCAGATGCCGGCGGGTGTCAGCAGACACATGTCCGCATGCATAGGTGTGCGCAGCCTATTGCATTAGGGTGTGCACCCCAAACACACCCTACCGATCGCTCATGGTGCTCATTCAGAAAGGGAAGGGGCCAGTAAATTACATATTTACTGGCCCCTTCCCCACTTCTAAAACATTCCAGCAGCAACAGCCGATAGGAGAGGAAGGAAGCTGGCAGCACTGCGGGGGGGGAGATGGGAGCGAGGGCAGTAGAGGAAATCTGTGCTGCACAGGGTGATTAGGGTGTGCCTGGGCACACGCCTATGTCCGCATGATATCCGGCGATCCATACGGATCCTACGATTAGGTCTGCCTAAAAAAGTATGGTGGACCCAATCGGTCCAGCATTGTGAAAGGGGCCTAAAACCTGGAAGCCGATTGGTTACTATGCAGAGATGCATCAGTTTTAGTAAATCTCCCCCACTGTGTGTTGCTGATATGTAAGAGCGGACCCCCTGCTCAGTGAAGTGCGTTGGCTATTACAGACCAGGGAATAGATATCTGAACTTTCTCTCACTAATGAGCAGTAAATCTGCACTTGCAGTTGTGTAGTCGCATAAACAGCAGCATCATTAAAACTCTTATAATGGAAAGATAACGGTGTCAAGAGGCAATTGTGACATAGGAAACCCATGTAATACAATTGTGAAGCAACTTGTGTTTTAGGTTTAATGACCCTTTAATATATAAACACCATACTTTGCATAGCTTTGTCCATTGACCGTGACCCAAAGAACAAGTCCTCTGCTCACATCTGTTCTAAAAACATCTCACAGGCACCGTATAGAAACACAGTCACAGCTCCATCGAAGATCCCAAGCATATCATACAGCTACTATGTTCATACATTAAGAATCTTTAACATCATCATCATCCCCATTCTCCACAAGACACGGCATCAGACACACAGATGGCTGTTTTGATTCCAAGTGTTATTAACCATTTATAAATAAGTACATTTTTTCTCTTTTGTCTCATACAGTTTTTCTTGTTGAATTTACAGTTAAAGTCTGTATAGAGAAGGTGACTTTAGGGGAAGGGAGGAAAGACTTTTCACATCTATCTCACATCTCACATGTACAGACAAGAAAAAACAGAGCAAGCAAATACAGTGTAACTGAGAAAAAGAAAAAACCCAGGAGTGGTGAGGGGAGGCCGTAGAGGGTATTAGAATACCCGGCACCTAGAGTGCAACCTCCCACCTCCTCTGCCTTCAGAGACCAAACACATCGCGCTGCACTGCAGGAGGTCCTGGAAGCAAAGGAGGGATCATAAACAGAAATAAAAACAGAAACAAAACAAATAAAACATGATTTTTTTTTTGTTTTCTTATTTACAAGTTCAATGCTCAAATCTGCAGACTCTTCCTCGTCTCCGGGAGGAGGCAGGGAGAGGAAAGGGGTGACTTAGTAATAAAAAACTAAAAATTAAACAACCCCATGACCTGAGCACTGCACAATATATGTATTTTATATACATATATATATTAAACAATGGTTGTGTTCTGTATATTTTTCTTTTTAAAGAGAACGGACCATGCATTGAATAAATACACTGTACAGAGAAGAGAGTCCTTCTGACGTGGGGTGGCGAAGGCCCCGCTCACCCTTCACAAGGTTCCTTCAGTCTTTCTGATGTGTGCAATACAGCCGCAGCATGGAGGAGAAGGCGAGGGGGGGGGGGGGGGGCTGACAGGAAAAGCAAGGGAAGTATCGCCCAAAAAAAATAAAAAAAAATAAAAATAACCTTTCCAACATTGCATTTGGGGTTCTTGAGCAGTGATAGTTAATAGTCTATTTTTACATAGCAAAGGCAACTCACTCTCCTCCCAGCTCAGATGGGTTGTGCCTAATCACAGCATGGGGGGGTGTCAAGCAGGAGGCCAGTGAAAGTCTGCTTTTTTTTTTATATGCTGTCTAGGGAAATAGAAAAGAACCCTGCCACGACCACAAAAATCCCTGAACTGTGATACTCTGAGGACTTTGTTAAATTGAACTAATGACATTTTGTAGGCCTAAAACTTGCATCTGTTCTCTATCCACAAACAGCACCGTCTCTGAAATATACACAATGGCTATCACTTTGTAATAGAAGTAAAATAACAACATGTACAGTCTCCATAGATTTAGCTTAAACACTTCCAACAATGGAATGCACCAAAACCAGCTTGGGAGCTTTTCCAAAGTCTGTTACCATTAGATTTCAGGAACAGTTACTTTAGGGACAGATATTTGTCATCACTGCAGCGCCCTCTACTGGCTATAATTTGAGGCAATGCACTTTGCTTACAATCATGGGCTGTTTCCGGTTCTGTTAAACGTGGTATTAAATGTGTATTCTTTTAATTTGAAATAAAACTCAGAATGGGTTATTCTCCAAATTTTGCATTGTGTTTATACAGACTCCCAGCTCCATGTCCATTCAAAAGCAACAAGCGCCCAAGTAAAGCAGAATAAGTGGTGTAGGCAGGGTGTAACCCTGTCCCCCCATTCTGTCTTTAGCATGGCGTAGGTGCTTATCATATATATATATATATATATATATATATATATATATATATAGAGGGGGGCCCTAGTCTGTGTAAACAATCGGGTGTTTTGCTACGAAACAAGATAACTGCTGATCCTTTAATTGTACTGCAGCCCCATATTCTTACTGTGTATTCAGAAGTGCGGTTTAGAGTGTTACCCTGCTGAGAAAATGTGTTTGCATGGAAGCAAAGTGCCTTCATTAAACACTTCAAGTCACAGGGAAGTGTCTTTTTCCATTACTGGAATGTTCTCTTTATCACAATATACAGCAATCATCTGGTCCCAAACAAGGTTTTGGTGCATCCTGGTATTTTTTCATTTATATAAAATATTGTAATTAAATAGCAGATAACTAAAATATTAAGTTGTATTTACTTAGAACAACATGCTCCAACAACTTATCCTTAAGTCTGTTTCCATGAGAATGGAAACTGTAAGGGTTTTTTTTTTTCCTTCATTATTGCACATATCACTGACACTAGAAGCATTCAACAAGAATGGTGGGTGTATTCGTTGCATTGACGTGGAGACTGTCATTGTAATGTATTTCAAACTGGCCATTTAGTGAATCTGCCCCTTTACAACACGAGCCCTTCTGGTCTGTTCTAGGACTACCAACAGTCTGGAACATTTAGGACAATCTGATGGATGTGGACAGGTCACAAGATATGTACACCTGAGAACATTGCTGTTTGATAGCAGAAAACCATATTGTAGCTACTGGTAGATTTCTGCTTTATGAATAGGTGTGATCACGTATGTCTTGGTCATCCCTCCAGTTTTTATTTATGCATCAGGTCTGGGCTGATTTAAACTCATCCACTTGCAAATGATGAAATGAATGGTTTCTTGCCCCACTGCAAGTCAAATTCCCTCTCACCTGTCCTAGAAGCACACTGCTGCTCTTATGCTGGCTTGTGGTTCACAAAACCCTCCTAGTAGCAAGAGAAATGGAGATTTAACTTGATGCTAAACAAATCATTAAGAGATGGCGAATTCACCATCAGTGGATAAGTCATTCAGACTGCATTAGCCAATCCATAGATAGCTTTAAAATGGCACCCAACGCAGAGGCTCCTGTGGGCCTTCCTGTGCCGTCACCCACATCCAGGTCCGAGTGCTAAGCCCAGGAGGTAAAATAATTAGCTCAATAGAAGTGCAGAGAATTGTAAAAAGGACAAGATAAAAACAGGCGCTCAACCCTAGTTCCAGTTAAATACCTCTATTCATATAATCAATAAGACCTGCAATAGTGCTTCCTAATGCACATGAAATAAACTGACAAAAATGCACTGTAGGGGAAGCCCTGCTAATTAACTTATTGGTCACAAAGTAAACCTATGAAACTGGCATCTATTGTAAGGTGCAAAGATCCAATGCTGCTGGTCGACCAGAGAGGGAAGCTCTGAGATCGTGTAGACAAACAAAAAGCGAGAAATCCAGCGCAAGGAGATCATAGTGCAGTATGTGTAACTATTTATCAACTAAAAAAATATATGGATGCACTCACAAACATGATGGGGAGCACATGTAATGTGGTATACTGGCAGATGATGTGACCACAGGTCCGTTCTGAGGCTCAAGAGTGCTGCAGAAGTCGGTTGGACTGGATGGGACAAATGCTGCAGCTTAGCTCCGTTGACTCCGCACCCAAGGGGGAAATATGGCCGATGATAGTCCATACTCCTGGAAGACTGAAATGCCAAGGGAATTCCCCTTTCATCAGTCTTAGCTTTTGCTCCTTGGGAGTGGAGTCAATGGAGCTATCCCAAAGTTGTAGTGTGCATCTCATCCAGCCAAACTTCCCCAGCGCTCCTGAGCCTCAGAGGCTCAGGTAAAGCTGCTGCAGCTCTATCCAGCCACTCTCTACAACAGTGGATCACTGATATAGTGATCTATTACTGGCTGAATGCAAGTCAGCAGATCTCCAGTTGATCCATTTGCTGCGGAGCTGTAAAGGGGGTCCAGATTTCATCTCCAGACCCCCATGCAAATAAATAAATCAAGTGTACAAAAATCAATATAGAGGTGTGTGTATATATACACACACATAAATTATCCTAAAAATGTATTAAAAAAGTTCCCCCCCAGAATAATTCCTTGGTTAAAATGGATGACATTTGCGTTTTACTGCACAAGTGGCAAATGCTTGTTTAACGTCATCTGAATTTTGAGCGACTGAAAACGTGTAAAAAAATATCGCTGTGCTCATTTGTGCCCCCGTCCACCTGAATTTATCGAAAAGTTATGTTGACAATTTATGCTACATTAACTTTTCCCTGCGTGTGTCACAATGGAACATTGCAAGGGGAATAATGCTCTCCTACAGTGTAAAAATGTTTTGCACTAGTGAATAAACTTTGTTGATTTATATTTTGGGGCGCACAAATTGAATGAATTTTGTTCTTGGGAAGATTTTTTTTACCATATATTCCCCAAAAATATTTAAAAAATGTATGCAAATCTATTACCAAATTAAATCCCAATCTGTCCTGAAAAACATGACATAAATTAGGGTAGACTACAAACACTAAAAGGTATAATGTGCGGAACTGAGATATAACCAAAACACTCTGGGACTTGAAGTTTAGGAAGAAAATGCCCGGGGGAGTCAAGTGGTTAAGTTTAACTCAAGTTAAAAAAAGCAATAAAAATGTATATAGTGCAACAATTCTCAGCAACCCACAAATGGAGATTAGTGAAAGCTGAATTCTGATCTGTTGCCCAACATCTTCACCGCAGATTAGACAGTCTTACTGAATAGGCCCGCAAGAGTAAAAATTCTAAATACTATATAATGCCTGAATAAAAAACCTTCTCAGTAATGACTATTGGATGGGCATCAGTAGTCAAAAAATAGCCCTCAGAGGTTTCTAGCAGGACAGGTGAGAGTAGTGTATTTATGATACAGTCCTTGTAAAAGCATACTGTACATCTACCTATAACAACTTACTTTACATCCATTTCTCTTGCTTCCTCTAGTTAGAAAAGGACTGAGGTTTTGTGATCCCAAGAGCCAGACCCTGTAAAAAGCCTCAGTAAAAGCCTAACATCCCCAGTGTATGTTACATATAGTGTTACATGGCTATTAATGTAATAATGACAATGAATAGAGCCCTTATTTTATCAGATTCCCTGATGCCTATTGTGCTGTAAGTGGCCTTAGATTTTTCTATGTTCCAGCTGCTGTACTCCCACATGTAGGGTCAGTTTAGTTACTCAGGGCTGTAAAATACACTGCCAGCAGAAGCTATGCTATACAGGAGGAAACATAGGCTTGCCTCCAATAAAATCCACAGGATGGCAGAAATATTCTGAGACCAGGGGCTGACTTCATTTTAGTGATTTAAGTGCAAATAATTTAATTTCAGTCAATTGAAAAAAAAAATACCAACTGTATACTGGGCAATTGAAAAGAAGGTGCCCATTGGGTTCCATGACCCAATCAAGTCGAGAGTGTTTTTTTTTTTTAAGAACACCCTATCACACTAAACTGCCAGCTCTGCCCAGTCAACTAAGAACACTAAAGTGGAGGGTCAATGGCTGAGGGTCTGGGACGGAACTTATACCTTTAGAAGTTACTCAGCCTCCAGTTTGAGGAATACGCAAAGAGTGAGGAGAAGGTTAATACCGAGAAAGAAGGGAAAAAGCTAGGGGCAAGTCTGTTGTCCTACACATTGGACTCCACAAATGGTCTCTTTGGTTTGATGGGCGAAGTCTGGCCCTGCCGAGAGTCCCGAGACAGCTGTCTGTACAGGTTGTCCTGGTAAGCCTGTGCAACAGGCAATGTTCTGGCCACTTTGACATCTGGGTAGGAGGAGGCCTGAGTGACTCTCTCCAATATATCCCCTCGAGAGCCATTGGCCAGCACACCGTGCGGGCCATAGTAGTCGTCTTCAAGGAGATGTCCATTCTGTGCATTGTTGGTTTTGTTATAAAAGGCGATGTTGCTGATAGAAGAGGGGGGGCTGAAAGATTCTGTCTGGGGCAAGATGCCGGGAGATGTGGGACTGAGGACAGTGTCAACAGAAGAAACAGCCCATGTTCGGCTTTGCTGATGATGATGGGGATGGGGGTGGGGGTGGGGATGGGGATACTGCTGAGTCCGTGCAGTCTTGTCAATTATCCCCATGAAGGGGGTGGTCCTAGAGCGTGTGGATTCACCGGGATAGCTTCCCTGGGGTGGGGACACGGGAGACAGTTCATCACAAAGTCTCTCATAAGCTGGTTTGAGAGGAATCTCCATTTGTTGTATAGAAGCAGACGGTCTAAATGTAGCAGACAGGCTGGAAGAGGATGAAATACTGTTGCTGGATGGGGAAAAGCGAAGTCCCACGCTCTGCGAGTGCAACAGGGGCCTTGGAGTGGGCGGGTGAGGCTTTATTTCATTAGGGTTAATGCTCACTGGCCGTCTTATTAGGTGGGAAACATCTGGAGAACCTAGTTGGCTGGAAGGTAGAGAAGATCGTTCAAGATCAAGCTTGGCGTGACATACAGGATAATATGATGCAGACTGGCTGCGCCCAATCTGTGGGGTCTGGTTATACCTCATACCACCCCTATAGGCTGATGTTGGCCTTTGGGGGATGTCTTCCTTAGCAATGCCACCATGCTGACAAATGGCCCCTGCACTTAAACTGGCTTGCACATGCTGCACAGGGCGTCCATCGGCTATGAGACCACCAAGGGAAGCTTGGTATACTAGACGGCTTTGACTTATTTCTCCAGAAGATGTTTGGTATTTACTTGCCATACCGTGTGCCATCTGTCCATATGTTCCCCCAGGAATCACAGCACTGGAGTGCACAGAAGAACTGGGCTGGTTGCTGCGTACAATTTGTGCCTTGGCTGGCTGTAATCTGTGTGCAGGTTGTGGAACGGCTGTGGGAAGCTGTGACATTTGGAAAGATCGCTGTGATATCTTGGACAAAGGAGACTTGGGTCTTCCTGGATGCTGGCTTACACATGGTTCTTGCTGATATCTCACTGGAGAACCAGACTGTTGCCTATACATGCTAATACTTTCACTTGGCGGACTAGCTCTGTATTGCGGTGCTCTTCGTAATGGTGAAGGAGGAGGGCTTGGATAGTCTATTACCTGACCACCCACCGTAGGTGGACTAAAGCGATAGGAAGAGCTCTGGTGTGCAGGTGATGTCTGTGGAGGACTGGGCCGATAGTGTGAGTTCTGATGTGTTGGAGACAGGGACGGGGAAGTAGACTGATAACCTTGTCGTGTAGGTGAGCCCACTGAGCTGTTTGATCTGTAGTCAAATACTTGGTGTGATCCAGACATATAGGCAGAGTCCCGATGTGCAGGAGACTGGGGTGGGCTCTGCAATCCTGGAAGGCCCTGACACTGCCTTCCTTCAGACTGTAATCCAACAGCATCCATGTCTTGTTCCAGATATTCTTCTTCATACAGGTCTTCCTGTGTGGAGTCAACATCCTCATTTGGAATTTCAGGTTCTGGTTCATCTTGCATCTCCTGAACCTCCTCCTCTTGCTGCATCTGCCTGCATTCTTCCTCCACCCTCACTAGGAGCCGCTGGATCTCACGGTTGGTGGGGCAAAGCTGAATAGCCTCATTGAGATCTTCCAAAGCTGCTGTAAATTGTCTGCAAGATAAAAAATAAATTCTGGTAAGGAACACATTAATAATGTAGATAGCCTTCATTATGTATGCTGTTATTTAGCTCTTTTGATATATAATTTTTTCTCTTATTGACAATGACAGTTTTTATTGCCGTCTGTGCCCCCCCCCCCCCCCCCCCCCCCCGTTTAGGAGATTCATCCTATTTGTCCTGTTTACCATTATCATTAAAAGTGAATGTAGGAGAAAATCCAAAATTTGGGGTTTCCCCCATAAAATTAATAGAGCAATGTACATGTGTGTAATATGTATGTATTATAGACTGCAAACATAATACACCATCTTACCTACTGCTCCGCTTGGCTCTAGCTCGGGCATAAAATGCCTCATACGATTTTGGTTTCAACTCCAAAGCCTTAGTGGCAAACTCCTCTGCCATTCCAAAGTCCTGTAATCACACAAAAGAAAAAAAAAAGAGGTTGACATTGAAAAAAAAATTATATTTCAAAGAAAAACCTTATCTGTGATACTGATATATGAGAACCGTGTAAAGCTGGCCATAGATGTATCGAAATCCAGTCAGTTCAGCAGGAAAATTTCAATCCATTTATGGTTCTTCCCAACTGAAAGGAGTTGCTTTAATGATTGACTCCTCTCAAACGGGACTGTTGGTATATTTTCGTTGGGTAAGCACTTGTCAATCAGCATGTAGTGCTGACTAGTGTATTCTGACAGTGGAGGAATCCTGCTGTCAGAATACTGTAACACAGAGGGGAAGGATTTTCCTATCCACCTCACTTGTGCAGATAAAGGAATTCGATAAAAAATTGAGTCATCTATGGCTAGCATTAGGGCCACAT
Source organism: Rana temporaria (assembly GCF_905171775.1). Taxonomy (NCBI): domain Eukaryota; kingdom Metazoa; phylum Chordata; class Amphibia; order Anura; family Ranidae; genus Rana; species Rana temporaria. Next base: position 29,893,970 of record NC_053500.1, on the reverse strand, counting down.
CTGAGCTAGTACGAAGAAAAGCATGCAGAAGGAACCACACAGATATCTATTAAAAAAAACAAAAAAACAGGACAAACACAGACATTCCATGACTTAAAAGAGAAGTGTCAGAATAAAAAAAAAAAAAATTTAGGTTTCGCTCAGGTAGAGAGGTAAAGTCCAACTAGACCGCTGTGAGTGCAGATAGGGACGGGGAGCTTGTCCTAGCTCTAAGCTGAAGAAATGTCAAATAAAAAGATATATAAGCCACACATCATGAAGCAGACCCAAGCACATGAAGTGAGATGAAGGGCAGCCCGGACTCCAGCCATGATTCCTGATTAAGGTCCAAGGGGCAGAACGAAACATGTTGGAGGTAGGTGTGGCCTGGCTGGAGTCCGAACTAAGGCTTTTATTCATCTGACTTCATGCGCATGAGACTGCTTTATGATGTGCGGCTCATGGATCCTTAACTTTGACAATCAAAAAATCAAACATTCATACTTGCCTAGATGGCTGCAGTATTGTTCTGATGCTGCTGTCCACCCCCCATTCTGGTTCTATACCAAGAACTGAGCAATCAAAGACAGCCGATCACTCGGTCCTCTGGTCCACCCTGAGCAGTGACTGTTCTCTGCTCTGCCCCTGCAGAGCTCACTGGACTGTGGAGGGGGCATTAGTGGCTGACTCAGACTCTCAGCGGCACACTGAAAAGCTGTGTCAGCTGCCAGTCAGGCACCTGGGCGGATCTCGACATTGTCAGGATCCCTGCAGAGCCTGGAATGGGTCTGTGACATCAGCCCATCTGGCAAGTTTTGCCTAAAAGCCCACGATCGGTTGAATCTGGGTCATAGGAGTGCAGAACTAAGTGCACTCCTGTGACCAACAGAAGAATGGCTAAAAAAAGCTTTGGCCATACTTCTCCTTTAAGGCCTCCTTCGCATGGCTGTTTTGATGCATCCACCGGATTCCAGCGGCAATCTGGATTTGGCATGTGAATAACAGCAGTCGCTTAGTCTATATAAACAAATGTGTCAGCTGTTCGCATGTAGCTACACACAAAGTGGTTCGGGACGGATGTCCAAGCCCGGACGGAGTTGGCCGAGTCCAGGGGAAATGACCAGAGCATGCGAATAGCAGCGGCTGCTCAGCCTATATAAATGAATAACAGGCACCTGATAGCTACCACTGCTATTCACATGCATGGTCTGGTTATTCCAGCCACAAGAATCTGCTGACTCCTGCTGCTGGATGCAGGACAATATGAAGGAAGTAAGCTGGCAAATTTACAAACATACAACTTTGCATGTTTATCACAAATATGTAAAGGTTCACTTCCAAGAACCAGTAATACTAGCTGTGGCTTCTAATGTACGTTCTTAGCTTTCAGGACCTCATGACAAGTCTCCCAGTAGTAATGACAACACATAAGAACCTGTAAATACACAGTACATAATCCATATAGAGTAGCCACAGCCAGGTATATCTCACTGAACACAAAGGCAGTGAAAGATCTACCTTGTTTTTGCTTGAACTGAAACATGGGACCTACCAAGACCTTGCATAAAGGCGGCATACATGATTTATATTTTTTTGGTTGATGGTTGAGCAAAAAAAAATTTGCAGATTCCCCCATCCATACATTCACTGGGGATGGGGGGAATTCTTCCCATTGTATTCTGGATGGGGAAACTTCCCTGTTATAACATTACAATGATCAGTGTTGCCATCTATAGCTGGCAGCACTGATTTTGCGGCAAACACCTAACAGGCTCGTTGTACATTTTGATTGATAGGCTGACTTGTGTACAACCAGGCTGCCCATACATAGATTGATAATCGTCTGGTCCCTGTTGGATTGTCTGAGTTTCAATTCACATATGGCCAGCTTAAGTTGGTAGGCGAGTAAATGTGGGGCAGGCAGTGACAGGTTTGTTTCTTTTCCTCTAAAATGATGGGAACAATGAGAATTTAAACATGCAGTGATTTCTCAGCATCTCAGGAAATCTTTGCATGCAGTAACATGCTCATAAACATTCATTATCATTCTCTAGTTCACAATATATGGCTGCCGAAAAAAAACTGCAAATAAAAAAATGTCACACCACCCAAAAGGGTCCTTCTTTCTCCAGAGAAAAATCTGCTACCTGCAGTTCTCACCATCACGGCTGTAGTGTAGCCAAAATGTGATAACTTTCATCTCCTATCTATGGTGCACTGTGGCTGATTTAGGAAAATGAAGGATTGCATTATGTCAGATGCAGCAGTAATTTTCTTAGTGGTGGGATTTCATGATACAGTTAACATAGAATATTTAGTTATGTTTGTGTATAGAGATCTGTAGAATGCACCAAGAGGATACATATGTTCATAGCAGATAACCGTATAATTGAATGCTTGCACAGTGTTATCAAAGATTGGCTGCTCCTGTTTTCATATATAAAACATTATTGGGCTCGGTTTACACTGAGGCCGCCTGACAAGTCGTGCTCCATGCAGTGCAATAAAACCGTTCTGAGTCGCTCTGACTAAGAAAAAAGGTTCCTGTACCTTTTGGGGGCAAATTCAGAGTGACGTGCATTAACTTATACAGTAAAACCTTGGTTTGAGAGTAACTTGGTTTAAGAGCGTTTTGCAAGACAAGCAACATTTTTAATAAATGTTGTCTTGATATACAAGCGATGTCTTGATATAAGAGTAGCATCATTTCACAACGGAGTATAAAAAAGAAGAGAGGAGCCTCTAAGTGTAGCAATACGGTTACATTTAATGAAGGTTCAACATTTAGCAACTTATTGCTACACTTCTCTTCTCTTTTATACCCTGTAAAAAAAATGCTTTGATATATACAAGTGCTTTGGATTACAAGCATGTTTCTGGAATGAATTATGCTTGCAAACCAAGGTTTTACTGTATTACAGAAGTCGTTTGCAAGCCGCACTAAAGTCGTGCTGTACGGGGCGGCTTCAGAGTCAAGCGACTTTGAAGCTGCCCTGGTGTGAACTTTAAGGTATCATACAAGCTTATATAATAACATCTAGTGACTTGATCAGAAAATCTAAAAAGTAGTTCTTCACTCACATTCATCTTCCGTCGGCAGCGGGACAAATTGAGGAGAAGTGACACCTTGAGTTCTCGAAAAGTCTTCAGATCCTCTCCAAATCCCTCACGAGGAAATTTCTTCATGGCGTATTGGTATCTCTGTGCAGCTTCTTTTACTTTCCCTTTCTGAGGGAGCAAAGGCATGGTACTCACAAACACTATGTTCTCTAACAGTTCAACCAACTACCTGTAGCTATTAATATACTTCTGTCTTCAACATTGGTCTTTAGTATTTTTATGGTCACGCTTTCCAATACTCAACAATCTTTTCTCATATTCTTAGCCTGGGCAAAATCCATTTACATTTATTACCCTCTATTAATTCCTTACTAAGGACCTCATAACTGGCTGTACATCCTAAAGCAACAATCTCAATGGCAGAATAATAAAAGAGAGAGGCTAAAGGGTTGCTGAAGGAAACAAAAGATTGTTTATTCAGACACCATGAGGCCCTCCTATTTACCTGATACACTCAAAGCCCCCTTAACGTAATTTACCACTTCTAGAAAGCATGTAATAAACGCCCTGCCCCTGACATTCTAGCCACTATTGGAGGCCTTATCTCTCAGATCCCCACTGTCCTGGTAGTACCAAATCTTATGTATGCAAAAGTGTCTTCTGATTAGAAGAAAGCAGTATAGGTTTGAATGTCCCAAGCAGAGACATCTACTAAGGTGCCCCACATATTCCAAACCGGTCATCCAACACCTTCAGTTGGATCCGAATGTTGGTCTGGGTGTGATAGGTAAAGTCCTGTCACTTCAATTATCTGACTGGAGGTTCAGAAATATTTGTGTGTCATACAATGATATTGCAAAGCTTATTTACAAGTCCGTCATACACATCCAGCTATGCCATTAGTTTTTTTTTTTTTTTTTTAAGTAAGCCTCCATCAAAGGATATTTTCATACAAATAAATTCTGATCAGATGTCAAGAAAAATCAGGAATGTTATGTGGACTAACTAAAATATGGGGCCAGTAGAACAGGCCAAGAAGGTCTTGCTCAACAGCTACATTACATCATTGCAACCAACCAGATTCAAAACTGCACAGCAAATAACAGCTGGAGAATAGAGGGTTGGCTGCTCTGGGACTGTTCATTTACAGTAGTCTGTATGAAGGACATGTTAATATGTTTTGATACATGAAGTCACATGTGTAGGACACAAACTATTTCTCTTTCGTTCATTGACGGACACAGCCTTCTTTGACATTAGGCAGAATCTCCTGGTAGGAAGAACCATAACCCTAATGTCAGAGAAGGCTGTGTCCGTCTATGAACTCCGAGAAATTGATTTTACGGTGAGTACAAAAATCCTATTTTCTCTTTCGTTCATAGACGGACACAGCCTTCTTTGACATTAGGGTTATGCTTCTTCCTACCAGGAGATTCTGCCTAATGTCAAAGAAGGCTGTGTCCGTCTATGAACTCCGAGAAATGGATTTTACGGTGAGTACAAAAATCCTATTTTTCTTGCTGGAAGTGGAAATCCCAAATGTTAAAATATCACTATCTCTTCTTAGCTACTGCCCACTCTCTACTTGCACGCTCACCAACAACCTCATATCCTGACATAAAAATCACATGCCTCCATTCTGAACCGTCTTACTAAGTTTGCATCTTCCAAGCTTCTCCCAGGCTCCTCACCTTGTAGAACATGTCTCCCTCTTCCATCAGTTTACTCAGCAGAATGATCATGATGTCTGGCTTGGACGTTGCCATGGCCCAGGTGGCTGGACCTGTAGTGTACAGGATGCATGATGGGTAAAAAAACTAATACAATGCAAGGGGAAGAACCAAATGGGGGAGGGGGGGGGAATCAAGAGAAGGAAGAAGATACAACATTGGGTCATACAAATGGGAGACAGAAAGGACAGGGTGAAACAAGAGAGACCAGGGCTGAATGTTGGGTGGGGATAAATACTGGGACCAGGAGAACAAATATAGGTGCAGTTTGAATGAAAGTGGTTTAAAATATCCAGGAAGGGAGAAGGACCATTTATAAACTGGTGAGACTGAAAAATGGCCAAGCTCTCTGCTTTAATAATGCTATATATATATATATATATATATATATATATATATATATATATATATATATATATATATATTACTGAACCAAATATAGATACTCAGGAATAAGAATGCAGAATTTGTCCAGTTTTTCAGCCTGAGCAAGTTTTGAAAATGTTCAGAGGAGAGGAAGAAAAGAGTTCTCAGGAGGTAATGTATGTACCTAAGTGATACAAATGTTTGAGTGTAACCCCAAAAATAAGTGTTTGTTTGTCCTAAAAAAAAAACACGAATTTATCAAACCATCTGAAACAGGAACTGTCCTTGATCCCAGTATTAACCAATTAGATTTGGAGGTTTATACTTTTCACGTAAAACAGAAAGTTTTCGAAATTCAAAGGGGAAGCAAAGGCAGTTTTGTTTATTCAGACATTTTGACAAATGAGTCTGAACATACACCAGGGCGTCAGACTGACACCCAGCAGGGTCTACAGATAAAAAATGTCAAATCCACATATCTTTTGTGCATATCCGTTTGGTCCTCTATGCAGCATATGATAATATATGCTTCTAACTGTATGAGGCAGGAACAGTCACTAAGCAGCAACATGCCAGGTAAGGGCAGTCAGTAAATTATTAGCTTAAAGCAGCCAAATGTGTTAGTAAATGTTCACCCATGCTTTTATTCTCATGAAGATATTTTTGTTAACTCTAATTATTAGGGTTTTATAGGACTAAATTAAGCCACATCTATATTTATGGTTAGAAAAAGATTTAAATGAGAACTGCACTTTTAAAACATGTTAGCTTTGCAAATATAACCCCTTACCTCAGCTTTTTCCTCCCTGTGCTGTGAGAGCTGTCATCCCAGGACAATGGAAACATTGATTTGTTTACATTCAGCCTGTCTGCATTGTACAGTATATAAAGAGCATCAAGTATGCAGTTCAGAATGAAGTATTACAAGTAAGGACTTAGCTCCACATATCTGTGCAAATTAATGTCTTGAAAGCTAGGAGCCATAAATGACTACTATTGTTATAGGGAACTGCACTCATGTAATCACTAGTGAAACAAACCACAAACTGCTAGAATCCCTGCATAACAAATAAATAAGTCCCATCTCCCTCCTCCATATCACTACAGACTGTCAACCATGAAAAGCAAAAAGCAAATGTAGAGGTTGCCTCCTTATCCCTAGACCGGATTTGCAGGCATTTTGCACTCCACACCTAATGGTACAGACAGGATGATTATAAACAAGCAATGTTAGCACTAGTATGGGCCTTTGATGAGAGTTTTAACACCCTTCTGACCCCTTTTAACAGCCCTTTAACAGGGTCTTTATGCCAGGGCAGGACATACTTCCAATCAAGTGATTGGCTGTCATATGACCGGGAGCCCATCCTGCTGGTTCCTGATCATAACTAAAGTGAGCACGCTCTGCACAGAAACCAGACCAGGTCAGCAAGAGCTTAAACCACAGGGATAGAAAATTAGAGTAGTCGGTAATATTTGCAGAATTTCCTGTTGTACCATGGCATATTTATGGAACTAATGTGTTTAAAAAGTCAACTCATTATTATTGTCAAGCATTACTTTATTTGTAATACGTGCTGTCAAAAAACACAACAATCAGCCCAAGGGACATCACTTACAGTCAGTAGGACATGTCCCTTGTGCTGATGCCTCTTCTGTTAGGCCCCGTACACACCATAGAATCCATCTGCTGAAAAATCTCAGCGGATCGGTTTCAGTGGATAGATTCTATGGTGTGTACATTCCTGCGGATATTTATCCGCGGAAATTTCCCAATTCCAGCAGATAAAAATTTGTAGACATGTCTACAAATCTATCCGCTTGAATTGGCTCCCGCGGATCGATCCGGTGGTCTGTACAGACTCACCGGATCGATCCGTCCGAAGGGATCCCCCGCATGCGTCGTAATGATTCGACGCATGCGTGGAATTCCTTATATGACAGCGTCGCGCTCGTCGCCGCGTCATCATCGCGGCGACGGCGCGACACGTCATCGCGAGGGGATTTCGTCGCGGATTTCAATCCTATGGTGAGTACACTCCATCGGATCCAAATCCGCTGAAATCCTCGAGAGGATTTATCCGCGGAAACGGTCCGCTGGACCGTATCCGCGGATAAATCCTCTCGTGTGTACTAGGCCTTAGGTGAAATCCTCCACCATTGATGGAACCACACTGCTGTAATCTTCCGCTGTGGCTGATAGAACTGTGGGAGTTGTTACAGGCTCATCAGGAGTGCTCGACTATGCCCACCCTTTTCACCCAGCTCCTCCATTCATAGAATCCGATACTGCAGCTTCTATGAATGAAACATGATCTATGTATGGGGGGAGGACCTTTCATTCATCACCCATTCACAAATCGCAGAAAGTGTCAGCCTTAAGTTCTAATTACTCAGAAATAGTCTTCAGCCCATACTCAAAACATTTTCTACTACAGTGCTTGGAGAGAGAGGTAAGTGTAATGTGTAAGTTACACTTATCCCAGTGGCGGCCTTGATATGCTGCAGGAAAAATCTCAGCTCTCCTGATGTTCACTTAGTAGCGGCAGAGTTCAGTTCCTGCCTTCTGCTCAAAGTAGACAGGAAATCTCCATAGATATTCTGTGCAGCTGAACCCTTCTATTGATATGTTGCAGAGGGTATAGAATTCTGCGAGCCTCAGGGGAACAGCAAGAGCAGGAAGCTACTTCTTGGGAGAGCCCACTCTGTGTGAAGCCTTGGCCATTACTTGAAATCAGCAGTATGGAGACTGAATGGCCTGTTGGTAACGGCTGTCATAGCCGCTCAGCAGTACAGTCCGCTTACTCTTTCCTGAAAAATTGTTTTTAACATTATCCCAAGTCTACAAACCTCAGTACTTTCTATAATGCCCCCTGATATTTATCAAAATCTAATTTGAAAGTTGACATATCGATATTTAAAAATATGAATGGATTCTAAACATATTGACTTTAATTTATTGATTGTAAGTCAGCTGTGCATAAGGAAAAAATAAAGATTTTCACTTATGGTAAAATCAGCTGAATCCATGATTGTGTCCTCAAATAAAAAGAGGCTACAATATGTCCACTAGGGGGACCTATATCAACACAGGAGCAGCCAGAGTAGCACTCCAAAATAATATTTCCAAATAAGGAAAACCCTTGGGAAACTGGTGGATGGTATTATCACACAAATGGGGCAAGTGCAATTTAAACGTAGTCAGTGCTTCAGCTATTTTAGTGCTCGGTCCATGTGCGTAACTGGTGAGTAAGCATGCGGAGCAAAGCTGTGAAGAGAGAGCAAGTTCTAACCTTTGGGTCGGCTTGGTAAGGTCTGACAGCCTTAAAGCAGCAAAGAAGGTCAGAGTGGATAACAAAACAGAGGGAGAAAGAAGGAGTGTGCCGAGTGATCAATGGAATCAAATTTGGAGGATAAGTAGGCAAAGAGATGGAGGACATTGAAAAGTTGGGATTAGTGAGGAGGGAACAGGGCAAAGTGAATGTGGCAGACATTGGAGGTGGGGGGGGGGGGGTGTAGAGTTAAAAAAAAGAAAAGAAAAAGAAATAAACATTGGGGACCAGGAAGAACAACAGAAAGGAACGGGGTGGTGTGGAAAAGCAACAGACACAGAGGTAGTGAGAGGGAGCATTGGCGATAAACGGATGGAGTGACAGAGGAGAGAAAACAAACCATGTAGCAGGAGTGAGAGAGCAGCGAGCACAGAAGCTTAATGTCTGAGCAGCAGATCATCAACAAGCAGCAGTGACGGGGCAGTGAGAACGCGGCTAACCAGTGATGGACATTACAACACGCAGCGACAAAGATTCCACCAGAAGTGGGTCTAAAAAGGGATTCTGCTGTGCTAGGCACTGAAACAGATTAGAAAACTGGCAAGCAGTGGGTGATATGGTTAATAGTCGCTGTTTTGGTCTTTGGAATATACAGTAGAGGTGCAATTCTGTGGCCTTAATTCTTGTAAGGTTCACAATATTAAGCTGAAGCTGACAGGGAACATGCAAGCCTGTTTATACTGACAATAAACACAATGGGAAACTTTACATCTGGACATCTGAACTTTCTGTAGGACGAGGGGGGTAGCAAGGGCATGTCACTGCTTTGTCACTTACCTATCTTGGCTCCTTTCTTTAGAAGAGCCACAACAACTGAAGTGTTCCTGCAACCTACAGCTCTGTCCAGGGGGCGCATTCCACTATAATCCACGTGTTCGATCATTGCACCATGGTCCACCAGAAACTGGACCTGTAAACAGGAGCAGATGAACTTCATCAGGACTTCGTAAAGTGCAGGTAACTAGTCTGTACATAATGGTGGAAAGAAAAGTGTACTGAGGTGTGATTGCCTGCAGCAGGCCGATGGAGGGAGACAGCCAATGGGAGCTAGTCTTACTGAATGCTGAAGAACAGATATGCATTGCTCATCAATCTAATGGATATTATACAGAGTACAGTGGGTTGGCAGAAATACAAGTGCTGGAACAGAATCACACAATGCTTTCAAGAAATAGATCACACTGGGTTAACAATGCCACGGTACAGAGTACTTCCAGGGTATATAAGGCGCTTCCAGGATACAGAAGTTATCCAACACATTGGAAGACCTCCACAAGCAGCTGTAATTGGTTATTTTCCCTTATTTTGTGTGTCTAAAGCAGGTCTGCAAGAACGAAAGATCACACAGGGTTCTGCTTGGAAGTTCAAGTAAGAATTGATAGATCTATTGGCACCTGTTGTTCTGGTTAGAGATCCGTCTACCACCCAATCGTGGCAACTGCCAGGCCATTAAAAGCTACTACTTAGCAAATCTGTCTTCTATATCTTATAATATACATCTCCTTACTCTATGCTATATCGATGTATATCAGATTATTATATCACATGGATTACTCACCACATCAGCATCCCCATAGAAGGCTGCGAGATCCAGGGGCGTACGTCCGTTCTTATCAGCATGGTCAGTGGCTGCTCCGTTTTCCACCAGTGATCTCACCACAGGAAGGTGTCCCTTCAGACAGGCCCAGCTTAAAGCTGTCAAACCCTCCTTATCCATGAGGCCTATGGAAGCTCCTAAAAAAGGGGTAATAAATCATATTACAAAAGGAATCTAAAATTATTGCTTCAGTCTACTACAATGCAGGCCGTGATATAAAGCTTAAGAAGGTCACCGTCAGACTTTAAAACCTTGTTTAGAGGGAAGCTAAAGTTTGGGGAGAAAAGTATAAATATACATTTACTACAAGACAAACTATTCCCAGACCACTACTGGTTATCTAAAAGGACAGAACAAGAGAGCAAATTTCTTTGAGGTACAAATGGACAAGAGTGGCGTTGGGATTTTTGAGGTGCAAAGAAAATAAATCAAATTAATTATTTTAAAATATTTTACTTTTAATTTTGAGAAACAAAATAAAAAATAGATAAAAAGTGTATAGCAGTGGCAAGTACAAATGCACATGCATCTCACAACTTCAAAACGCAGCTCCTTTGGAGATGTGAGATGCATGTGCATAAAATTAATACAACTTAATGTAACACGTTGTTTGATTTATTAATTTTAATACATATGTCTTTTTAGAAGCCTTGTACGTTTGATCGGACAGTTTCCCTTGAAGAAGCCCGATTTATGGGCGAAACAGGACAGGAATTTCATTCTACCATGCTGTCCTGTAAAAATTTGGATATTTGTACTTGCCACTGCTATACTCTTTTTATCTATTTTTTATTTTGTTTCTCAAAATAAATTTTTTTTATAATTTTTTTTTTCAAAATGTTTTATTTATAAATAAGCAGAGGAGCCGGTCCGGACCACAACATATGCATACATTCCAACAGAATCAGCAATATCAATACATGAACAGAGGAAGACAGCAAAAAACATGACGGCAAGGTGTCGCATTTGGCTCTTATCACTAACGGGTCTCTGTAGGGTCCATGCCCTCCAAGGATGGCAACAGAAGCCTCAACCTGAGAGCCACTACGATTCCCCCTCACTCTATTCGGGGCAGTCACGACAGGTCATTGTTGTCTATTACAGTTAGTGGGCGTAGCCACACATATGTGGATGTGGAACAAAAATCAAGGTCCGGGAGGACCAGCCCCCTCTCCCATTTTCCGTGTTTTTCTTCGAGGGAGTGGAGTAGAAACTTAGTAGGGGTAAAGGGGGAGAGAAAGAGAGAAGTAGAGGGAAGAGAAGGGAGGAGGGAGGGGCGCTGCGCAGGCAAGGGTGTCCCAAAGCGCCCTTTATGGGCGTTATTTACATAATGAGTTTCTGAGGATCGAAAAATTATCAGTGTTTCTTATACCGCTAAGGAGAGGTCAGTCCGGCTCTCTGAGGGACTGTCCTTCCTCCGAATATTTAAACACATTCCAGATCTGCCAGGTTTTGGTGTAAGCTTCCTGCCTTTGTTGGCTAGAAAGGACCAGGTCCTCCATGTAGCTGATCTCGTCCACCTTCCTGAGCCAGAGTGCCATCGTTGGCAGGTGGGGGGATTTCTTTGCACCTCAAACACCTCAAATGCCAACGCCACTCTTGTCCACTTAATTAATTTGGGGATTGGTGCTATAAACTCTAGCATTTAGGTGCATCTTTGGGTAACCAAATTTATGACATACTGTTTGCTGTAGATTGTTTGAGTGTCTCTGTCATTTGACTTCCACAGATTTAATATTATCTTAACATGACATAAAAATATATTTTAATTTATTAATTCTTGGCCTGATTGTGTATATACAGACTTTTTTTTGATGTGTAGAATTTTTGTATAAAAATGTTCCACAATGCCTAGTTATAAATTTATAATTGAGCTACTTTGTTTCCGATGTGTGCATAACACACAAACTCCAGCAGTTTGTTTAAAGCATGGTTGGGTTAAAGTGTACCTAAACCCAAATACATTTTTTTACATACATCAATCAGCCATAACATTATGACCACTGACAGGTAACGTGAATAACATCGATTATCATTACAATGGCACCTGAAAGTGGGTGAGATATATTAGTCAGCAAGTGAACATGTTGTCCCTGATGTTAATGTGTTGAAAGTGGAACAAATGGGCAAGCTTAAGGATTTGCGCAACTTTGACAAGGGCCAAATTGTGATGGCCAGATGACTGGGTCAGAGAAACCCCAAAACTGCAATTCTTGTAGGAAGTTCCCGGTCTGCAGTGGTCTAGACCGACCAAAAGTAGTTCAAGGTAGAAAAACTAGCGACAGGGTCATGGGCAGCCAAGGCTCATTGACGTGTGTGTGTGTGTGTGTAGCCTATTCTGGCCTGTGTAGTCCGATCCAGATGAAGAGCTACTGTAGCTCAAATTGCTGAAAAAGGTAATGCTGGTTCTGATAGAAAGGTGTCACAACACACACAATGCATTGCAGTTTTGTTGTGTATGGCGCTGTTTAGCCACAGGCTGGTTAGGGTGCCCATCCTGACCCGTGTCCACAGCCAAAAGTGTCTACAATGGGCATGTGAGTATCAAAACTGTGGAAAAGCAGACACCAGGATGCACCAAAGGAAGTCAAATCAATAGAGGCTCCTTCTTGCAACTTACAGGGCCCAAAGGATCTGCTACTAATGACTTGGTGCCAGATACCTTCAAAAGTCTAGTATAGTCCATGTCTTGATGGATCAGTAATAGGTGGGTAGTCATGTTTTGGTTGATCGGCGTATACTGCAACTTACCCATTCTCATCTGTGATGTCTGCATTGTTTTCTGTGTTTCTACCGGTAATATACTGTCTGCCCGCAGGTGACAATGCTTACAATTCTGTATCTATGGAACAGCTGTGCTGTCACCCTAGGTCAGGAAGTGTGTTAGGACTATAGAGCACCTCCTCATCTACACAAGACAGGAAGCACAGCATTGTTTACGATTTTAGTGCAGCATTGTCAGCTCATTAAAGGAGGTTAGAAGATCATTGGATTTCTGGCAGAATTGACAGGTATTTTTGCACTCATTGAACAGATATAAACAAACACTTTCAAAGGTATATTTTACAGACCAATGAGATATCTTATAAAGGTTTACATATGCGAAGCTGTGGCCCTGGGAGAAGGCAACTATAACCACATGGCTTTACTAACCTTGTGCCAGCAGAAAATCCACAGTGGCTACATGTCCTTCTGAAGCAGCGGTCATTAATGGAGTACGTCCCTGCTTGTCTGCCATGCTAACATCTGCACCATGTGTAAGCAGCAAATCAACAATCTGTGAAAGAAAGAACTATTCAGTCTTTGTATCCATCAATTATTTAGCTATAAAAGACCAAGTGACCATCTGCAATGTTACCTGCCAATGTCCCTGTCGAACGGCACTAAATATTGGAACAACACCTCTCCGGTTAGGTTGGGATACGGCAGCCCCTTGTTCTAACAATAGGCGGCAAACCTCCAGCTTTCCACGGCCTGCAGCAGCTGTAAGAGCTGTGAGAAGGGGTCGATAGTAAGAATAGGTATGTACAAAAATGTATAGAATAGAGAAATATATAATAAGAGAAGATAAAGGGACAGAAAACAAAATGATAAAACAATGACTGACGTAAATACATTACACTGAACAGATTCCAGCATCAGTGAAGTGTAGACAAAACTCCCTAAAGAGCGCACAGCCTCAGCACTCACCCGTCTCCCCCCACAGACTATCAAAGCTGTTGATCTGAGCTCTCTCTTCCTCTTCTTCATCCTTTTCTGGTAAGTCCAGGAGGTAAGAGACAATCTGAAAAAATAAAAAACAGATGCTAAATCAAACTGACCCTGAAAAACTGGATCTACGTCATTATGAGGTGTGCTTTCCCCCAATCAGTTTATTTCACCCAATTCTTTGCCACACTAAAATGTAAGAAAGGACATGATGTGAAACAAACAACTTCAGCACAGGGAAAAAAATCAACCCCTAAAACACCATTGGCTGCTGTCCTAAACAAAAATAATCTTTTATGCCGCGTACACACGGTCGTTTTTTGTGATGAAATAAAACAACGTTTTAAAAAACGTCATTTAAAATGATCGTGTGTGGGCTGATCGTGTGTGGGCTTTATGTCGTTTTTTGTCTTCTAAAAAACAACCAAAAAAATATTCGAACATGCTTCAATTTTTTATGTCGTTTTTCAAAATGTCATTTTTTGTGTCATAAAAAAATGATTATGTGTGGGCTAAAACGACGTTTTTAAACCCGCGCATGCTCAGAAGCAAGTTATGATGCGAGCTTGAATGGAACAGAGTGCCGTCATACGTGTTGTACGTAACCGCGTTTTGCTAGAGCATTTTAAAAAAACGATGGTGTGTAGGCACCGTCGTTTTTTACAAGACAAAAAACGACCGTGTGTACGCGGCATTACTGTTATAAGGAATCCCATTAGTTCACCTCATCAAAAACGGTCATCCCAGGGGCCCTGGCAAGGTTCCTCGGATATTAAAAAGTGGCATCAGTATAAAATAGTTTTACTGCAATAAAAAAACACATGCAGGCGGGAGTTCAGTCACTTACCACTCCAAATAACTAAAAGGGCCATTGCACCCACAATACATCATAACTTAATTTATGTATAGAAGAATTTAATAAAAAAAAAAATGGATGAGAAAACAATTCAGAAGATTAACCACTAGCCCACCAGCCATTATACTGCGGCAGGTCGGCTCTCTCCCGCAAATCGCCATAGCTGTACGTCGGCCCTTTGAAAGGCTACAGCAGGCAAGTGCGCCATCGGAAGCGCACGCCGGCTGCCCGGCAGGGGGAGCAGATGCACGCGACCATCGGTCACGATGACCGCCGACCACGTGTGATCGCGGGCATGGCATTTGTGTGTGTAAACACACAAATTCCGGTTCTGTCAGGAGGGGAGAGACTAGCTAGCTAGGAACAATGATCTGGCTTCTCCTCTAGTCATTCAAATCCCCCCACAGTAAGAAACACACCTAGTAAACACATTTAACCCCTTAATCGCACCCTAGTGTTAACCCCTTGCCTACCAGTGACATTTACACCGTAATCATTCCTTTTTTATAGCACTGATCGCTGTATAAATGTCAATAGTCCCAAAAGTGTCCGGTCAGTCTTCCAGTCCCAATAACAAAAATCGCTGATCGCCACCATTACTAGTAAAAATAATAATAAAAATGCCATAAATATATTCCCTATTTTGTAGACGCCATAACTTTTGCGCAAACCAATCAATATATGCTTATTACGATTTTTTTACCAAAAATATGTAGTAGAATACATATCCGCCTACTAATTGGGGATATTTATTATAGTAAAAACTAAAAAATACTGATTTTTTTCCTCTTTTAAATTGTCGCTCTTATTTGTTTATAGCGCAAAAACAAAAACAAAAAATGCAGTGGTGATCAAATACCACCAAAAGAAAGCTCTATTTGTAGGGGGGGGGAAAAAGACGTCAATTTTGTTTGGGTACAATGTCACACGACCACGCAATTGTCAGTTAAAACGTTGCAGTGCTGTTTTGCAAAAAATGGCCTGGTCATTAAGGAGGTAAATCTTTCTGGGCTGAAGTGGTTAAAGAAGAACTGTCATAATACCGTTAAAATTAATTACAGGTTGAGCAATGTATAAAGACCTTGTATTGACTGCAATCATTTTCTAGCTTGGTCTCTTCCCTCTCTGCTCTTCCCCTCACAGGAGCCAAATTTGCAGGCGTTACCCTTATGAGCAGTGACAGAGCACAGCTGCCACTGCCCCTATTCACTGTACTTAACTTAAACAAAGCAAACTTACCAATTAGCCACAATCTGTATAGTGCATTGGAAAGCGGAGCCTTGCTCTATTACCCCCAGCCTCTGCCTGCACATACACAGACTGAGCACATGTCAGCAGCACAGACAGAACTCTGGTGTCATCACGCCTATGTTGTTGTTCACTATTGTGATGGCCCTCCCTTGGCATTCCTACAACAGTGTGCCCCCTTCCCCTTGCATTCATGTGATCATGCTTGTCTTGGAAAAAAAGCAGAGAGAGGGAGACAAGAGCCAACAACGAAAGCGTCTGTCTCCTTTAGATAGAGTTGTCAGAGATGGGGGGACATGCTGTTGGTCGCTGAATCTCAACCTGTGCTACATCCCATAGCATGGGGCCAAGTCCATGCTGGGACTTAGATGAATAAAGCAGCCATAGAAACCAAGATTTCTTCTGTAGGCCTCTTGTACACCACTTTTTGAATGATCTGAACACAGGTGCATTGTTCTCTATGGAACAATACACACACCTGACTACAGCTGTGAAATAAGAATTGAGTGCAGTAATTTTGCATCAGTGGCATAGTTGACTTCCTCCTGACCTGGCGTTAACCTGCTTCAAAATCGCACAGGAACGTGGTCTGCATTCCTGGTGGTGCAATTTTCAGGCTAAAATTAGACCAAAAAAGTTGTTCATGTACTACTTTTGTTTTACAAACCTTTTTATTAGAGAAATGCAAAAGAAAAGTACCATAACGAGGTCTAAGGTACATTACATAAACGTAGAAATGTGTTGTTTTCCTTCACAAAAACAGCAACGTTCGATACAGAATATATTAAGAAGTACTCTAAACAGTGTGGTTGATGCCCCAAAACTTTGTTAAACATGCACTACTTTTTTTTAAAAACACACTGCACCAAATCACATAGTACTGCTTTGCAATCTCTGTTTGAGATGCACGTCCAGTGCGTTTGCAACACGTGCAGGAAACACGCACAGAGCGTGGGTTCCTCACACTGTGTTCTGTTTTGAATGAGCCCTCAAGCAGGTTTTGCTCATCTATAGACTAGGTAAACAAAGTAAAAAAATCCCAATGACACAGGCAGGCGACATTGAAAAGACTTTGGCAGAGCAGGGAGTAATATTTACAAACACACAGCTAACTTTTGGGTCTCAAAAAAAGAATGACCAACTGACAATCTGGTGCCGCCTTTTTCTTAACATAGCAGCTTTACTCCAACATTGAACTTTGTCCATGTGGTCTACTGGTGTATCCTGGATATACAACTGTTCTGTTTGAGGTTGTTAAAAAAGTAGAAAGAGATTAACTGCTATATCTAAAGCTATTTAGTCAGGATCACTACAGTCACCACAGGCCACAAAAACATTCAAATACACTTGTTTCCACACACTTGTTCCGTTTAAAAAAATATGAAGAGCCAGCCAGCCCTGTGTTTCGTTTCCTAGAACTGTCAATACGCTGCATTTTCCTACCCACATCTTGAGACAGGAGACTCTGAATGGGTCATTGCCACCAAGACTGGATCTACTCTTCAAATGCAGATTTGATTAATAGAAAATAAGCGTGTGGAAATACCAAATAATAAAATAAATCATAAAGATACAAACCAAAGGAATCTGTGCAGACCACTGACACTAAAGTTCTTAGATTCTTGAATATCAAGCTATTAAGAATTTGGGAGATGGAAATGAGCGTAGGTGTTCTATTAGAGGCTATATAGATAATATCTTGTTCTGCATTCAGCTTCAAACAGTGAGAACAGTCTTGTTCAAACCTGATTGTTATTTTAGTGTTAGGAATACTCCAGGGGGTACAAAAACAGCAGCCAAGAAAATAGTGTTAGTCCGTTCTAACATGTAGCAAAAAACGCGAAGTGAGGCGCATCCATTTCTAATCACTTTGTAATATTATATTCCTGTACAATGAACCCCTGGGGACCCTCTCCCACCCCCTGACATTTGCTCTACCTATCTTCTTGAATACTAGATGTTCTTACCTCCGAGTATCCCATGCTGGCGGCTGCAATCAATGCTTGCTGGATGGCCTGGCTCTTCTTTAGGATTCCCGACTGCTGTCCAGCCACAGTCCAGTCACACTGGATGAGGTATTTCACTACCTCCAGGTGGCCCCGGAGAGCAGCGTGGACAAGGGCACATTGCCCGTTCTTATCCAAGAGATCCACCTGCAGGCACAGACAAAAAGAAGGAAACAATAAGAGGAAGAGATCAGATTTTTTTTAAGGGCTTAGTGAACATGAACCAATGAATACTTCTCACATTCTGTACGGTTTGCCTTTTTTTCTTTTTTATGTTGCCATGTCGTCTGGCAGTCAGTCAACTGTCAAGTGAACAACCTGCAGGCTTGGGCAGGTTCCCAGGCACCAGGTTATGCGGGGGCGAGGACAGAATGTCTGTGTTGTATGCAGCCCCTAGATATCAACCCCATGGTTCTACCTGCAGGAGGGTGCTGTGAGCATGGCATGTATAACATAATACAGCCACACAAAACTAAAATATACCATCTAATTAACTCCTGGCAGCACAAAATTACATTCTCTGCATCATTACAGTTGTAGGACAGGTATTGATAAATGAAACATTCTGTAACAAGATTTTAAAGCCACCAAGCTTATGTATACACAGAATCTGTAACAACTTTACCCACTTAACGCCCGCCGCTCGCCTATTTACGTCCACAGAATGGCACGTACAGGCAGATGGGCGTATATATACGTCTCTGCCTTCTAGCGGGTCGGGGGTCCGATCGGGGACCCCCCCCTGCTGCGTGCGGCTTACCTCGGGGAGAGATCTGGGACGACGGCGCGGCTATTCGTTTATAGCCGCCCCGTCGCGATCGCTCCCCGGAGCTGAAGAACGGGGAGAGCCGTATGTAAACACGGCTTCCCCGTGCTTCACTGTGGCGGCTGCATCGATCGTGTCATCCCCTTTATAGGGGAGACACAATCGATGACATCACTCCTACAGCCACACCCCCCTACAGTTGTAAACACACTAGGTGAACCCAAACTCCTACAGCGCCCCCTGTGGTTAACTCCCAAACAGCAACCGTCATTTTCACAATAAACAATGCAATTTAAATGCATTTTTTGCTGTGAAAATGACAATGGTCCCAAAAATGTGTCAAAATTGTCCGAAGTGTCCGCCATAATGTCGCAGTGACGAAAAAAAAAATCGCTGATCGCCGCCAATAGTAGTAAAAAAATAATAATTAATAAAAATGCAATAAAACTATCCCCTATTTTGTAAACGCTATAAATTTTGCGCAAACCAATCGATAAACACTTATTGCGATTTGTTTTACCAAAAATAGGTAGAAGAATACGTATCGGCCTAAACTGAGGGAAAAAAAATGTTTTATATATGTTTTTGGGGGATATTTATTATAGCAAAAAGTAAAAAATATTGAATTTTCAAAATTGTCGATCTATCTTTGTTTATAGCGCAAAAAATAAAAACCGCAGAGGTGATCAAATACCACCAAAAGAAAGCTCTATTTGTGGGGAAAAAAGGACGCCAATTTTGTTTGGGAGCCACGTTGCACGACCGCGCAATTGTCTGTTAAAGCGACGTAGTGCCGAATCGCAAAACCTGGCTTGGGCATTTAGCTGCCTAAAGGTCCGGGGCTTAACCGGTTAAACAGTGTGCAGACCAAGGGCCTGCAACAGCAACATATTCATATGATCAACGTGTAAATGTTATGGTGATGCCAATAGTGTCACCTACATTTTAGATGACTTGCAGGCCACCTTGTGACCCTAACCAATGTTAAACCATTTTTATTCTCTAGTAGCAGACTTGTCCACACTCACCTTAGCCTTCCTCTTACACAAAAGCATGGCAATAGTCAGGTGACCTGAAGCAGCAGCATACGCTAGAGGGGTCATTCCGCTCTCAGAACTGGCATCCACATTAACAGAGAACTCCAGCAGCAGAGCCACCATTTCTGTGTATCCCAGATGGGCCTGAACACACAGGATGGGGGCATTGTTCAGCACCTCTGTGCGGTAATTAACATTAGCTCCGCCCGTGATCAGGAGACGGCTCACCTAAGAAATAAGTAATACAACAGAGATTAATAAGGGACACAGAAATGGTTTTACGCAGGAATTTCAGTGCAGGAACACAAACAAATACTAAAATAACTTAAGATTGTACCAACGAAAACAGTTTCAGCTGCTCCAACAACAAACCATAAAAAACATAAATCTTTACATGTAATATATTTGCAGATATGTGATCAGTATACACAGCCCAGGCCCACCTTGATGTTAGGAGTGTAGAGATTTCTGAGAGATGCCAGGGCCATGGAGAGGCCATCTGTGCTGTATGATATCCAAAGAGCTTGCAAGATGGATGAGGAAACGCCGACTTTCTTGCTGAGACCCTATAAATACAGAATTACGTCACTAACATTTACATTAACTGTGAAAAATTCACAGACAAATAAAAAAAAAGAAAGAAATATGACTGCCTGTTTTAAGACAAAAGGGAACCATTTATAGCTCCCAAATATTCTTCCTCTGAACCGAAATCCCCCTATGCCTCTTTCCTTCCCAACAATCTCGCTACTTTTTCTTTAAAACGTGTATTGCCTAATTATTACAAAGCTAATTATTACACTAACATTATATTAAAAAGCCTTGTATATGCAGTTATCAGTGGATTCAGGAATTGTGTTCCAGTCTATATTAATTGTACTTTCTTTTTTTTGAACGGCGACCTACCAAAATAGTGGGGAAGATTTACTAAAACTGGTGTACACAGATTCTAGTGCAACTGTGCATGGTAACCAAATCAGCTTTTAACTTCAGCTTGTTCAATTAAGCTTTGACAATAAGGCTGGGTTCACACTATACTACACTACAGCAGTACGACTTTCATCCTACTTTGCTCTGCGACATCTGTCCTACATTGGTCCTACATCCATCCGACTTTCATGAACAGCATACTACTTTCATCCGACTTTGTGATGGTCTGACTTGTTCTTTGACCAATCAAAACAATCCCAGAGTGAGATCAATTCATTTTACTGCTGCTGTAATCACATGTCGGATGTCAAAAGTCGGATGGTAAGGACAAGGCTCCTACTTTGGTCCGACTTCAATGATATTCAATAGGCTCAAGTAGGATCAATGTCGGACCAAAGTAGTACAGGGAGCATTTGCAAAGTCGCTCCGACATGTGTCGGACCAGTTAAGATGGCTCCCATAGGAAAACATTGGTTTTCACACGTCATGCGACATGAGCTCCCAATGTCGGAGCGTTTGTTGGACAAGTGTGAACCCAGCCTCAAACCTAGAAGCGGATTGGTTACAATGCACAGCTGCTCCAGAATCTGCATGCACCAGTTTTAGAAAATCTCCCCCAGTATCTCTTTAAGGCTGGGTTCACACTAGTGCGAATTGGATTCAGGTTTCTCTGCATCCAGTTCGTATGACAGGAGATTGTAACTGGCTCTCAATGGAGTCGGTTCACATATCTCTGTGGTAGCGCCGAAACGTATTGCACAGGGGTCCTGTGCGTCTTTGGCTCAGTTTCAGGGCTAAATTCAGGCACAAATTTGGCCCTAATTCGTCCCTGAAACAGAGAACAGAGATGCACCGGATCTCCTGCTGTGAGCCGCATCCGGCATCAGTGTGTACCCAGCTTAAGTGTGATCTATAAGGTTTATCCAAAAATTAATGAGAATATTAAAAAAATGATTTTATTGAAAAATTTTACAATTGAACATTGTATCCTTCAAAGTCGGCACCTTGTGAGTGTACACAACGAACCCAGAGATTTTTCTATTCTCCATAGCATCCCTGGGAGTCTTCAATCGGGATGGCATTCAGAGCCTGCATGGTGGCTCTTTGGACGTTATCCACACTATCAAAACAGTGTCTTTTCAAACCCTTCATCTTTGGGAACGTGAAAAAGTCACAAGGAGTCAAGTCAGGGGGCTCTAGGGTGGATGGAGAAACACTGTGATTTGTTTTTCAGTCAAAAACTCCCCGACATCCAAAGCACTGTGACTTGATGCATTGTTGTGATGAAGGATCCAAGTTGAGCTGATCTCAGAACACACATGAAAAACTGTCTCAAGCGACCGAGAACTTCCAGGTAAAGACTTTGATTCACAGTTTGACCAGTAGGTACAAATCACTTATGGACAGTTCCACATGAATCAAACAAAAAAATAATAATCAATAAACATTGCTTTGACTTATGATTTGCTCATTTCACGATTGGGATTGTACTCAAACCCTCAGAATGAATCTGCTGTGATTACTCGACTCGACTCAAAAAAACAAGCTCTCATTCCAACTGGCGAACAGGTCTTGGCAAACAGGTTGATTGTGTTCCTTCTGATCAGGTGACAAGTTTTTGGAACAAGTTTTGCACACACTTTTCTCACGTTCAAATCCTCAGTCAAGATTTCATGAAAATTGACTTGGTAATTCCCGTTTCCTCTGCTTTTTGCTAGTGAACCGTACGTACAGTACAGACCAAAAGTTTGGACACACCTTCTCATTCAAAGAGTTTTCTTTATTTTCATGACTATGAAAATTGTAGATTCACACTGAAGGCGTCAAAACTATGAAGTAACACATGTGGAATAATACATAACAAAAAAGTGTGAAACAACTGAAAATATATTTCATATTCTAGGTTCTTCAAAGTAGCCACCTTTTGCTTTGATTACTGCTTGGCACACTCTTGGCATTCTCTTAATGAGCTTCAAGAGGTAGTCACCTGGCGCAGCACCCCATCACTCTCCTTCTTGGTCAAATAGCCCTTACACAGCCTGGAGGTGTGTTTGGGGTCATTACCCTGTGGGAAAATAAATGATGGTCCAACTAAACGCAAACCAGATGGAATAGCATGTCGCTGCAAGATGCTGTGGTAGCCACGCTGGTTCAGTATGCCTTCAATTTTGAATAAATCCCCAACAGTGTCACCAGCAAAGCACCCCCACACCATCACACCTCCTCCTCCATGCTTCACAGTGGGAACCAGGCATGTAGAGTCCATCCGTTCACCTTTTCTGCGTCGCACAAAGACATGGGGGTTGGAACCAAAGATCTCAAGTTTGAACTCATCAGACCAAAGCACAGATTTCCACTGGTCTAATGCCCATTCCTTGTGTTCTTTAGCCCAAACAAGTCTCTTCTGCTTGTTGCCTTTCTTTAGCAGTGGTTTCCTAGCAGATATTCTACCATGAAGGCCTGATTCACACAGTCTCCTCTTAACAGTTCTAGAGTTGTGTCTGCTGCAAAAGGTGGCTACTTTGAAGAACCTAGAATATGAAATATATTTTCAGTTGTTTCACACTTTTTTGTTATGTATAATTCCACATGTGTTACTTCATAGTTTTGATGCCTTCAGTGTGAATCTACAATTTTCATAGTCATGAAAATAAAGAAAACTCTTTGAATGAGAAGGTGTGTCCAAACTTTTGGTCTGTACTGTAGGTAGGTCATGGTTGAGAACAGACTTTTTTGACAAAGAGGAATATCCTGATCTTTGTTCATCTTCAACATCTTCTTGTCCTTCCTTGAGGGCCTTGTGCCACTGGTATACTTGTGCAGATGATAGCGCAGCTTCTCCATAAGCTTTCCTCACCATTTCCAAAAAGTTTCATATGCACTTTTACCCGATTTGACACAAAATTGTATTGTGTACGGCTGTTCCAAACCCGCTTGTATTTTTCTTAATACGAGGCACTTGAACAAAGTGTCCCAGAAAAGAATGTCTCGACTCTGATAGAGCTAAAATGCAATCAGTGTTCTGATATACACCTGGCACCCCACCCCAAGCGACTTGTCTAGCTTCTCCCTTCACAGAGCCTTTCTCATTATATTCTGGACACACCTCGTATAATCTGTACCAGTGTGGTTACTTACCAAATGTATTAATGCTATCACATAAAAAAAAAAAAAAAAACACAACAATATGGTACAGTGGAACCTTGGATCACGAGCACAATCCGTTCCAGGAGAATGCCTGTAATCCAAAGCACTCGCATATCAAAGCATGTTTCCCCATAGAAGGCAAAGGAAAAAGATAATTTGTTCCGCATTGACTTTGATTGCATGCAATACCGCATGTGGCCAGAGGTGGGGGCGGCGGAGAGCCTCAGAAATATTCGGGGACAGCTCGGCTGAACTCGGAATCCCTCCGGAATGGAGTATTACCGAGCAGCTCCGAACCGTTCCGAATGTCACCGGCGCCCCTGCAAATCTGGCCAAATGCGGTACTTGTTTTGCGAGACAACACCCGCAAACCAAGTTAGCATTTTTTTATTTTTTTAAGTTGCTCGTCTTTCCAAACGCTTGTAACCGCGTTACTCTTAAACCAAGGTTCCACTGTATAACTATTTTTGGCTTTATCTGGAAATCATGTACCACTTAGGGAGCAAGGGTGTGCTTACAAACGTTGGTGGTAAAAGGAACTCCATCTCATAATGTTAGAATTTATGCAATGTGAGTAATTTGGTAATTAGAGGAGGAGAAAAAAGAAAAACATAATAAATCATCATCACGGTCGTGTCCAGTTCCAGTGCATTTTGTACCTTGAAGATATGTGCTTTCAGTATGTGGTGCCCAAGCTCTATGGTCTGCTGCCTGTTCAGCTTCCCTTCCTGACGAGAGAACCAGAAAGCCAGCAGGATATGTCCACTCCTGAGGAAGACACACAGTGTTATCTCGCTTGAATGCATCAGTGACTCAGTATGATCTTTCATAGACAAACTAGAACATCTAACGGTATGACCATTACCACAGCATGGCATGTAAATAAAACAATGAAAGCTCAAATACATTTCCTAATTCATGCCCTACTAAGACCCGATCAACTGTTCACAAAAGAGAGATTCTAGCAAGATAATACCCTAGAAATGATAGCATGCACAGATAAGGCACACAAATATGATTAGATATTCCTACCATTGTTTTTATATATTTATCTCCTAGAACAGGGGTCTCCAAACTTTTTACTTCGAGGGCCACATTCTATATTTTACACACATTCGCGGGCCGGAAACATAATTTATAAATAAATCCACAGAAGAAGAATAGAATAGAATTTGACTTACTGCTGACAGCAGGATTGGATGGTGCTCCTATATTCTTTGCTGGCACCTAAACGCTGGAGCATCATGCAGCGGGGCTAAACTTCCAGCGTGCATGAGGCTTTACATCCGTGTCACCATCATCTGTGTCCCCATCAGTCTTCCCATTCATCTGTGTCCCCATTTATCTGTGTCCCCATCATCTGTGTCCCCATCAGTCTCCCCATCCATCAGTCTTCCCATCCATCTGTGTCCCCATCCACCTGTGTCCCCATCCACCTGTGTCCCCATCAGTCTCCCCATTCATCTGTGTCCCCATCAGTGTCCCCATTCATCTGTGTCCCCATTCATCTGTGTCCCCATCAGTGTCCCCATCCACCTGTGTCCCCATCCACCTGTGTCCCCATCATCTGTGTCCCCATCATCTGTGTCCCCATCAGTCTCCCCATCCACCTGTGTCCCCATCATCTGTGTCCCCATCATCTGTGTCCCCATCATCTGTGTCCCCATCATCTGTGTCCCCATCAGTCTCCCCATCCACCTGTGTCCCCATCATCTGTGTCCCCATCATCTGTGTCCCCATCAGTCTCCCCATCCATCTGTGTCACCATCATCTGTGTCCCCATCAGTCTCCCCATTCATCTGTGTCCCCATTCATCTGTGTCCCCATCAGTCTTCCCATTCATTTGTGTCCCCATCCATCTGTGTCCCCATCAGTCTCCCCATCCATCTGTCTCCCCATCCATCTGTGTCCCCATCAGTCTCCCCATTCATCTGTGTCCCCATCAGTCTCCCCATCCATCTGTGTCCCCATCCATCTGTGTCCCCATTCATCTGTGTCCCCATCAGTTTCCCCATCCACCTGCGTCCCCATTCATCTGTGTCCCCATCATCTGTGTCCCCATTCATCTGTGTCCCTATTCATCTGTGTCCCCATCCATCTGTGTCCCCATCCATCTGTGTCCCCATTTATCTGTGTCCCCATTTATCTGTGTCCCCATCCATCTGTGTCCCCATTCATCTGTGTCCCCATCCATCTGTGTCCCCATCAGTCTTCCCATTCATCTGTGTCCCCATTCATCTGTGTCCCCATTCATCTGTGTCCCCATCAGTCTCCGCATTCATCTGTGTCCCCATCAGTCTCCCCATTCATCTGTGTCCCCATCAGTCTCCCCATTCATCTGTGTCCCCATTCATCTGTGTCCCCATCAGTCTCCGCATTCATCTGTGTCCCCATCAGTCTCCCCATCATCTGTGTCCCCATCAGTCTCCCCATTCATCTGTGTCCCCATTCATCTGTGTCCCCATCAGTCTCCGCATTCATCTGTGTCCCCATCAGTCTTCCCATTCATCTGTGTCCCCATTCATCTGTGTCCCCATCAGTCTCCCCATCCACCTGTGTCCCCATCAGTCTCCCCATTCATCTGTGTCCCCATCAGTGTCCCCATCCATCTGTGTCCCCATTCATCTGTGTCCCCATCAGTGTCCCCATCCACCTGTGTCCCCATCCACCTGTGTCCCCATCATCTGTGTCCCCATCATCTGTGTCCCCATCATCTGTGTCCCCATCAGTCTCCCCATCCACCTGTGTCCCCATCATCTGTGTCCCCATCATCTGTGTCCCCATCAGTCTCCCCATCCATCTGTGTCACCATCATCTGTGTCCCCATCAGTCTCCCCATTCATCTGTGTCCCCATTCATCTGTGTCCCCATCAGTCTTCCCATTCATTTGTGTCCCCATCCATCTGTGTCCCCATCAGTCTCCCCATCCATCTGTCTCCCCATCCATCTGTGTCCCCATCAGTCTCCCCATTCATCTGTGTCCCCATCAGTCTCCCCATCCATCTGTGTCCCCATCCATCTGTGTCCCCATTCATCTGTGTCCCCATCAGTTTCCCCATCCACCTGCGTCCCCATTCATCTGTGTCCCCATCATCTGTGTCCCCATTCATCTGTGTCCCTATTCATCTGTGTCCCCATCCATCTGTGTCCCCATCCATCTGTGTCCCCATTTATCTGTGTCCCCATTTATCTGTGTCCCCATCCATCTGTGTCCCCATTCATCTGTGTCCCCATCCATCTGTGTCCCCATCAGTCTTCCCATTCATCTGTGTCCCCATTCATCTGTGTCCCCATTCATCTGTGTCCCCATCAGTCTCCGCATTCATCTGTGTCCCCATCAGTCTCCCCATTCATCTGTGTCCCCATCAGTCTCCCCATTCATCTGTGTCCCCATTCATCTGTGTCCCCATCAGTCTCCGCATTCATCTGTGTCCCCATCAGTCTCCCCATCATCTGTGTCCCCATCAGTCTCCCCATTCATCTGTGTCCCCATTCATCTGTGTCCCCATCAGTCTCCGCATTCATCTGTGTCCCCATCAGTCTTCCCATTCATCTGTGTCCCCATTCATCTGTGTCCCCATCAGTCTCCGCATTCATCTGTGTCCCCATCAGTCTCCCCATTCATCTGTGTCCCCATCAGTCTCCGCATTCATCTGTGTCCCCATCAGTCTTCCCATTCATCTGTGTCCCCATTCATCTGTGTCCCCATCAGTCTCCCCATTCATCTGTGTCCCCATCAGTCTCCCCATTCATCTGTGTCCCCATTCTTCTGTGTCCCCATCACTCATCAGGCTATCCCCACAAATTGGTGTCCCCATTAGAGCCCCCCCCATCATTTATCCGAGTCTCCCTGCACATTTGTGTCCCCATCACAGCCCAACCCCGCCTGCATATTTGTGTCACCATTAGAGCCATCAGCCCCCCTCCTCACATGTTTGTGTCCCCATAAGAGCCACCAGCACCCCCACATTTGTGTCCCCATCAAACCCCACAGATATTTGTGTCCCCATCAGAATCATCAGCTCCCCACATTTGTGTCCCCATCAGACCCCACAGATATTTGTGTCCCCATCAGAGTCATCACCCCCCCCCCCCATATATATATATTTATGTCCCATCAGTCATCAGCCCCCCCCCCCACATTTATGTCCCCATCAGTCATCAGCCCCCCCCCCCCACATGTATGTCCCCATCAGAGTCATAAGCCCCCCAAAATGTGTGTCCCCATCAGTCTACAACCCCCCCTCCACGTGTGTCCCCAGCAGAGTCATCAGCCCCCCAAAATTTGTGTCCAAATCGGTCTGAAAAACCCCCTCCACGTGTGTCCCCATCAGAGTCATCAGCCCCCAGATGTTTGTGCCCCATCAGCGCCATTCAACCCACCCCCACTCCAGTGTATCAGCCCCCCTCCTTGCATGTGTCCAGCGCGTCTCCACTCTCCGTCACTGGCTGTGCAGACCTGCTGCATCTCCCGACTCCCGCCCCGCTGGTATTGCACACTCGTTACTGGTTAACAGCGAGGCGGGAGGCGGGAGCAGGGAGGCGGCAACCGGTCTGCCCTAAACACCTTATTGGCTGCTGGGATGCCGTGGTCCCAGCAGCCAACACACACAGTGAGATGCCGGGAGGGATTGCGGGACCTGCGCTGCATATTGCCTGGGGCGAATATGCAGCGCAGATTCCACAACTAACAGGTGGACTAAGGAGTCACGCTGCGGGCCGGAAGAAATGGCCTGGCGGGCCGGATGTGGCCCGCGGGCCGTAGTTTGGAGACCCCTGTCCTAGAACAAGAGCTTCCACTGGAACGGCACTGTATTATTCCATGGGATACACAAATACAGGGGAGGAAAAGTTCTGGACACTTTGGGAGCAGGGCTCAAGTCCTGCGGGAACGTGTGGGAACGGAGTTCCTGCACTTTTTTCACAGAAGGAACTCCGTTCCCTTTGCAGGACTAGAGCAGCCGAGAGCAGTTGAGCCGCCCGAGACAATCCTTCACTAAGCGGTGATGCCCAGCTCGAGTCACTGTCAGGGGCAGGCGAACCTTAGTAATCCTTTGTTACTGGCCGCTGTTTATGGATTCCTCGGGTAGTGTGCGGGTATTTCGTCATTTCCTCGATGCCGCAATGTCTCCTGGGAGCTTTTGTTATTGTTCCCAGGAGACATTGCGGAGGTCTGCCGCAAGTTATTGCAGGATTTAGAAAGAACTTGCTTCAGTGGATCAAAAAAAAAAAAACATGCGGTTTAGTAATTATGCATATGAGTGAATAAAATATAATTTTTTTTGGTGGGGGAGTAGATCTTGGGTGGGAGTTCCCACACTTTTTCCCCCAGGACTTGACCCCTGTTTGGGAGCCAACAGGCAATTCTTAAGAGCCAGAAGCTTGGGCTACCACTTACAACCACTGAGAACTTAGCCAGCTGTCATTTGTTTCTCTTAAAAATAATTCAAGAGTAACTCTACTTTAAAAAAAAAAAAAAAACACATTGCCCTGGGTGATCGGTCCTATACAAGGATTTTAACAAACTTTGTTGCAGATTCCTACCTTTTGTTATTCTGAAGAAATATCCACCTGTGTCTGTTTCTATGTGCAAAGTGAATGTGAATGGGAGTGACTTTTTAATTAATAATCAGCTGCTGAACTTGCAGGCTTCTAATAAGAAAAATGTAAGGCTCTGCATCCCTTTAGACATGATTAAGTCTTTGGTAGTATCTCACCAAAACTGAAATGTTTTTTGCAGAGGATGCCCAAAATCTGATTTATATCTTGGTGCAGACGTCTGGGAAAACCAGTGAGCTAATCACAAAAGCAGGCAATGACATGTCTGGGGGGCACTCTGTATACCCTCTGTGTACAGAACACCTCCGGGTTCCCATATTGCATTTAACAGAAAATGACTGCACTGCAGATTGAAAAGGAAAGGTAATTTTTTAATAACATTATATTACATGTGGCTTTTTTTTTTTACCATGAAAGTGGAGTTACCCTTTAGATCAAACCTGTGCTTTAATGCCTCCCTCCTTAGCGGGACATATTTCTTTCATCAAGGTTAGTATGTGCTGCTGGAAAGAGGGCAATTTAAAACTTCAGCTCTCATAACTGTACAGCCCTTACGGAGTGGAGATCTTTTTCACATCTGTGTTGTTTGTGAAAACAATACATACATGTTTGGGGCACATACTAGGCGTTCTTTTGTCAAAATTTATTTCTATGATCGATCTATAATCTATAGACAAAAAAGTATTTTTTATGTTGATCAGTTTTTGTTAAAAAAAAAAAAAAAAAATTATCCCTCGAGTGGTTAAAGCCATAATGTGCTAGTATGGCTCTGTGTGTGAATGAACGCACAGAGCAGCATCTCAGGAAAGAGCCTGCTTGGGTGCCCCCATTGGAAGCGGCTTGCTCTGGGGACACTAGGCAGGAGCCGGAAGCGCCGGCGGAGTACTCGAGAAGAGGAGGATTGGGGCTGCTCTGTGCAAAACCGCTGCACAGAGCAGGTAAGTATAACATGTTTGTTATTTATAAAAGAATGCATTGCCTGAATTTACTAGTTGCAGACTTTGGGCGTGCTACACGTGACCAAAAAAATCAGGACATGTGTAGCATATGCAGACTCTCTATCCTGCTTCTGGGACCTTCCCCTCGCCTCCAAGTATACCTTAATTGTGGAATGTGATTAGTCAAAGCTGGCTCTACAGTATACTCAGAGAAGAGGTCAAAAAGTAAAAAAAAAAAGTAGTCTGAATCAGTGTTTACAAACCTGCGATTATATAAAGTAACATATTGTTAATTTTATATCTTTCTGTTCATTAATCTGCAGATCAAAGTGGTGAATTTTAATCTGCAGATGTCAGTTAAAGCAACCTGACAAGTAAACAAAGTAAAAACTTTAAATAATATATGTTCCTCGGTTTAACCCTTCATTTACTATAATCAGCCCCAATTAACTCCATATTCTCCTTCTCTTATTTTCTGCAAATTTTTTTGATTCTATTTTTAAGTATTTTTATGTAAACTCTTGCATGTTTTTGTTTGTTAATATTTTTACAGAATAAAATGTAACTGTGTATTAACACTATTTATTTTTAAAACGAACACTGCTCAATTGCATTTTGTTAGTCTTGTTGCGATTTATTGTCGGAGGATTGTGAAAAAAAAAAGCATTTCTAAACAATATCATGAAAAAGTATGTTTGCCCTTATAATATATATATATAATATATATATATATATATACCGTATATATATATATATATATATATATATATATATATATACACACACACACATATTTTATTCTATCTTTTCATGTGACAACACTGAAGAAATGGCACTTATGCCTTGTTTCCACTGAACGGAACGGTTTGGGTCAGTATGTTTGGAACAGTTTAGAATGGACTGGTCTATTCTCGTGAGTGTTTCCACTGCAAATCGGAACCATACAGGATTTAGGAAAAATGCCTAGTGCGTCCACCAATCAGTGAGATGTATTTGTAGGTCTGCCCTAATGGAACCGCTCCATTTCTATGGCCCCACATCTGAAGCAGGACCCAGAATGGTCCGGTACGGTTCGCTTTTATGGCACGCTTTCATAATGGAAACACCCAAAATAGCGAACCGAACCAAACCGTACCGAACCGATCCGCTCAGTGGAAACGAGGCATAACATAGTTAGTCAGGTTGAAAAAAGACACAAGTCCATCAAGTTCAACCATAAGAAATAAAATAATAATAATATAATACACTTATAAGTGTACAGCTTGTATAACAGTGTACATTTGCTGTCTTCTCAAAATAACTCAACACACAGCCATTAATGTCTAAACCACTGGCAACAAAAGTGAGTACACGTGAAATTTAACTGTAGCTCCCCAGTGCCGGCAGCACGCATGCACATGCAGCCCAGCTGAGCATTAAGGATGAGCTCTGGCGTGTTCGCATAGAACACGTGCAGAGCCCGACAGGAAGTGTGCACGGCGCTGAGCTAATCACAGCCAGGGAGACATTTCCCGATGCTCGGCTGCAGGGATCGTGAAATGTCTCCCTGGCTGTTATTAGCGCAGCGCCGTGCACACTTCCTGGCGGGCTCTGCACGTGTACCATGCGAACACGCCAGAGCTCATCCTTACTAAGCATGTGCACTCAACTTTGGTCGACCATGGTGAGGCCTGTTCCGAGTGGAACTTGTCCTGTTAAATCGCTGTATGGTCTTGGCCACCGTGCTGCAGCTCAGTTTCAGGGTCTTGGCAATCTTCTTATAGCCTAGGCCATCTTTATGTAGAGCAACAATTTTTTTTTCAGATCCTCAGAGAGTTCTTTGCCATGAGATACCATGTTGAACTTCCAGTGACCAGTATGAAAGAGTGAGAGCGATAACACCAAATTTAACACACCTGCGACCTCGTAACACTAATTGGGCCTAATTGGACATTTTCTCTTAGAGGTGTACTCACTTTTGTTGCCAGTGGTTTAGACATTAATGGCTGTGTGTTGAGTTATTTTGAGGGGACAGCAAATTTACACTGTTATACAAGCTGTACACTCACTACTTGACATTGTAGAAAAGTGTAATTTCTTCAGTGTTGCCACATGAAAATATATAATCAATTATTTACAAAAATGTGAGGGGTGCACTGGTCCCTCTCTTTCTCCTCACAGGACAAAGCAGCCACTGGTTCCTGCTGTTGTCAATCAAATTCTGTAAGGAGGGACCAGGGAGAGAGAGCCCACAAGTGTGCCCCCATTGCAAATGGCTTGCTATGGTGGCACACGCAATAGAGGAGGAGCCTAGAGTGCCGGCAGGGGGCCCTAGAAGAGGCAGTTTGGGGCCACTCTGTACAATACCATTACAGAGCAGGTAAGTATAACACTTTAAACATCTGTGCAGTAATATGAATCAGAGAAAATACATTTTATTCACACACTTACATCTGTTTGTCCAAAAAGAGAAACATTCTAAAAGAACTGCAAATGATGTAAGGAACATAGCTAAATATAACATGATGTGTTAGGGTTTTATACTTTACAGGTGTCATCACATCAACAAACCTCTAACTGCTCCTTGGCACTGTCTTCTGATCCTGAATACTGTAAAACCTTGGTTTGCGAGCATAATTTGTTCCAGAAACATGCTTGTAATTCAAAGCACTTGTATATCAAAGCTTTTTTTTATAGGGGATAAAAGAGAAGAGAGGCACCTCTAAGTGTAGCAATAAGTTGCTAAATGTTGTACCTTCATTAAATGTAACCGTATTGCTACACTTAGAGGCTCCTCTCTTCTTTTTTATACTCAGTTGTGACATGACGCTACTCTTATATCAAGACATCGCTTGTATATCAAGGCAAAATTTATTAAAACATCTTGTTTGTCTTGCAAAACGCTCTCAAACCAAGGTTTTACTGTATAAACAGAATTGCAGGGCTGGGGGATCTGCTACACACAGAAGGTTTTTTACTGTCAGCCTTTACAACCACTATAAGCTGGGTATGCACGGGTTGAATAATGGCCAACCCCACAGGATGTCAAAATATCTGAACAATGCCTGCTTTAATTGGATGCAGCTGCTGTTCAGCCAACAATTTTCTGCCTGGCTCCTTCAATTTTTCACTGAAGGGATGTCAGGTGGGAGGCAGCCGACAGGGCCAGCGACTGCGAATTTTATCAGGAACTAGTCGAAATTCACTCCATGTGTAACCAGCTTTACGGACGGCCTCACTAAAATGATGCCAATTTAAAAAAATGCTTTATGAATGCAAAAACAAACTTGCTCACCTTGGGTCACACAGAAACTTGGTTTTCTCTCCATCTTCTCTCCAAATTAGCCATTCCCTGAATGAAGGATGGACAAACATTCGAGTCAGATCCCTTCTTTTGATGAGGAACATAGAAAGGTTCTCCATTCGTTGTTGAAAATCCTCCCACTCCAGACCTCCATCCACACTGCCTGCGTTAATGGCCTGGAAGATGTGCTCATCAGTCAAGGGATGGAGGGAAGCTACAGCAACATTAAGAAGAGGGAGAGCCCTTTCAAAAGAGGACTGGGTTGGGAACCTCATGTTACACTGTAAGAGATAGACCTCGGACAGAGACACAGGAACCACCTTGTAGCTGGAGCTCTTGAGTACTAGGTAGCCCTTCTCTATAAGGTCAAATGTAAGCTTCAGGTACAAATAAGAGCCCTGGCTCAATGTCTTTAGGTGGGAACTGAGCTTTCCAAATGTTGTGTTGTCCATCTTTCCATTGAGGGAGATGTTGTTCTGGATTTCTGAACTGCTGTGAATACGCTGCAGAATGTAGGCCTGTAAATCCTGATCTATGGCCTCATTTTCTTCCAATCGGTCCAAGAATATACAGTGGAAGGGAAGCAACTTGGTAATATCCTGTTATAGGAATAAATAAAGTGTGTTTAAGGACCAAGCCAACATGGGTGACATGATTAATCCAAACATCTCCATAAAATCACTTATGGAATCCTATAAATCAGTGGTCATCAACCCTGTCCCTCAGGGCCCACTAACAGGCCAGGTTTGCAAGATAACTGAAATACATCACAGGTGATATCATTTGCTGCTCAGTGATTGCAGTATTCTAGTCTGCATCTCCCCAAGGTAATACATAAAACCTGGCCTGTTAGTGGGCCCCTGAGGACAGGGTTGATGACCACTGCTATAAATCACCAAAAAACATTCCTAGTAAATTATTATAATCTGATAAAGAATGTTGAGTGTATTTTCCTGCTATTGTTGGAGCACAATGGTGGTAGATTATGTCCATAGGTCTTGTTATTTTGCTCAGTTTTTTTTTTTTTTTTCCCAAAGTATTTTATTAGTATTTTTCAATACAATAGGAAAAACAGATACATTATGCAAAATGAGACAGTATCGTAAACAACATACAACCATATAGGAATGAATCGGTTTATACATGCAATCACAGCAGTATCATTCACAATAAGCGTACCTATGGTTTATAAGACAACAAAATGCATCTCCAACTGGTGTAAACGATAGGCCGCGAGGCCCAACTAGCAGGAAACGGACAGGAAACTGAGAGTAATGTACTCGGATCTAGCCGAGGAATCCTAGGGTGGGCTGGAAACAACGGAAAGCTAACAAGAGGATCCTGTCGTCAGGACACATCCCCCATACCCGCCCACCCCTCAAGGGATCACACTGTGGGCGGGAAGGGGAACCCCATGTAGC
Organism: Rana temporaria; assembly: GCF_905171775.1. Lineage (NCBI taxonomy): Eukaryota > Metazoa > Chordata > Amphibia > Anura > Ranidae > Rana > Rana temporaria. The sequence continues at coordinate 29,859,007 of NC_053500.1, read as the reverse complement.
GATTAGAACCCAGAGCACACTAAGTTCCATCAAGCAAGCGAGCCTTCGATCCCTCGTGCAGTGTAGCTTACAGGCCCCGAGAGCGGGAGTTTGCTCAGTTATCAATGCACCTTTTTCATATTTCACATCTTATCATCCCCCTGCTATCACTGTCTCCATCTTATTTCTTGACGGTTACTATTCTATTTTTCCCATTACCACTGTTCCTGTGTAGACTTGAACTGCATGAGTGATGGCATGAAGGCAGAAACCCAGGATCAATAATGGGAGATTTTTGGTTACACAGCTTATGCACTACAATATCTCAGCAAGTTCAAGTCTACAAAGGAACAGTGGTAATAGGAAAAATAACATAGTAACAGTCAAGAAATAAGATGGAGACAGTGATAACAGGGGAGGTGAAATATGAAAACGAAAAAAGGGAAATAAAAGATACAAGGGATTTATCAACAGATTTCCTAACCTGCAGGGTTGTCCTCACAGTCACAATGAGTTTCAGCCAATGGGGGAACTTTCCTATCATCTTGCTTAGAAAAGACACAATTGTGTCTCCATAATCTGGCTTGTGGAACTCTGCCTCGTTCAGTCCATCTATCAGAATGATATAATCCTCGTCAGGGATCTTTCTCTCTAAAAAAGAAGCCAGCAAAAAAAAAATATTTAGATATTGACGCTTTAGGAAAGATATTAGGAATGGTTATAATTCAAGGTGCTTTAACAGTTACCTTTATACAGGTTTTCCAGGGGCTCCAGAACACCCCTACGGAATGAGGCAGCCGGATCCTGAACGCAGGAGCGCAAGCTTAGTAGGCTTTGTAAGTGTGGTTCTCGCAGGAGCTGTTCCCGGTAAGCTACAAGCTGGGGGGCACGGCAGAGCAGGGCAGCCACATTGTGAACAAACTCAGGCACTAGACAGGTATATGCATTATCAGCCTGGCAGTAATGATATGCCACCACCTGAAAAAAAGCAACCAGAAGACATTATTATAGATAAGATGCCCGCTCTTAGTAATCAACCAGATTAGAGGTTTGTAAATAGACTGCCCAACAGAGAAGCAGAACGTTCGTGATATATGGCAGAACTGCTCAGCAGTAACAAGTATAATTTACATTTCAAAGGGTTGTCCCTCTAAAAAGGCAATTCCACATTGCACAGTCTGTAACCTTCTCGCCACAAGGCTCTGTCTTATCTAGTTACAGAACAGTCCAAACACTTTAACTGCCACTTTCCATAGACTAAACAGAAGGACACCTCTCACCAACGCACCATCCTTCATGCACCAGCTCCTCGAATTACAGCATAGTTCATGCTCTAAATGACACAGATTGCTTTATGGAAACTGGAGCATAGAAAGGCATAGCTGCTGCCCAAGGTAATTCATTTTGACATCACTGTACTGGAGAACTGATAGTAAATCTCATTCAATAAACAGCTCTGTTTTCGTTTACATAAGTTATTAAATAATCAATCAATCCACATGTATATATAAACCCCTTAGCTCTGCAGTTTTAGATCATGCCGCCCCCCCCCCCTCTGCCAGTAACACAATGCTGCAGACTATGATCTGACTCACCTGGCAGCATTACAGCACAACCACCCCATACTGCAGTACATTTTTTGCACTGGCTTTTTTCACAGATGAATAAGCCAAACATTGATTGCCTCTTGCACTGCAGTACAGACTCTTGTTTTAGAAAACAATGTAAGAATTTCCCCTTTTTGGGAATACCATGTGTTGTAAAAAAATCACCGTCCTCGTTACCTGTGCGGCTATCCTTCTCATTGATTCCTCTTGCCGTCTACGCATTTCAGGTGTTCCCGGACAGCTACCACTAGGAATGCCAGTATGTGTCTGCCCTGGCTGTGCAATTTCACGGTTGGCTTCCGAGTCTGTTTATAAAAAAGGTGCAACATTAAATTTAATAGTACTTTATAATAAAAGCAATATTTATCACATGACATAAACAACATTCATTTTGAAAACACCGGATATCACATGATCGCTTAACTAAAATACAGTGGGGGGGAAAAAAAACATTAAAAAACAGGAAGGATCTGTTACAGGTAACATTTACAATGATCTTTTTATGTCTAAAAACCTTTTTGTTTTATATTCTCGCTAGCAGTCTCGGAAACTCACGTTTTGGTGAAGCATGGGGGCTGTCGGATGCGATTTGCCTCATGCGTGTTCCATGGCAGCTCAGGGACACAAGTCGAGAAATAATGGCTGTTTTCCCGAAGCCAATGTTGCCACAGATTACTACACCCCGATTTACACTCTCATCTTCACTCTGCAGCTGTGCATCAATCTCATGGAAGAGCCAATCCCGGCCCACAAACGTGGTATCCGTGGTGATGCTCGGCACCTCAAACAGCAGTGGCTTCAAGGAGATGTCAGGAGGCCGGTAGGGAGCAAAGCGAACTGAGTAGAGAGAAAGATGTTATTGTCAGGAAGGGAAATCTGGCTCTTTCATATTAATTAATAACTAGAGGACTAGAGATACTTTCACAAACAAACAATTTCAGCTCACCCATCATACCTCGTAGATCTTGTGGAGTACGTGGTCCAGCAAGGGTCTGTCGTGGCATTCGCAAAGAGGTACGTAGAGGGGTGTGTCTCTGCTCATCCAAGTAGGCAAGGTCCTCCAGGTGTGCGGTACTGGTGGCTAAGGTGGTTAAAAAGCAAAAGTGAGATAAAACAGAGTATATGGGTGAAGAACAACAGGGGGAGAAATGAAATAAGGCAAAGACCACAAAGAGGTCAGAGAAAGAGAACAACCAAATCATGGAGTGAACTAAAAGGAAGGAAGGCAATATGATGAAAATTCTAGAAGAAAAAAACAAAGATAAAAAAAATACAAAGTGGAGGAAAAAAAGAACAAAATATACAAACAGCAGAAAATGGTAGAGAGGGGAAAGGGAGGATTGAGAATTACGAGATGTGAAAGAGAAAAATACAATCTAAATGAATAATTCTTTCATGCAGGAAAATATTATTCCCATGTCCAGCTGTGAACTCCAACAGATACATGCTCGGCTGGATTCCACATTTACATAAAAGCACACCAGACTATCGTGTGTTTCATGCTGTACCGGCAACTAACATTTCTCTTTGTGGCCAATGAAAGTCCCATCATTGTGGGCTCCAGCCGAATTTACTGCCAAGGAAATTCCATTCACCTATCTAATGCAGAGTTAATGTTCTAAAGGTAAATGTGTTGAGGTGGCACAACACATACCGTTACCTGCAGATTCACTTTTCTGTCACAATTCTTCTCTGTAACTACATTTGTTAAAGCAGCAGTTTGATGCATTATTGTCTATGGAAAAGAAAAGGGTAACAGCGCTCTCTGCAGGGACAACCCAATCCATACACCAGGTCCACTCACAGGTGCCTAGGCTCGATGTATCCCATCACATTCCAATGTAGCAAATAGTAAGAAGAGTTGGCAAGACTGTAATCCTCGAAGTGTCATTGATTGGTACATCAGAGTGAGAGTAAAACAATAAGAGGAAAAACGTAGCTGTGCGACGACGAAGGCTATTGCCGAAACGCATCAGCGCTATTGTTTTACTGTCACTCTGATGTACCAATAAATGACACTTCAAGGATTACAGTCTTGCCGGCTCTTCTCACTATCTATATTATTGTCTATGACTGAATTCGGAAAAATGTACTGCAAAGCTGGCCATATACAGATCTAGTTAGATCAACAGACTGCACCCAGGACCTACATAATCCAGAGTCTGGAAAACTTCACACTACAAAGTTGCAGGTAAATTTTGCATATCTAGAAGATGAGATCTGGAATAAATTCTGACAGTGCCTGTATGGCCAGCTAGAGATGCCACGTGTTCTCTGTAAAATGGAAAAAACCATAGGCGTGCGCACATAGGGTGTAAGGTGTGCCTGGGCACACCCTAATCACCCTGTACTATGCAGATTCCCCCTGCTGCTTGGCTGCAGTGAAAGGGACTGGGGAATCTCTGTCCTCAGTCCCTTTCTCTGCCTCAAAAGTTAGACATCAGGGGTCTGTTTAGACCACTGATATTTCACCAAAGCCCCCAAACAGGGCTCCTAAAAAAACGAATATTAAAAAAATAATAATAATAATAAAAATAAAATTGTAAAAAAATAATAATACAAATAAAGATAAACTACTGACACGATCTCTGCCCTGCTGACAAAGCCCTACTGACTTGCCCACTGCCATATATGGTATATTACACACGCATGTGTGTTTGAGCTTTGGTGTGCACACCCTAATGCAATAGGCTGCGCACACCTATGGAAAAAACTCTATATTTTGTCTGGCACCCAATATTTGTGTACACACTAGCACTTTGCAAGTTCATATTAAATCCTGCAAATAATTTGATTCTAGGACAGGTATACTCAGCACTGGTCCCCACCCCCCCCCCCCCCCCGAGTCACATACTGCAGAATAAGACACAATGCTACCTGGACTGCCGTATACCCCACTACACTTCTGACACCAGTTCCATTAACATGAAAAAACAACCAAATCCCTTGACCCAGTAAGTGGTAGTTTATCAGATTAACCTTTTCACGGTCCAAGTAAAGAAAACAGATTAATTAAGAATAATGGTTTATTTAAGCTTGATTCGTTTTCCTCCCACCATCTGCAGTCCTGTATCTCTTTTCCTCCCCCTCACTCCCACGGAAAGAGAGAGCGGCATTAAGATTCTAGACACACACAAGCTTGTGATCAAGCCTCTGCCCCCAATGAACATAACTTTGTGCACAGTACAATCATAGCAGTCCAGGACAACCCAAAACACCTTTTCTCACCTGCAACCGAATTGGGGCGGGGCATGAGGTAGAGCGGGATGGACTGCACAGACTGGGAGAGCCCCGTGTCCAGTCCCCTCTCGGGGATCTTGTTTAAGCTGAAGGTAGAGGCCATTAGATTTTCATCCACCCGGTACAAACTGGAATCCATGGACTTCTGAGGCTGTTTAATACACCCACGAGAACTGAGGTCTTTGTTGCCGTCTGCGCCATACTTGGAACGGTCCACATTCTCGGAGTAGCTGGTCAGGGTGGCTGCAGGTAAGAAGAGGGAATCAGCATTATGATGAACACCGAAGTACAATAACATGCCCAGTCCCACAAAGTGTTATGCTAGAAAAATGAATCAGCTTCTTCTTCTGCTGGATGTTCTAATATCTGCACTGCAGGTTGGTAGCAGAGCAAATTGTATTCTAAATCACCATTCAGGGCATGTGTGGGCCCCGCAGATGGGAATTAACAGCACACGTGCCCCGTGCACACCGCCAGCATGAATTTCATGCCAGCATTCTCATCATTGACAAATTTACTAAGAAAAATAATGGGCAATGCTGGAATCTGACACATCGATTCATAATCTTCGATCTTCTGCTTCAGCATGAAGCAGAGAAGGAGACATTGTCATTCCTCTCCCCCTCCGCTTCAGCAGCAGGAGTCAGAGAGGCAGATCGATAGGATCTTAAGGCAACGGCTTCCTTGTAGAAATAACAGTCTGCCTGCAGGAAAGCAGAGAAAACACACAGACATTATACATCCAAACCACGGACACACTGCGTACGTCAGAGAATCAGAGCCCATAATACAGACATCATGGCCATGTCCCCCATCACCTTCCCCCGACAGAAGAAAGACGCAGAGAGAAGAAGAATTCTGACATCGGCCTCCTATACAGCTAGTCTGACATCTTGCCAATATACAGTGTATCGTATCTGATAGCTTCTAATATGGAGTAGAGAGACATTGTGTGACGTTTAGATTACATACAATATATCTGACATTCTTGTCAAATAAATCACATGCAGTGTACCATTTCTGATAGAGTTCAAAGATAAAGGATTTGCAGTATTAAATGTTCTATAGAATATCTAGCATACATCCCATATAGCTTATATACAGCTTTCTAAGCTATAGGATATGTGACAGCCTTGTAATGTGCAGATGGCTTTTTTAATGTAAAGTATGTACATTTGGTTATATTATACACTAGAGCAGGGGTCTCCAATCTTTTCAAACAAAGAGCCACTTTATTGCCCTTCAGACTTTAGGAGGGCCGGATTGGGGCCAGCAAAGGAAAAAAATGTCACAGGCCCGGCATCAGTGAGAACAAATATGGCTTCAGGGTTGGTGTTTAATAGGAATAGGAGTATTCCCCCTATTAGTAGGAGGAATAGTATCCCATCATTGGTATCAGTGGATAATATAGTGCCCCATTGTTGGTGTCAATGGGAAGAATAGTGCCTCATGTCAGTGGGAGGAATTGTGCCCCAAGGGCCGGATAAAGGCTAGCAAAAGGCCACATCTGGCCCTCGGGCTGCAGTTTGGACACCCCATGCACTAGAGCCTATTCCTCTCAGCCTTCCCTAATTTTCAGATATCATCACCTCCTCATAACAGAGACATATTACCCCGTCTCCCCCTCCTTATATACATATGGTAGGAACCATTCTAATACACAGATATTATGAACGGATTTGCTACATTTGCTGGTGATCATGATATGCTCCTCTCTTCTCCTCCTAATACATAGACAACATGCGAAGACCCTCCTAAAATGCAGGGTATCATGATGTGTTCCTCTCTCCCTCCTAATACATAGACAGAATAACAAAACCCTCCTAATATTCAGGTATCGGATAAGGTCATCTCTCCTCCTAATACACAGATAGCTTAACAAGACCCTCCAAATATGCAGGTATCATGATACGATTCTCTCTTGTCATACACACCATGATAGGACCCTCTCGTCTGATATAAAAGTGAGAGGGGCCACCCTTCTATATGAATCATAAGAACTGACCAGTTTGGAGTTAAAAACAATGTTTTAGCAGTTTGAAAAAAAGCAAATTAAGTGTCAGTATAATCTTATGCCCATATTAGTGAGACAAAGTGGGAAAATTAGCTTCATGAATATGCAAACAGATGGGGGAACTAAAAGTGGTGCACACAGAATCTGGTGTAGCTGTAAATAGTAACAAATCAAAAGCTGAATTGAATAAGCTGAAGTTAGGAGCTGATTGATTACTATGCCAGCTACACCAGATTTTGTGTGCACCACTTTAAGTAAATCTCCCCCATGTTGTTTAGAGCCATGGATGAAGTATGTCTTCACATGCACTGGAAAGGTGAAAGCAAATGTTAAAACTCCTAAACAATATCATACAATTAATAGCAATAAGGTGATCAATAGGCATAGGCTCTAACATGCTAATCAGGATCTCAGTGCTTTATAACTCCCCCACGGGCCAACTTCGCATTAACAGTGATATCTTCACTTTATAATGAATGGTACCAGACAGGGATGCCCCCTTTCCCCAATTTTATTTGCCCTTTCCTTAGATCCCTTTTTTGCGACGGTACGACACATTACTAATATACATGGAATCAAGGTTGGGGCTTATGAACATAAAATATTCGGCTTATACCCATGATATATTGTTTTATGTCCAACAGCCCTATGTCACTTTACCTAATCTCATGTCGGCTTTTGAGACCTTTGGGTCCCACTCCAACTTCAAAATCAACTTATCGAAGTCAGAAATCTTGAAATATATTTCTGTAACATATAGAACTGCCTCTCTCCTGAAACCATCCTTCTCCTGGCAGCCCAATAAACTAAAGTACTGTGGTGGTGGGACCCTGTGCTACCTTAAAGATTGCTGGTTTACGCCAGATTTTGGAGAGAAAGACACACTGATTGCACTGATTGCACACTGATTGCACAGCTGTGTGTTTGGCTATTTACTTCTGACCTGACTATGGCTCAGGACCCCATCCCTCTGAGAGGAAGTATGGCAGTGGCGGTTCGTCCATAGAGGGCGCTGGAGCGCCGCCCCCTCTGGCTCTCACCGCCACTGAGTCAAATAACATAGATTCATGCATTGCATGAATCTATGTTATTTTCGCCGCTGTTATTCACATGGTCGGCGCTCAATGTCCGGCCATCTGAATAACGCCAGCTGGTTGGCTGTACAGAAATGTCTATCAAAGCCAACAGCTCTGATAGGCTTTCCCAATACAGCCCTCGGGTCCCGGAAGCTTATTCTCGGAGCGCACAGACTGTACGCCCCTTGAATAAGATGACAGGTGTCTCAGCCAATCAGGTTGGCCGGTTCTGGCTACCTGATTGGCTGAGACGCCTGTCAGTCATCGAGGGCGGGAGAAGACATCGTGAGACGTGGATGCCTAAAACCAGTAAAGGTAAGTGCCGGGCGGGGGGGGGGGAAGAAAGCAATTTACAGGGCACAGTGGACAATTGGCACAGCTGCGACCATTAAAGGGCACAGTGGCTGCGTTTAATGGCATGGCACAGTGGTGACAATGTATGGCACAATGGTGACAATGGATGGCACAGTGGCTGCGTTTAATGGCATGGCACAATGGTGACAATGTATGGCACAATGGTAACAATGGATGGCACAGTGGCTGCGTTTAATGGCATGGCACAGTGGTGACAATGGATGGCACAGTGACTGCGTTTAATGGCATGGCACAGTGGTGCAAATTCATGGCACAGTGACTGCATTTGATGGCATGGCACAGTGACTGCGTTTAATGGCATGGCACAGTGACTGCGTTTAATGGCACAGTGACTGCATTTGATGGCATGGCACAGTGACTGTGTTTAATGGCATGGCACAGTGGTGCGAATTGATGGCACAGTGGCTGCATTTGATAGCATGGCACAGTGGTGCAAATTGATGGCACAGTGGCTGCATTTGATGGCATGGCACAGTGGTGCAAATTGATGGCATGTAACAGTGGCTGTGTTTGGGCACAGTGAGACTGCAATTTTTTTTTCCTTTGCGCCCCCCCAAAAATTTTGAGCACCAGTCGCCACTGATGTGCATGGGAGTCAGGTGGACTCCCATCCCTCTGAGAGGAGTCAGAGCATGCATGCAGATGTCATTGGTGATTGAGCAACAAGGCGCTGATCAGGAGTAAGCTAGGAGAGAGCTTAACTCTAGGAAACGGTTTGTTCTGAGGAGCAGACCTACGGCCTAGGCCAAAGGCCTGAAACAGCCAGATAGCAAGAATGAAAGCCAGGAGGCTAAAGTGTTAAAGCGGTGGTTCACCCTCCTTCACATCATTAGACCATTACATTCGGCATCGTAGCGCGAGCTACGGTATGCCGGTCTTAAATTTTTAATCCCCGTACTCACTGTGCTATCGATCATTGAAGTTTCCGACTCCCGCGGGGAATGGGCGTGCCTATGGAGAGGGAGGATGATTGACGGCCGGCTCTGGCACGTCACGCTCCCCGAAGACAGCCGGAGTAGGTCTCGGTTCTTCACGGCGCCTGCGCACAGGCTATGCGCAGGCGCCGTGAATAGCCAAGCCTATTTCGGCTATTTCCGGAGAAGCGTGACGTGCCAGGGCCGGCCGTCAATCACCTTCTCTCACCATAGGAACGCCCATTCCCCGGAATCTTCAATGAGCCATAGCACAGTGAGTACGGGGATAAAAAATGTAAGACCGGCATACCGTAGCTCGCGCTACGATGCCGAATGTAATGGTCTAATAAAAAAAAACATTTTTTTTTTTTTTTAACAGGGTGAACCCCCGCTTTAAGTATGCAAGATACAGTAATTGTGGAACCCCCCTGTGAGGGCTACTAATGTATTTGTGAACTTTTTGTGCTTTTGTGAACGTAAAAGAAAATCCCAAATTTTGGGTTTTAAATCTTCCAAACGGGGACACAAGATTTGACAACCATGGTGGGGAAAAAAAACAGGGATTCCCTCACTTTAGATGGATTTTCTTTCACTTCCTGTTTGGCAATGGGACAGGAAGTGAAGGTAAATCTCCCCAAAGGGACACAGATGGTAAAATAAACCCTACATGGGTTATAACCCTCCCTTACTCTATCCAGAAGAAAAAAAAGTTGTGCCTTTAGTTCTACTTTAAGCAAATTTATTGTGCTCATTGGGAAGTCCTGATTGTGCTTACAAAAAAACAAAACCTTCAGAGAAGAATAGGGCTGCCCAATCCAGAACAGCACACACCAGAACGCTCCTTGAGTAATGAATGGCTTGGGGAGGTCATTAGGTAACCTGGTTGTAGCTCAGGTTATGATTGACTTACAGCACAAAGAGTCAACAACGTTGCAAGCCCTGGTATAATTCCAGTCTGGATAAAATGTTTCTTGGCTAGAAAAAAAGTCTGACCTCAGACAAAACAATACCTTCAACATTTCACTAAAGAACTCAAATAAAAATTATTTTATCTTTAAAATTGTATTAACTCCTTGTACAGGTTGCCATTAACAAATTGGGGTATAAATATCTTTGCGGTGACCCCTCTGGTATGTTTATCTTGCATCTGTGAGCGCTACATCAGAAACCACTGAAAATAATACTATTCTGACTACAGGGCAGTGTTGTTCGGTGTTAGCAAACAAGTATAATACTTATGCATTAGGCCCCTTTCACATTAGCGGACCGTTCGTCCGCTTTTTACAAAGCCTATATCCCTATGGGATGACGTCCGTTAGCGGATGGAGCATCCGCTAACGTCCGCAACCATCCGCGTCCGTCAGGATCTGTTTTTTCGAAAAGGAAGAAAACCCTAATTTTCTTCCGTCCGGCGGAACGGATCGGATGAAGACGGACAGACGGTCCGTCTTCATCCGATTCCCCATAGGGGAGAGCGGAGAAGAGACAGGGCGGTCTCTGTACAGTGTGCAGGGACCGCCCTATCCGCCGACAGCTCAGCGGGGATTACGGATGATCCCAGCTGAGCCGCCGGACACACACGGAGCGGACACAAAAACGGTCCGCTCCGTGTGAAAGAGGCCTTAAAGTTATTGTAAAGTTATTTTAAAAAAAACAACATTTCATACCTACCTGCTCTGTGCAATGGCTTTGCACAGAGCAGCTCTGATCCTCCTCTTCTGGGGTCCTTTGAGCTCCTCCACTACTCCTCTTCTGATGGTGGCACATGCGCAAGCTCGACCCCAAACCATGCTGTGTGTGTCTATTGACAAACTGTGTAGCTTGGCCTTGTCCCCTGCTCCTTCCTCATGGGATTTGATTGACAGCAGCAGGAGGCAATAGCTCCCAATGCTCTCACTGGGTCCAATGGGGAGGAAAAAAAGAGAACAGCATCACTGCTCTTGAGCACATCGTTGGATTGAGACCAGGCTCCGGTAAGTATTTGTGAGGCGGGGGGAGAGGAAAAAAAACATGTTTTTTTTTACCTTAATGCAGAGAATGCATTAGGGGGGAAAAAAAACTTCAGCCTTTACAACCACCAAGTACAGCAAAGATTATTGTCTATGATTCTGTCCTTGTACTGTATGACAAAGACAACTACTGGGGATCACACAAGTGCACTTGATTATAATATAAATAATGATTTATTATCTTAATTGGATGTGGGCTACATAATTATATTTAATGTGCTTCACAATCAATGTTTCCACTATTCTACGTACGTCATATGTAGTCTTAATGTTATCACATTAATTTAGCAGTATCTTCTCCTTTCATTGTTAGCACTGGTAGCTAAACAATTTGTGCCATGTTTACAGAGGAGGTGTTTATTCCTATTCTTGTATTTATTCTTTTGAAGAAATGTAGATTATTAATTTTCCTGTAATCCTCCTTCTCTTGGTAAGGTTTCTGTGCACTGGCCGCTACTACACTAAATGTCTGAAAAAGTCACAGGAATGTCTAGCATCCTTCATACTGGATTCCTAAACTAGCCCAACACCTAGTGTCAGGACAAGGTCATCCAGCACCCAGGGCAAAGATGGCAACCTGTGCCCCCCCCTCTCTTAGGGTTATCAGTGATAGTGTCGTCACTACTCCTGTCAGCCTTGTAACAGAAGCAACTGCCACAGAGCGCCCCATCCCTGCAATAAACCATTGCACCAGAGCTGCCCACCTCTTGTTCCAGCTCTGCCAAGACCACCTATAAAATACTGGCATCTTGATTTCAATCACCCACATCCTTCACCAACACCACAACTGACACGTATAACTTTCAGTTACCATGTCACTTAATATGACCCTAAAGCTGGCTACACGCAAAATATAAACATAAAAATGTATTAAAGGCACAAAAAAGGGGGCACTGGTGTTACTGACAAAAAAAAAAGGGGGCAAGGGGTGATAAAAAAAAAAAAAAAAGACTCCTTTTATTCAATTAACAGGGAAAAGAAGGGAGTCTTTTTAGTCCTTAAAAGTCACCGTGGCTTCAAGTTCACATTGTGGCGGTGTCTGTGGTCTCTTCCGAGCAGGATCTGGGGAGGCTCAAACCAGCAAACCATGTGTAAACAGAAAATTTAAGGCGAGAGAAGTGCCACAACCTAAGTGAAGCATTTATTAAAGCATATTGGTAAAATTAAAAACAATAAATGTGCACTCACGTTTAAAAGACATTAAAAAGCGTATTAATAGGTCTCCAGCAGGTGGCAACCTTTCAGGTGCTTGGAACCAGGAAGTTGACCAGGGGAGCACCAGGAAGCACCAACAGGAGCAGCAGACCGAGTGTGTATATCACATGGATAAGAACCACTGTGGACAGCAGGAAAGTGCGGGAGGCCCACAAATGATGTCATGTGTGATAAAGATGGGCGTGGTTATGTATTTTGAGGTGTTCTTATCCATGTAAAACACACACTCAGTCTACTGCTCATGTTGGCTCTTCCTGATATTCCCCTGGCCATCTTCCTGACTGCAAGTACCTTCCATCACATCCATGTGGAGGTGCTTGCTCACCATTGACCACCGGGAAAGGTTGCCACCTGCTGGAGTCCGATTGAAACGCTTTTTAATGTCTTTTAAAAATGAGTGCATATTTGTTGTTTTTCATTTTATCAATATGTTTTAATAAATGCTACACTTGGCACTTTTCTCTCCTCCTTTTTTCTGTTTACCTTCAGATACTTACACCCTGGTTCGGATTTCCTTGTAGAGCACTCATGAACCTCAGAAACCCATGCTATGCCATCACCAAAATAGGGACCAGCTCTTGTGGCTGCTGGTTCTCGCCCACTCCCACAGCTTTTTTTTTTATTTAATAGAGGGGCTGTCTATCCATTATGATCTACAGTAACATGCAAGAGGTTTGCTAGATCAAGAGACTGTAGAAGCTGACCTCTGTTTACATGAAAAAGTGACCTTGGGATTTTGGGGTCCCTATGTGGTCCTAAGGAAGCCGGTGTCGGACAATAGCCCATTCTGCAGGATCTGGTCAATATACATATATAGTTATTGCAACGTCTACCTACTTGGAGAAGTGTCTGCTGCAGGAAAAGGCTATGCAACCAGCAGTGCACATACTGCTGCAACCCAACAACTAGAGCATAAAACGGGGTAGAAAGTTCACTTTTATTACCATACTGGAATTCTTTATAAATTGTAATTTAATTTGCGGTTTAGAAAGACAAGTGAATGTTCTCAGAATAATGTTAATAAGTTTTATGTACAGTTTTTAAGGAAATACTGTAGGTACATCCCACTTTACACATTGCATATACAGTTTTCACTTCCTGCCTTATGGTTACTGTGAGTTTCAACACTAATCTATAAATCTGCCCAGTGGCTTACCCTGTGAGCCCAGCAACTGTTTTGTTGATGCTGACAACATTCTTTAAAAGAGAAGAAGGGTTAAAGCCCGCTGCCAGCTGATGTCACTCAGCTGGTCCAGACTCTCTAGAGAGATCCTGACTTTAATGTCGGGATCCACATGCCTGGACCGGCAGCTGGCTCAGCCTCTCAGCATGAGCTAGCTACTCCCACCTAGCACTTCAGTGAGCGCTGGAAGGGCAGAGCAGAGAGCCGACGACTGACAGTCACTGGCTCTCTGCTCACTGAAGACAGAGAACTGAGCGATCAGCAGTCTTTGATCACTCAGTAATTTAAGTGTAGAGGTGGTGGGGGATATATGCTGCATCCACCTAGGTGAGTATGCGTGTTCCTTTTCAATCCCAAACTAGAGGAGGAATGTACACACATAAAAACGGGAAGCAAGTAAAAACGTGAAAGTCACATAAAAATAAATATTTTTACGGGGGCCAAAAATTACAATAAATGGAATTTACATTTTATAACAATACATGGTAGTGAATAAAAAAAAAATGGTGGCCCTGCCTTACAAAAAGTGAACAACAGATAACTGGAACCGTTGCCTGTTGCCCAAAGCAATCAAACATGAAGCTACAATTTCTGATCTGAGCTAGAAAAACAAAATTGGATTCTAATCATCTGCTAGAAGCAACACCTTCACATTTGGTGTATTCATTTTAAAATGATGTCATGTCTCTAGGACAAAAATACGGATGGCATGTAGGATGAAAGGTAGCATTTTATGAGGATCTGCCCACGGTTAGAATAGTTGAACATCTGCAGCAGCTGAGTATCTGGGTCATGGAAGGGGTTAACTTCAAGAGCTCTGAAGGGGACAACATCTACTGTGGATAAGGCTGAACACATCCTGGGAAGTTGTCTCTCCAAAAAAAATGACAGGGAAGGAGACATCCACCTGTCATCTGTAGCGCTGGCACCAGCTGCTGTTTATTAAACTCTGTGGCGCAATACGGGGGGCGGGGCCTTATCCGTCGGGGGGAACATATTCTGATAGACATCAATCATCTGGGCGAAGGACCAGATTACATTGCGGCTCAGCTTGGAAACGCCTACTCCCGCGGGAGAAGTACCCGGAAGCCGGATTGCAAATATAGATTATAAGGTAAAAAAAAAAAAAAAAAAAATGGGCCGACTGTACATGCTGGTAGTATAAAGAATTTGGTCTTATATAAATGTTATTTGGGTGAACCTCCGCTTTAACCTGATTTTCCTGAGCTTTTATACCTGCTCTTTTCATTAATCCCATTCTCTTCTATAGATCTTGTGGGCTCATTATCTTAGATTTTGCTTTGTTTATCTTACATTTTTTCTTCCCTTAAGTGCTGTGGTTCTTTAGAACTCTCTGAATCTGCCATGGAAGGATGATAGAATGTGGCTTTTCTAGTCTATTGGCAATTGATTGACCCACCTACACATAATGACTGTGAAGTCTTTATGCTAAAAGGATTGTAAGCACATTTTCAATGCCTTAGAAGTACTAAGTACAATGGAAATGTTGGAGAAAGTAACCGCACTGCATTTTCATATCAGCAATGTTATTTAATAATAATCACAGAATATACTGTGTAGTTCTGTAGGCTTTCCCTTGCATGTTGTAGATTAGAATCTAAATTGTTGTAGAAAATTCCACACCTACAGCAAATGGATACTTGGCACACCTTCATTAAGATTGATTTAGAAATTGGTAAAAACGCCTGGGGTGTGTGCCGGAGGCAGAAAGAGTCATTACCTGTAGTGTGCCTCTAGGATAACAAGGGAGTATGGATGACACCATCCCTGAAGCAAATAAAGATTTGCCTGGTTTTCTGGGGCAGGCAGGGGTAGGATCACCGTCATCCTGACGGAAGAAGCAGGAGGGGGTTAATGTGAGGAGCCCATCCCTGTGGCTGAGAAGAATCAATCAAACAGTAAAAATTTCTCTCTCGGAGGAAAGAGATTGATTTCTGCTTTGCAGGAGTCAGACTGGGTAGTTTTTAGTCAAGCCTTGGTGGGACTATTCAGCGCTGAGAGAGATCGGGTGTATGCTGGGAGACTGTTAATGTGCCGAGAAGATACGATAGCGCAGGATTGAGGTCAGCAGGAGGCCTTATGAATAATAAGGAGTATATGAGGCTTGCAAACTGGTGAAGCACTGTATAAACAGGATCAGCATTTCATAAGAGGGCTATAGTCAGGCCCGTCGGAACAAGACAGGCAAAACAAGCAACTGCTTGGGGCCCCGTGCTGGCCTGGGGCCCCAGCAGGGCTGCAGCCTGTAGCGTGGCCAAGCTCCTCCTCCTAATTCCTCCTGCAGTCCGGCCAGGTACCGTAACCATGCGGTACAGGAGATTCAGTTTTCTGTTCCCGGCCGGACTGACAGGAAGTGCACACACTCAGTGCTCGCTTCCTTTCAATCTGGCCAGGAACAGCAAACTGAATCTCCTGCTGCGCGGTATGAGGGGGGGGGGGGGGAACATGGGGGGGGGTAAGGGGGGGAGGCAGTCAAAAGTACTACCCAACACTTATCAGAAAAAGTACTACCCGTTCGGCGGCAGCAGCGCAACCAACCTCCCCACCCCCACTTATCGGTACTAAATGCTTCCACAGCGACAACCTCTCCGTAACCACTGCTGGCGGAATCAACTAGTTTAATTGCAGAGGTGACCATCACACAGAGATAAAACTAATAAACAAATATTGTTTAAATGATAAAAATTTTACTTCTGCAGGGCCAATCTGCCCTATAGGCTCACTATGCAAGCCGCTTAGGGCCCCGCAAAGCTGCGGAGGGCCCCCCAAACTACTAGAGGCCCCACCTGGTGACAAGTCATTTTCAGACCCTCAACTCGATGGCTGCATGGGAGAAGAGGTAAGAAGTCAGCACCCCCCGCTTCTCACTTTGATGTAATTTCCGACAGCAGAACACCCCCTCCCCCCGCCTTCATGTCATTTTAGGCAGACCCCACCCCCGCTTCTCAACTTTAATGCGACATGTCATTTTTCTTACTTATGACTTACTCATTACCCTGTATTTCAAGCAAGCTATAGGGCTAGTTAGGCTATCTGAAAGTAGATTGCTTTTTGAAGAGCAATCCATATTCAGAGACATTAGACAGGTGGTGAGGAGGCCTTGTATCACCTTTCCACTGCCTACTTTTACCCCGTGAAGCCCGCACTAGTATGCCACATTGCACGGGTCACCCCTGGGTTATGTTCAGCAGGCAGTACAAGCCCACTGAATGTGACAGCAGGGATCATTTTTGATGTGCCGTGGTGCCCATGGCATATGTATTCACTTCTTTGCAACATAACAGGGAGTGATTGGGGGGTAATAAAAACATGTCTCAGCCACACATTTATACCGCTCCCCCAAACACAAGTGTAAATGAGAGCCCAGTTAAAAATCAGAAATGCTCAAGTCACTTGAGCCGGTTTATGCTATGAAATCATGGAGGGACATGCAGACATCTCCATCCTAAACTGGGCAAAAAAAAACCAAAAAAACAAATTCAGTAAATCTTTGCAGCACACACACACTTTGCCCCATGTTTTGATCCTGCCAGAAATCCAGGGAGCCCAGAACTTCCTGTAGTGAGATGACAACTCAATGCTCTGCTGCACTGCAGAACACCTCATCATTTTATCATAGAGGCAAGAAAAGGGGGAGGAGTTCAGTAGTCCAGCAGGGCTGACAACACTGCTTGCAATTTTAGTGCAGGAGAGGCAGCTCTCTTCAGGAAGTCGGGAACACATTTTAAATCATCCAGCATAGTTCTGTACTTGCAATGTTTGTAAACATGGGGAATTGTGCATGTACTGCACAGATGTATTATTATTACTACAGGTATTTAATGCCGACAATTTATAGCATTTTACATGCCGTACATTCACATCAGTCTAAATAGGTTTTTCTTCCAATTTTGCCCAGACAAACTATAAGGCCGGGTTCACACCTATGCAAATTAAGTGCGGCTTAAACGGCATCCAATTCGGATAACTTTATAAAATACATTGATCTTAATGAGGCTGGTTCACATATGTGCGATGCATTCGATGCAGATCTTTCTCATAGCTGGCCATATACTGAATGTTGGCCAGTTCCTGACTGTGAACTTATAATAGTTTGATAAATGAAATTTGCAAATTATCGGCCACACAGCGCCTGCATCCAATCAGATGCAGCCACTGTTCCGGTACTTTGATAGCAGACTGGTATCTGCAGCAAGAGATTTGTCCATCCATATAGCGTGTATATGTACTGTATAGCAGGCTGAACGAAAAAAATCTAATAGTGTATGGCAACATTTAGGCCCAGATTCACAAAGACTTACGACGGCGTATCTGGAGATACGCCGTCGTAAGTCCGAATGGCCGCCCTCGTATCTATGCGCCCGATTCATAGAATCAGTTACGCATAGATTTGGCAAGGATACAAGCGGCGTAAGTCTCCTACGCCGTCGTATCTTGGGGTGCATTAATTACGCTGGCCGCTAGGTGGCGATTCCTTGATTTCCGCGTCTAATATGTAAATGAGCAAGATACGCCGATTCACGAACGTACGCCTTTCGCAATTAGTTACGCCGTTTACGCAAGACATACGCCGGCGTAAAGATAAAGCAGGTCTCTAGGTGGCGCAGCCCATGCAAAGTATGGACGGCGGAACAAGCGTATCTTTTTACGTCGTTTGCGTAAGTCGTACGCGAATAGGGCTGTGCGCAAGTTAAGTTCACGTCACAGGCATTGAGCCGGCGTATCTTTGGGCGTAAATACGACGTGATACTGAGCATGCGCGCGCATGCCCTGTTTCGGCCATG
The DNA here is from genome assembly GCF_905171775.1 of Rana temporaria. Lineage (NCBI taxonomy): Eukaryota > Metazoa > Chordata > Amphibia > Anura > Ranidae > Rana > Rana temporaria. The sequence goes on along the minus strand of NC_053500.1, from coordinate 29,840,590 downwards.
CATCTACATGGGGTCAAGCCTCATTTAAATACAACACGCCCCCTACCAGCCTACTTTGAATTACGCGCGCTTACGCCGGCCCATTTACGCTACGCCACCGTAACTTAGGACGCAAGTGCTTTGTGAATACAGCACTTACCTCTCTAAGTTGCGGCGGGTGTAGCGTATCGTATTTACGCTACGCTACACCCGCACAACGTAGAGCGGCCGTACGTGAATCTAGGCCTTAGTCTACAGGTGCCCACAGATGGGAGATCAACTAACCCAGATGATAGCCACCTAATGCTCGTCACCACAATAAATCCCCTGTATCTGGTAATGTCCTTTTCATATCCTCCTCCTCCTTTAGAACTGACAAGTATTCAGAAAAGGAAAAGGCAAAATTGACCTAAGGGGACACAAACATTATAAATGACATCAACAACCAAACGGGTCATATTAACATTCCTATAGTGGTCATGAAAGCAGACAGAGAGACTCTCCATCATACCTACTGTTTAGTACATTTCTGCCTCTTTGTGACCTCAGAGACATCAGACCTATTGATCAGCAGATCTTTCCTTGTGACCCTGGAAATACTTTCCTACAATCTTCGCTCATCATATGTGGAAACGTTTAAATTTGTACCCTTACCAATAATGCCGCTGTCCCTACTCTCCAGGGTGGATGTGGGGCTGCAGTCCTTGGTCGCCCCAGTAGTATTGGGTGGAGGAAGGGTCGAGCATGGGCTGTTGGCAGGAGGAGAAGCGGTACTGCTGGTCAAGGTGGAACAGGGGCTGATCCTCTGAGTCGCCGCAGAGCCCTGAGTGGGAATGAGGAGAATAGCATAGCAAGGTTAGAGAAAATAAACTCTTCAGTCACACTAATCAAGTCGTAGGACTGCTGATCAAAAAGTGTTATGAGCAAGCGTGCATGGGCTAAGGTAAATATAAAGGAATGCTCAGTTTAATAACACATGTAATTACAGCATGAAATTTGTCAAATCAAGTGATAATGAAATATTCACACACACACACAATACATTTATATATATATAAAAACATAAGAAGTTTAAGTGTAATTGTATTGCTAGTTACCACTGACTAAACTAATTGATGTCTGAACTAGTAATTTGATAGGGAAATATATTTACCAGTTAGGATTCAACACCACCCTAGAGCAAAAGTGTCATATTAAGAAATGCCAAATCTGCCCTCCCTCCATGCAGCACTGATGACAACTGTCACTTACACTGCAGAGGATAGCGGAGAGCATCGGAGAAGAGAGGTGGTAATGGTAAACCTTGCCATACATTATACAATTTTCTTACTCAATTTAGATTTACCTTCAACTATGTAGTGCAAGGGTCTGCCTGACTGCATACAAATTGAAAGGGTTTAGGTATGCCCTCTCTAGAGGCTTCCCCTTACCCACTTCTCTTTTCCTGATGCACCAGTCTCCTTGTTTCTCACGTTCTTTTTCCTCTGCTTTCCAGACTGACAAGCTCACTCTAAAACCTCGTACACACGACCGTTTTTTCCGTCGGGAAAACTGCCATGAGAGCTTTTGGCCGAGAAAACCATCTGTGTGTATGCTCCATCGCAGTTTTCCCGACAGGAAAACTGCAGTGAAAAAAAAGAGAACCAGCTCTCTTTTTTCCTGCCGGGATTCCCAGCGGTTTTTAACCGGACAGTTTTCCTATGGGAAACACTGCGATGAAGCATAGACCCGGCCGGGATTCCCGACTAAAGCTCTCATGGCAGTTTTCCTTTCAAGAAACCCGGTCATGTGTAGGGGGAAAAAGTTACTGAGCAGGTTCTCGGTTTTCCCCTCTGGTTTCCCGGCGGTAAAAAGAGGCTTTAGCCCTATGGCTTCCCGCTTTTCACATGTGAATACACCTTCTCTATACTCCCTTGGAACATTCCGGGACCACTTAATACCTGTTGGGAGACACTGGCTTAGATCGACTCGGTTTACAGTCCCCCCAGTAGTATTAGCAGATACCCCAATAAGCAGTTCTGTTTCTATAGCTGGAAATCCCTCTCTTGAGAAGGCCCCCTCATATTCCCAGGTTTTGCTATAGCTACTCCTGCTCTGTATAGGCTGTTACCTCCCTTTTGCCTGCTCTAATTGACACCTTTCCTTCCGAGTCCTATATAAAGGCTCTGTATACCTATACAACTTTTACGTTATGGTTTATGATCTGTTGATGATGTACACTTGAACTGCTCATATATTTTTCGACTAATACTCCAGCATCCCGTGATACAGCGGCGGCCATAGCCGACGACTGTATCACTCGGCCCCGCCCCCCCCGCGTCATTGGATGTGATTGACAGCATCGCCAGCCAATGGCTGCGCTGCCATCAATCCGTCCAACCTAGCCAATCAACGGCCAGGCTGGGAACAGGATGACGGGGACGCGCGCGGGACTTACGAGGGGCGAGCTAAGTAAAACAGGGGCTCAGGGAGGGGGGGGGGCGTGCTGTCGGATGTTTTTTCACCTTAATGCATAGGATGCATTAAGGTGAAAACACATTTACCTTTACAACCCCTTTAAGTATAGGCAATATATGATGATCTAGCACAGGGTAGAGGAGAGTATCTGGCATTTTGTAAAAGTGACAGGTTTACTTAAGAATCAAAGATCATTATGAAGAATAAGGCAGAATAACACTGACTGAGGGGCACACAACTCTCTGTATATTTTCATAAATTAGATCTACAGACTTAACGTAAACCTGTCAAAACCCAGAGCAAGTCAAACTCTGCACCAAGCAAACGTTACCTTCAATCAAGATGCATGTCAATAATCAGCAGATCCAGAGATATGGATGATTAAGGTTACCGAGTTAGTTATTCAAATAATCAGGCACCAATCTAGTGAAAATCAGGCTGCTTCTAATCTAGGCAAAGGCTTCTCAATGCAAAAGGCTTTAGGTGTATCGGTGACCTTTTTGCCCGCTATCCAGAATATGCGACTGACAAGTTTGCAAACATTTGTGAAACCTGCTGTGTATGATGAGGGCCCTTATGCCGCGTACACACAATCGGTCCATCCGATGAAAACGGTCTGATGGATTTTTCCATCGGTTAACCGATGAAGCTGACTGATGGTCAGTCGTGCCTACACATCATCAGCTAAAAAAACGATCGTGTCAGAACGCGGTGACGTAAAACACAACGACGTGCTGAAAAAAAATAAGTTTAATGCTTCCAAGCATGCGTCGACTTGATTTTGAGCATGCGTGGATTTTTAACCGATGGACGTGCCCACAGACGATCGTTTTTCTCTATCGGTTAGGTATCCATTTTAACCGATGGATAAATAACCGATGGGGCCTACACACGATCGGTTTGGTCTGATGAAAACGGTCCATCAGACCGTTCTCATCTGTTTGACCGATCGTGTGTATGCGGCATTAGGCCTGCTAAGGTCAGAATACCCTACTTGTAACCTTCCATTTCAACTTATTATTGCAGCCAAACATAACCCTAATTGAACACACAAACTTCATCTTAACTTCATTGAACCTACTAAAATGTTAAACTAATTTCAACTGTGCCAAATCCTCTCCCATATCTCCAAGTGCACCTTAAAGTATACTAGACAACCTGACAGATTTGTATTATTGTCTGTGTATTTATTGTGCAGAGTTGCCCCTCCATATGTACTGGTAACCACTCAACGATAAAAATGCCCATTAAAAATGTAGAACCTGCTCTATTTTTTATCGTAATTTTTCACGTTGTGAAAAACGGTCGTGTGTACGCTTTAACGAGGGGGAAAAACGTGCATGCTCAGAAGCAAATTATGAGATGGGAGAGTTTGTTCTGGTAAAACTAGTGTTTGGAGATAGCGCTTTCGTCACGCTGTAACAGACTGAAAACCACAAAGACTGAAAAGCGCAAATCGCCTCTCACCAAACTTTTACTAACACGCGGTAACATGAAATCAGCAAAAGCAGCCCAAAGGGGGACGCCATTCTGATGGAACTTCCCCTTTATAGTGCTGTCATACATGTTGTCGTACGTGTTGTACGTCACCGCGCTTTGCTCGAGCATTTTTTTTCACAAACGTGTGTATGCAAGGCAGGCTTGAGAGGAATCACGTCGAGAAAAACTTTGTTTTTTTTTCCCCATGACATGAATAACGGTTGTGTGTACGTGGCATTAGAGTTGTCATCAGAGAAAGAAGGAGAGAAAATCCACCAGTTTGGACACCTGTTCCTGTGACTGTGTTTAAGATGGGAATTCCACTCGATTAGGAGAGGTTTTCTCCGAATATACGTTCCATCCCAAAGACAATAAGTGAAGGAGAGTCTCCTCAGTGGGACACAGGGAGCCAAAAAAAAAAAAACAACTTGGCAGGAGATTTAACTTCTCAAAACTTAAAAAAGTGGCATTTTCATCGACTTTATCTCTGGAGGACCCAAATTCTTTATACAAACTGTAGACCAAGCTTTTGTGCTGCTCCCTCCCACTCCCGATGCCTTCTTTTTGACTAGTGAATCTTCACCTTACATTTAGGAAACCGAGTTCTGATCAAATTTTGGATAACACATTCTAGAATTAGATTTTCCCATGGTTCTTGACACATGTATACTTAAAAAAAAAAAAAAAAAAGTCTATACATCGCTTCCATTTGTGGAAGTATTGTATTAGCAAGCAACCCTTTTATCATTTATTACTAGAGGTTATGTTTGTTTTTGTGTTTTCTTAGACAAAGGGAAAAAATGAACGGAATTCTGTAATGGGTATGTTGGTTTGGTCAGAGACGTTTCTGCCAGCATTACCCCTCACCTGATTCTCTTCCTGCCCCTCCATGCTGTACTGCGCACTGGCAGCTTGGACCTCAGAGACTTTATCTCCCAGGAGGAAGCCCAGTCGGGTCATGAGGGTGTTGGCAGCCTCATCAACAGATGGAGGAGGGCCCAATACAGACTCCTCTTCACCTAGTGAAACAAAAACATGGACAAAATCATTAGCACTCCTTAGTTACCCTTGGAAATTGCTAGCACAATCCTTCAGACAACAGTTCTTTCTTGGAAAGATCATACCATAACCATGCATGCTTGGCTTTTTTGATGTTTATGGTGACACCAGAGGGAGGGGGGACAGCAGCAAGGTATCCTCACTGTCATGTAATCTTGAGAAAACCCTTTACCATTATTAAAGCAAAAGCTCTAAAGCAAAAAGTTTAAATTATGAAAGTTTGTAGGGTAACAGTAAGCGTAATAATGAAAATCAGACGGGCATGCACAGCCACACCCAACAGCTCAGAGGTAAGTGATAAGTATTGCACAATATGCATGAATTTGTGGCGTTCCCCATGGTAATCCATTTTTCTCAGACAATTAAACTCCCATGAAGGACAAAACAACAGGTGCAGTTGAATACAGATCTCCTTACCCCTTGAGCCAGCCATAGATGGTTCGAATCTCAGCCGGTTCAGCAGGGATTGGCTGAGATTCGAGCTATGTATGGGTAGGCTGATCGATCAACTTGGGTTCAACCAGCATGGCAGATTTTTCATGCGATTATTGCCAGAGGGCATAACCGCTAGCAGTAATCACTGTGTGTTCTCCCAGCCAAGATGGCTCCCCGCAACCCCCCCCCCCCATTTTCGGTAGAACACAATAGCTAGAGATTCTGCCATGGAATGAAAATTGCCCCATCTATGGCCGGCTTTATTCTCTCACCAGTCTATTTAGCAAAATCCTGTATAAAGCTATAAGTCACCAAAATTGTAGCTTACACAGATGTATGGACCTCACATGTGGCTGTGCTGGCTGGACTACATCTGGAAGTTAATGAAGAAGATATATCTAGAAGTACTGGCCATTTCTTCCAGCATCTGGCACTGAACCCAGTGGCAGGGGTGTGAAGGAAAGAAAAGTGTAAGCTATTGGCCAAGGGCAAAGTTCATGGGAAGCTACTACGGTAAAACCTTGGTTTGAGAGTAACTCGGTTTGAGAGCGTTTTGCAAGACCAGCAACATTTTTAAATAAATTTTGACTTGATAATGATATACAAGCGATGTCTTGATATAAGAGTAGCATCATGTCACAACCGAGTATAAAGGAGAAGAGAGGCACCTCTAAGAGTCGGTTCACACTGCAGCGGCATGACTTCGGGGGCGACTCTGCAAGTCGTCCTGAGGACGACTTCAGAGGCGATTTGCAAAACGACTTCTGTATAGAAGTCAATGCAGGTCGCCCCAAGCCGCCCCCGAAGTCGTACAGGAACCTTTTTCTTAGTCGGAGCGACTTGCGTCGCTCCTATTAGAATGGTTCCATTGCATTCAATGGGACGCGACTCGTCAGGCAGCTAAGCCGCCTGTCGTGTCGCCCCAGTGTGAACCGGGTCTTAGTGTAACAATATGGTTACATTTAATGAAGGTATAACATTTAGTAACATATTGCTACACTTGGAGGCTCCTCTCTTTCTTTTATACTCTGTAGCTCCTGCTGGATTTTGCTTCCAATACCCTTGTGGAAGCTGCCGTTTGGTGATGGACATTATATGGTTACACAACCTATAACATTGCTTTAATCCAGGGATCCTCAAACTACGGCCCTCCAGCTGTTGCAGAACTACAAATCCCATGAGGCATTGCAAAACTCTGACATTCACAGACATGACTAGGCATGATGGGAATTGTAGTTCCTGAACACCTGGAGGGCCGTAGTTTGAAGACCCCTGCTTTAATCTTTTAATATGGACTATAAACTTAAAAACCTATGAATAAATGGTGGCGGAACGAATCATCTGAGTTTCCATTATTTCTTGTGGGGAAATTCGCTTTGCTATACAAGTGCTTTGGATTATAAGCATGTTTCCAGAACGAATTATGCTCGCAATCCAAGGTTTTACTGTATTAGGCTTCTGGTAAGGGTAAGGACTGCTGTACGTACATTTAGCAGACAATAACACGGAGGCTAAGCCATATGTAAAATGGAAGAGAAGAATGGAAAATAAATAGTAACAAAGGATTCAGGCTCATGTGATAAGTGGATACGAAGGAAAACCAATTTTCAAAGTCTTATGAAACAATGGGTCTAAAATATGATATCAACACGCTGGAAATAAATACGGTACATTGTCAGCTGCTGAATTTTTATCCCTCCGTTTATTATCAACAAAGGGCAAGTCCTCAGCCCATACAATGCATAATGTCTCATTTTGTATTTATAAAATGTATTTTCAAATATTTCATGCTGTTGGGCCTTTAAAAGGCTCTCCAAAGCTTATGTCAGCAGTGGCTACATGGCAGATGGGACAGGTTGACTATTAAAATGCTGATGATCTCATGAGAAACTCCATTTCAGGGACTAGGAACAGATCAATAGACAGGACAGTGCTTTACACATATAAAACAGTCAGTGGACTGCAGTGGCTGTGGGACTGCACAGCAGATGCACCCGGTCTGGCACTTGTGCGGAGCTGGATGTCACGCTATGCTAGATGACTCAATTCTGCAGCAGTTGCAGGTTGAGTGTGTGAAGGATCCAAATGTAACACCTGAAGGTCTGGAACGGCCATCATAGTCTTTTTTCCCTTTGTGAAATAGATGTATATGCTCACAAGCCCATTGCTTGACTCCCCTATAAGTGTCACAAAGCTGGCTCGCATGGCTTCAGAACCTTCGCCAGAGTTCCCTTCAATCCACATAGGCACGGCAAGAGCAGAACGGCTGAGAAAACAGTCAGAGCTTTTATTTCTTTTGATGATGGTAAAGGTTTTTCTGCATATCATTATCCACCTGTTTTAAAGAAATCCACTGCTGGGTGTTGTCAGTCTAGCATTAGCTACCGCATGCAGGCCATCACCCAGAATGCTTTTGGGCCCACCGCTGGTTGGTTGCCATAGAAACTCTGCATATTTTATGCTGATTCACTTTGCAAGCTGTCAGTGAGAAGCCTGCCGAGAAAAAGGGGGGGGGGGAACGCAAGTGAATGAGAAGGAAGGGGTTGGTTACGTGTCCGTTCCAATAATACTTCCCATCATCAAGGTGGGAGTAGGAGAGGTGACTACCGGCAAATCATTTAATAAGGAAACAAAAGGATTGCATATTCAAGCCACAGAAAATCACCTTTTTAACCATTTTCCCCCATCTAGGGGACTCATACAGTTTATATTTAGTTTGAATGAATCAAAGGTATTTACGAAGAAGCTGCAAAATGCACAGTTAGCTTGTGTCAAGCATCCATGTAGATGGTCATCTGCAAACCCTGACCAGGAGCCCGTGAGCAGGGTTACGCTGCCCATTAAGGGATCGAAATTCGACCAGTTCACCAGGGACTGGGCAAATTTTGATCCATCTATGACCATTTCCACCTGACAGAAGTCTACCTAGGGGTCGGAGAAGTCCCACTATCAGAATACAATGGCACAGCAGGTGTCAGGGTCCCAGCTCTGCTGGCCTCCTTGCGGCACAGGCGCGCACCTTTTCGGGACCAATCAGAGGCATGACCGCCCTATTTAAACCAGCCCCTGTCTGTAGACAGGTTGCTGGTTTATCGTCAGCTCGTATGTTGTTCCTGTTGCTGTTCCTTTGTGCCTTTGACCCGGAATTCCTCCCGACTCGGCTCTCTCCCGGAACTTGACCTTGGCTTGCCTCTGACTTCGCTGCTTTCTCCTGACCTCGACCTTTGGCCTGTGACCCGGATCTGCAGCTGCCTCCTGCCCCTGAACCTTGGCCTGCACCCCGGACTTGTCTCTGCCTGTTCCCTGAACTTGAACTGTACCCGCATTCCGGACCTGTCTCCATCTGTCTCCTGTCTCGCCCTGCAGGATCTGCTGCTGCTTACTACAGTCGCCATCAAGTTCTGCTATCCCGCTGGCACCGGTACCTCCTTGTGCCTCTGCCACCTGTCTCAACTTCAGGGGGCAGGCGCGCTGGGTCGTAAAGGTGAGCCGCCCTCAGCATTTCGGTCTCGGTGAGTACTTGAGTCCTGATAGCAGGGAAGGTTCCTCCATCTAACTCTATTGTGTGAATGATGGAATAAGGTCATTCTTTTTAAATCAGTCTTCTGACTGATCAAAATAATAATTAAAAGGCATCTATGGCCAGCCTTAGAACAGTCCAACCTGCCGTCTGTACCAAAAACCTATAATTCTTGCCACACTTATTAAATAGAATTAAAAAATTTGTAGATTAAACATTTGAGGAGCTTGCACTACCAGCATCATCTCAGAGAATTGCTAGCCTCAAAATAACACAACCTGTCAGATGATCGATCTCTTCCATTAGACAGCTAGTCGGGGGGGTTTGCCCAGGTCTGAAGATGCAGACATTTTGTATGGTTGTGATCATTTGCACACAAAGTCATCAATTCTCTTGCACACAAAGCCCATTTCACACTTGTACGACTTCAAAGTCGTGCGACTTTGCCACAATTTCGCGCGATTTTGGATCAGTACTACTTTGGCATTAACCAATGAAAACATACATGGTGTGAGGTAATTGCTTTTCCTGGCATAGTTGTTTCCAGTTCCTGTTTGCTTCCTGGTTGGTGTGGTGTGTTGTGACAGAAAATGTTTGCTACTCAATATATTGCCACAGCTGTTGTCATTGCTGCTGCAGCAGTAGCAGTGCACGAGGAAGAAGAGGAGGAGAAGCGGAGGACAAGGACATCTCTTTATTTGGGCTGTTTGGAGCACATTGTTCCTGAGGGAATAACCAGGAAGTGAATGTGTGCTAGAAAAACGTGCTTGGGAAGGGCTACTATGTTGAAAGGATTGGGTGGGACAAGGGTCAAAAAGCTGCTTGTGCTTTCAAAGTTGTATTGAAATCGTGTCTATGTTATTCAGGTACGATTTGTATGCTACTTGAGGGTTTAACATTGAGGTCTATGGACATTAACTCACATGGAAGTTGGACCAAAGTAGTGCAGGGACTACTTTGAAGTTGGTACCACTTAAAGTCGTGCCAATATGAGTGGAAGTCATTGAAAATCATGGAGAATGACTTGTCATGCGATTTTGCAGTCCAAAATCGTGGGACAAGTCGTATAAGTGTGAAAGGGGACTTAACCTATATTCACTTTTCAGACTATAAATGTCACCGGACATGTACAGCAGGCACATAGAGATGTTCCGTGAATGGTCACATACCTGGTAGAATGCTCTGGGAGGAACATGACCAGGGTGCTTTCATATGCAAATTTCAACAAGGTCAGTATTTGTTAGGTCACCTGTCATAGTTATGGGCTAGCAACAAGGTACAGCAGGTGTAGGGGCTGGCCCAAGCGCTTCATCGTCTGGAGCTGGTAGAGATTGCAGTGTAAATTTGCTGTCCCCTCAAAATAACTCACACAGCCCTTAATGTCTAAACCATTGGCAACAAAAGTGAGTAAGTGAAAATTTCCAAATTTGGCTCAATTAGACATTTTTCCACCCCCGGTGACATGTAACTCGTTAGTGTTACAAGGTCTAAGGTGTGAATGGGGAGCAGGTGTGTTAAATTTGGTGTCATCACTCTCACACTAGTCATTGGAAGTTCAACATGGCACCTCATGGCAAAGAACTCTGAGGATCTTAAAAAAAAAAAAAAGAATTGTTCCTCTACATTAAGATGGCCTAGGCCATAAGAAGATAGCCAAGACCCTGAAAATGAGCTGCAGCACGGTGGCCAAGACCATACAGCGGTTTAACAGGACAAGTTCCACTCAGAACAGGCCGCTCCATGGTCGACCAAATAAGTTGAGTGCACGTGCTCAGCGTCATATACAGAGGTTGTCTTTGGGAAATAGACGCATGAGTGCTGCCAGCATTGTTGCAGAGGTTGAAGGGGTGGGGGGGGGGTCAGCCTGTCAGTGCTTAGACCACACACCACACACTGTGAAGACAAGTAGACTAAGGACATGAATTGCTGGAACCATGTCCTATGGTCTAATGAGACCAAGATAAACTTATTCGGTTCAGATGGTGTCAAGCGTGTGTGGCGGCAACCAGGTGAGGAGTACAAAGACAAGTGTGTCTTGCCTACAGTCAAGCATGATGGTGGGAGTGTCATGGTCTGGGGCTGCGTGAGTGCTGCCGGCACTGGGGAGCTACAGATCATTGAGGGAACCATGAATGCCAACATGTACTGTGACATACTGAAGCAGAGCATGAGCCTCTCACTTCAGAGGCTGGTCTGCAGGGCAGTATTCCAACATGATGACAACCCCAAACACACCTCCAAGACTACCACTGCCTTGCTAAAGAAGCTGAGGATGAAGGTGATGGAATGGCCACGCATGTCTCCAAACTTAAACCCTATTGAGCATCTGTGGGGCATCCTCAAAACAGAAGGTGGAGGAGTACAAGGTCTTTAATAATATCCACCAGCTCTGTGATGTCGTCATGGAGGAGTGGAAGAAGACTCCAGTGGAAACCTGTGAAGCTCTGGTGAACTCCATGCCCAAGAGGGTTAAGGCAGTGCTGGAAAATAATGGTGGCCACACAAAATATTGACACTTTGGGGCCAATTTGGACATTTTTAACTTAGAGGTGTATTCACTTTTGTTGCCAGCGGCTTAGACATTAATGGCTGTGCGTTGAGCTATTTTGAGGGGACAACAAATGTTACTGTTATACAAGCTGTACACTCACTACATTACATTGTAGCAAAGTGTAATTTCTTCAGCGTTGTCACATGAAAAGGTATAACAAAATATTTACAAAAATGTGAGGGGTGTACTCACTTTTGTAAGCTACTGTGTGTGTGTGTGTGTATATATATATATATATATATATATATATATATATATATATATATATATATATATATATATATATATATATATATTAGGGCTGTGCAAATTAACTTTTAATTAATCGATTAATCTTAAATTTTTTTGATCGATTAAAATTCTTTTGATTGGTACTCACCTCTCCGCCGGCTTCTGGGCCTTCCGGGAGTTCCTTTGGAGATCCGGTAACGTCACAGACACAGGTGGGGCTTGCCGTGTCCATCTGGTACCGTTTGGTATTACTCGCACCATTTTTACAGTTTATGTAGCTACATCGATTTTAGCTCCAGTGCTATATTAATTTGGTTACCTACTTGAAGACTATAAAAGTTTTAATGCTATTCCCATCGAGCGCTGCCTTTGTGTGTGTTTTTGTATCCTGCTATCCATTTTTTCAGTGGTTGGTAGCTGCATTGGGAATCGGCCTGCAAGGAGATCAGCTAAAAGTAGTTGGATCTGTATGTGCGTTATAATTAATCGAAATTAGTAGATTAATCGATTAAAAAAAAAAAACGATTAATCGAACAGAAAAATTTTGATCAGTAACAGCCCTAATATATATACATATATATATATATACACACACACACACACACACACACACACACACACACACACATATATATATATATATATATATATATATATATATATATATACACACACACACACATATATACACACACACACACACACACACACAGTAGCTTACAAAAGTGAGTACACCCCTCACATTATTTATATATATATATATATATATATATATATATATATATATATATATTTAGCTAAACCCATACTTCTCTTCTAAATGACACTATACAAGTACAGAATGCACCTTTTAGTACCTCCATATATGTGACCAGACATGAAGGTATTTAGCTTCCAGCCATAAATGTTGGTGCCATTTGAACAAATGTAACATCCTTATAATGACCTGGGACTTTCCAGCCAGAAAGATTTATAATCAATTTCCTTTTTAATTGATCAACTACAAACTGCTTTACTGGGCTTGGGCAATCGGTCACTTTTACTTTTCACTGACAGAAGGAAAAAAAGAGGCTACATTTCCAGAAAACATGTCACTGGTTTCCAGCACGTATACGAAGAACAGATAAAGAAGGCAGCATAGTGAAATTATTTCTAGTAATGCCCAATGAATACCAATAATGCACCATCTGGTTTACATTAGGGGCTCTAGTGCAACCGCTGACAGTTGTCACTTCCTGGACCATCACATTTGACCCTGAAAACCATGCGCTACTACCAAAGCTGTCCACTTACCCAGCAGGTAGGCATCAGCGTCCAGTTTCTGAGATGAGCTCAGGGTTGGGGATCCAAGTTCAGACTCTGGAATTCTGGGGCTCTCCACAAACTTTGCTTTCCTCAGTGGGGCTAAGAGGTGCAGTTTAGAGGTGAAAGGGACAGGAGGAGACAATAATAAAAGTAGGAGGAGAAAGTGATGAAGAAGACAAATAGGTAAAGGGGGAATAAGATAAGGTAAGGGAAAAAAAAAAAAGGAAAGAAAGAAAAGAGAAAAAAAGGCTGTGAGCACACTGAGCAGATGGAAACCGTTAACAGCATGCAAACACACTGTCCAACATAGATCATGTTACCCCTAATTTTTCCCCTCTCCTCTTTTGTGTACTGGAAAAACTGCCATGTGTCAGCTCTGCATTCTTTTCTGGGGCTATGTGCAGAATGCAGCCCCCCCTCCCCCCCAACAATGACACTGGTGAAGTATCGGCGAGGATTAATTGTATACAAGCATCAAGAGAAACTGCTAATTGGGACTTTTTAAATAAAATAAAGGCACATGACTAATATGTCACTTTATGCCCCTAGAGAGAGAGCAAGATCTGAACATTAGAACTTGATCATAGCAAATTAGCAGTTTGGAGACATTTGAAGGTCTATTACTGTGCCTACATAACGGTAAGTACAAGTGATGAAAAATGTACCAACATTGAATGCAGCAAAATCCTGAAACAATGAAACCAATCAATTTTCTAGTGCAGGTAAGAGAATTAAAAAGCAAATATCTCATTGGTTGTATTGGCCAATATTGCCACTTTCCTTAAAGAGGAAGTAAACCCTCTTGAAAAAAAAAACAGAAAAAAAAACCCTGCAAGAAAAAGGCACAATGAGCTAGTATGCATGGCATCTAAATAGGCAGGCATCCAGGGTAAAGCTGTCCACATAGACCAGGGATCCTCAAACTGCAGCCCTCCAGCTGTTGCGGAACTACAAATCCCATGAGGCATTGCAAAACTCTGACATTCACAGACATGACTAGGCATGATGGGAGTTGTAGTTCCTGAACACCTGGAGGGCCGTAGTTTGAAGACCCATGACATAGACCATCCTCCACACCGCCATCAACATCGTCCCTTCCACGCTGCGCTCCAAGCCTCACTTTTATATCGCTCTACTGCAGGGTAGTCTTCCCGGTCACGACTGCAAACTGACAGCAGTGAGAGCCGGCGCTGCCAATGACGGTCTATGTGGACAGCTTTACCCCTGAATGCCTGTGCCATATGTCTCTTTTAATCATCAACCATGTGAGTTGCTAAAATGTTGTACCTTCATTAAATGTAACCATATAGCTACACTTGGAGGCGCCTCTCTTTAAGGCCTCATTCACACGAGGCGGACTCCGTTGCCAGCTCAGCGGGAGATCAGTCCGCAGATCTCCACTGAGCCGACGGATGACAAGCTCCTCTCTGCTCACTGAGCGGGCAGGGGCTTGTCAGGCACCGCTGTCTCCTATGGAGCGATCTGATGAAAACGGACAGCATGTCCGTTTTCATCAGATCTTACCCGATCAGATATGGACGGATGGGGACGTGCCCCCTATACGTCTGTTTTTAGCGGATCGGATAGGGTCGGATGTCAGCGGACATGTCTCCGCTGACATCCGACGCTCCATAGGGATGCATGGAGCGGCCGTTCAGGTCCGCCGTCAAAACTGACAGGCGGACCTGAATGATCCGTCCGTGTGAATGGGGCCTTATACTCAGTAGCTCCTGCTGGATTTTGCTTCTAATCCCCTTGTGGAGGCTTCCATTTGTGGATGAACATTTTATGGTTAAACAACTTATGATTAAATGGTTGTGGAACAAATCATTTGAGATTCCATTATTTCTTATGGGGAAATCCGCTTTGATATACAAGTGCTTTGGATTACAAGCATGTTTCTGGAACGAATTATGCTCACAATCCAAGGTTGTACTGTATATATATATATATATATATATATATATATATCTAGAGATATTATATATCAGGGATATGCAATTAGCGGATCTGTAGATGTTGCAAAACTACAAGCCCCATCATGCATCTGCCTATGGGTGACATGCTTGTGGCTGTCAGAGTCTTGCTATGCCTTGTGGGACTTTTAGTTCTGCAACAGCTGGAGGTTCGCTAATTGCATATCCCTGATTATATATATATAGTTAGGAACTATTTATATTCCAATAGATCACCCAAACATTCTAGGATTTATTGATAGTGTAAAGTCTGATACATTTTACAGCGCACCTATCTAGTCCAATCTATTAACTGGAGTCAAAGTTTATTTAAACAAAGGCTTACAGATTACTTAAAAAGAATACTATGGTGACCTCAGTGTAATATAAAGTAAGTATTCACACACATGTGTATATATTTTTTTTAACTATGATTAGTAGTGCCAACAAGTTGTCACTATGACCTGTGTACTGACAGTGTGTAGGCTGCCACACCAATTTATCAAAATCTTCAACACGGTGCAAACAATCTGCAAACTCTAAGATTGTAGGACTTGCAACATTCTTTCTGAAAACCTGGGAAGGATAAAGGTATTCCATCAATGAGTGTCATAAGATAAACTAGCTTTATGATATATTTAAACTGTATATATCATTTCCTTTGGAATTTTCCATCCCTTCATTAATCAAGAGAAAATAAATGCTGCACTTTATTTTATTTTGCTATGCATGTCTGCAGCCTGGGTATTATCCCATATGGCTGGTGTTAGAATGAGAAGTCGCTCACGGCAATTTATAACTATGAACAAGTTATTGAATAGCCAATGGCGAGGTGTCTAAAGTAGATGGCTTACTGGTGATAGTGCCCCTTAACAAGGGCGCGCCCTGAACATAACACTGGTGCTGATAGTAGTCCGTTCTCAAAGCTTTGCAGCTATAATAAAATAGAAATCTATCCCTGCGCTCTCTGATGGAGTTTTGTTTGGATGTGGAGTTTGTTTGGGAGCTGCTGCCAGGCTCTGGTGACAATGCAGCTTGGGAAGGAGAGGTGAGCAGCAGGCGGCAAGGAGCAATTTGATACATTCGGAAGTGTTGTGCTTTTTGTCATTTTTTTCTGATGCTTATAAAGTCCTGCTTTGTTAATTAAAACCGTATTACATGAACTTAAGGTGGTTATAAAGACTTAGGTGTTCAGATACAATGGAGTATCTTTATGCGGGGCGTAACGTATCTCAGATACGTTACGCCACTGTAAATTAGGGAGCAAGTTCCGTATTCAGAAAGAACTTGCGCCCTATGTTACGGCGGCGTAACGTATGTGGTCCGGCGTAAGCCCGCCTAATTCAAATGTGGATGATGTGGGCTTGTTTTACCTAAATGTAGTGTGACCCCACGTATTTGACTTTTTTTGACGCATGCGCCGTTCGTGAAAGAATCCCAGTGCGCATGCTCGAAATTACGCCGCAAATCGTCATTGCTTTCGACGTGGACGTAAATTACGTCCAGCCCTATTCGCAAACGACCTATGCAAACAACGTAATTTTTTTATAAAGTTTGACGTGGGAACGACGTCCATACTTAACATAGGATACGCCTGGAAGCTGCGGTGGCTCAGCGCGATTGGCACTGCACTGACAAGCCATTCACCTCTGCAGCTAGGGGTTCGGATCCCGGTCTCAGCTACATGTGAATTGAGTTTGGTGGTCTCAGCCCGGCTCCCGGTGGGTGTGCTATGCGAGGTAAGCCTGCGCTTAGTACGCCCACCCTCCTCCCACAAAAACCACCACACTTACACGCACTCGAAATTGGGTTAACATGCACGCACTTTGACCACGCGGTCTCTAAAAAGAGAGGCGAAGGACTAACAGGGCTGGTTGAGCGGGCAAATCCTCTCACTCCCTTATAGGGAGTCCCTCAAAGCAGAACAGGTAGGGCGGCTGTGTGGGAGGACCCCCTCACACACCCACCATTGCCACCCGGGGCATGGAGAAAAGTGCCACCCTGGGGGAGGCCTGCCTACTCCCAACTCATGCAGTCTGGCTTCTCTCTCGAGTACACGAACAAAATACACTTTAAAAACAAACAAACATAGGATACGCCTCATATACCAGGGGTAACTATACACCGGAAAAAGCCTAACGTGTGCTCAAGAGAATTGTACTGGCAAACATAAATCTTTGGCTGTTTAGACACTGGCACAGGCTTTGCTGCCCCCTATGGGCTGGGGAGACATAGATGAAATACTAGAAAACAAGGAACAGAGGGCACACCAGCCTAGCACATTACTTGAAGCCAATCTCTGATGAAGAGGGGACCCCCCTCAAAACACGTCAGCATTCATACATCTGGGATTGGTCTAGGTGACCAGGTCGCTCTGAGTGCTATGAGCTGTGCCTTGCCTTATTGCTGCTGTTTTAAGCGAGTATACATCTATATTATTTAACACAATAAAGTTCATCACAAAGACTATGCGCTAGGCTGGTGCGCCCTCTGTTCCTTGTTTACCAGATAGCAGCAGGTGCCAATGGCTGTCAATGAAATTCCTTGATAAGGGAGCGTGGCAGGACTGAGCCGCACTGTCTGTGTTTATAGTGCAGTTTGGGATCAAGCCCGCAGGTGTGCCACCATAGGGAGCAGCTTCCTACGGTGGCACAAAGAAGAGGATGAGTCAGGAGCATGGCAGGGGATCCGAGAAGGGGAGCACAGAGCGGGTAAGTATAGCATAGTTATAGAAAAAAAAAAAAGGTTTACAATCTCATTATATTAAATCTGGTGTCTCTTTAAAGATAATTATCTGCATCTTGTCTAGAACATATCTACCCACGTATAATAGTTACAATACATCTTGTAAAGTCCAACAGCCTGACCTGTGTGGTAATGTGGGCCGAGTAATTTCTGCCGAAGGTAATAGTTTCATATATTGAACAAAAAAGGTGTTTTCATTTTCATGATCTGCAAAGTGAATTAATTAGAATTGAGTGTTCCCAGCAGGGATGAAGTAGTTCTTAGGTTATCTGAATTTAAAAGGGGGAGGGTATTATTTCCACCATTAGTAGATGTTTCAATATTTAAAGGACAAGTACAGCCAAAGCTTGTTTGGCTGTACTTCTCCTATGGATCACAAGAGTGCAGGTCATTCTGCACTCCTGTAACCCGTTTTCAGCAGACAGCCGATGGCCGCTGCCGGCTGATGTCACAGAGCTGGTCACAGCTCAGGCAAGATGGTGACAATGAAGTCGGGGTCTGCCCACACGCCTGGGCGAGCTGCTGAGAGCCTGAGACGGCCGCTCCTGCCCCCTCCACAGCTAAGCGCTCCAGTGAGCGTGACGGGGGAAGAGCAGAGAGCTGTGAGCTCTTCTTAGGGAGCTGTGAGAACCGAGTGATCAGCGGTGTTTGAATGCTCGGTTCCCAGTGTTAAAGGCAGCGGGGGACCGATGCTGCCTCCAACTAGGTAAGTATGATTCTTAAAAAAACAAACCTCAATTAACTTTCTACATATTTTTTTAAGGTGGTATATACATACTGATGTACAAATGGGATACATACTGATGTGTTACTTAAAGCAGAACTACTGTTTTTTTTTTTTTCTTTCTAGATATATACAGAGAATACACTAGCCTTACGTAAATCTTATCCATGGTAATGTTCAAAGTTTTGGAATCCTCAGTTTCTTCCATAATTTGTACATGGAGACACATTGCTCGTGACGTATGCAGGCTGTGCTTTCCGCTTCGTTGTGCTGTTATTATGTCATAGTAATCTTAACTCACTACTCTTTTACCAGACAAGATTTTGAACAGACTTTTTGTAACTTTTATTATTGTATTTTTATTGTAATATTGTATATTTATAAGCTGATGGAAGAGGAGTAGTCTTTAAGTATATATGGGTTGACGAAGAGGCGCTGCCTGGAAAACGCTTAGCCAGTAGATTAGAGGCTGGTCTTCGAATGAAGCTGTAATGGACAGATAAGTGCATTACATTGGTCAATGAGATGTTCCTTAAAGCCTAACTCCAATTGTGTTGAGAAAAAAAACATTCCCCTCTGGGTGATCTATGTACATTGCAAGGATTATAACAACCTTTGTTGCAGATTTCTACCTTTTGTTATTCTGAAGAAATCCCTGTGTTTGTCTGTGACCCTGTACTAAGTGGGTCTAATGGGAGTGGTTTCATAATCAACTGTCAGGTGTGCAGCTGCAGGACACTAATGAGGAAATCTGCTGGGCCTGCATCCCTTTAGAGGAGCTCCTATTGAAAGTATCTCTCCAAAAATATAATTTTTGTTCCTGGGGATGCCTGAAATCTGACTTGTATTCTAGGCAGACTTCTGGGAAAATTGGTGAGCCAATCACACAAGCAGGAAATTAGATTTCTAAGGAGTGGTCAGTACACACTGTATACAGAACAGCTCCAGGTAGCCATATTGCATTTATACAACTTTACAGCGGCTGCAGATTGAAAAGGAAAGGTCATTTTTAATAACATTCATTTACAATATGATTAGTGTCGCAATTATATGTCCTATAGTATTTTTTCTTTATTTGCAATTTTTTCCCCCACAAAAGTGGAGTTATCCATTAGTGTCAGTTCACACTATCGCGACTTTGGATCCGACTTGTGTCGCCGCAAGTCGCGTGGCATGAGAAATTACATTAAAGTGAATGAGAGCCGTTATGCACACTAGTGAAGTCGCTCCGACTTCAGAAAAGGTTCCTGTAGTACTTCAAGGCGACTTGTACCCATAGATTTCAATGGAAGTCGCCTCCAAAGTCAGATCAGTGTCTTAACTGAAGTAACTTTACAGGAAGAGAAATTTGTTTTCTCAGGCAAACCCCCTCCCTCCCACAGAGCCGATTATTGTTTGATTGGCCACTGGCAAAGTTGCCGGTCCTGGAGGCGACTTGAAGTTGCCTTAAGTTGACTTTCATGTCGCTGTAGTGTGAACCGGCACTAAAACAATGCATGTATGAAGTGTTTCTTTATATCATTTTTGTAGGTACAATGGGCCAGATTCACAAAAGAGATACAACGGCGTATCTCCTGATACGCCATCGTATCTCTGTGATCCGCCCGTCCTAACTATGCGGCTGATTCATAGAATCAGTTACGCATAGATAGCCCTAAGATCCGACAGGTGTAATTGACTTACACCGTCGGATCTTAGGATGCAATTCTAGGCCGGCCGCTAGGTGGCGATTCCATTGCGGTCGGCGTAGAATATGCAAATGACTAGTTACGGCGATCCACGAAGATACGCGCGTTCGTCGCAATCTCTTACGTCGTCGCTAGTCGGTTTTTCCCGTCGCAAAGTTAGGCCTGCTTTATCATGGCTTGTCTTTAGAACAGCCATGTTAAAGTATGGCCGTCGTTCCCGCGTCGAATTTCGATTTTTTTTTTTTTTGCGTAAGACGTCCGGGAATACGAAACGACGTAACGCACGTCACCGTTCTAAAAACCCATCGGGGCGCCGTAATTTCGTGCAAAGCACGTTGGGAAATTTACTAACGGAGCATGCGCAGAACGTTCGGCGAGGGGACGCGCCTAATTTAAATGGTGCCCGCCCCATTTGAATTAGGCGGGCTTGCGCCGAGCGGATTTACGTTACACCGCCGCAAGTTTACAGGTAAGAGCTTTGTGAATCAGGCACTTACGCTGTAAACCTGCGGCGGTGTAACGTAAATAGGATAAGTTACGCCGCTGCGGCGCAA
Organism: Rana temporaria; assembly: GCF_905171775.1. NCBI lineage: Eukaryota > Metazoa > Chordata > Amphibia > Anura > Ranidae > Rana > Rana temporaria. The sequence continues at coordinate 29,819,908 of NC_053500.1, read as the reverse complement.
CGTAATTCTACCTGAATCTGGCCCAATATGTTTATTTTAACAAATTAAAGATTTTTTTTGAGGATCTTGCACTATGCCAGTGCACTCTCGCTTTCATTTACAGACTTTTTGTCATCTCTGATGACATGCGCCGCCTGATCATGTGATCTTCACAGCTTTAGTTCACAAGGGAGAAATGATGATTGTTATTTATGGCAAGTAAGAAGCAGGAGGCACATCTTAAAGATGAACTTCACTCGCTCAGTTAACATTGGCTATTTGTAATTCTAATGATGTTAGCATTAGTAAATAGATAGGAAAATATATCATAGTTACTGGTTTTAAACTTTTTGTTTTATTTCTTCAGTTACCTCCATGCCTAGGCAAACAATGTCATACATCCCAGGAGTCTTCAGGAGGGGAGGATGGGCTCTCTCAGATAAACAGACGCTCTTGCCTGCATGCCTGAACTAAGGGCAGATGGATTCCAGAAAGTAAATGTTCCATCCATCATCCACCTTACTCAAGATGGCCACATCGAAAAATGCCTGGGGGGGGGGGGGGGGCTTTCAAAGTGATTTCTTAGTAATAAAACACAGAGACATGGAGGGATTGGGGAGTTTGCATTGAATATTAAAAAATGAATTAAATAGGGGTTTTGGTTTGTGCAACTTTGGATCCGCTGAGATGAAATGTGAACTTTAATAAAATGTAAAATTGAATGATAGATCCACTAGTACGGGGATATGCAATTAGAGGACCTCCAGCTGTTGCAGAACTACAATTCCCATGAGGCATAGCAAGACTCTGGCAGCCACAAGCATGTCACCCAGAGGCAGAGGCATGATGGGACTTGTAGTTTTGCAACAGCTGGAGGTCCGCTAATTGCATATCCCTGCGGACTAGTACAATATCATATTAAGGGCCAGTTCACATGACATGCCGTTCAGTGCATTTTTTTCTGCATTAAAAACGCATAGAAAGAAGGTTATATGGCAGGAATATGCAGTTAGTGGACCTCCAGCTGTTGCAAAACTACAAGTCCCATCATGCCTCTGCCTCTGGGTGTCATGCTTGTGGCTGTCAGAGTCCTCCTATGCCTCATGGGACTTGTAGTTCTGCAACAGCTGGAGGTCCGCTAATTGCATATCCCTGTTATATGGTTTTCAACGGCATAGTTCACACCGGTGCTTGCAGTTCCAAGAAAAAAAGTAGAACATTATGCATTTTTCCTGCACTGGACTGTACTGAAACACTCTAAAAAAGCAACAAAAACGCACTGGAATGCAACAAAAACGCACCGCAACACACATGTTCTTATTTAAAGTTAAGAAAAAAAGAGGGAGACAAATGCACTGGACTGCATCAAAAAAGCATCTGGAACGCATCCACACTGCGTCTCTATGGTGTGAACGGGCCCTTTGAGACAAATCACACTTGCACTGTGGCATTGTAATAAATGATTGTACGTTTTGTAAGCTGCCAGCTTCACTCAAGGAGGGGTGTACGCTCGTTTCCACAGATCTTTCTTTCATTAAACAAATTGTGACCACTGCGCCTAACTCCACCAATTTGACACGCTCTCAAAGCCAACATGGTCGGCATGCTTCTCTCTGTATTCCTTCCTCAGAATCACTACCCCTGACTGAGTCCTGACCCAATTCTACACACAACACGGTCTATAAAAAGCAGATCTTTGTCTACCTCTCCTTCCTGAGATAGTGCCGTTCGCTTTCATGGATTTCTTGAACAGGTAATTGACTAATCAAATCCGTTCTTTTCCTCAAATGAAGATTAAAGCTGAACTCCAGCCTCATTTTTAGCCTTGCACACTTGTACCGGCTCCTATCCTGCAGTGAAAATGTTTACTGCGATTTCACAGCACACTGTGAGCTTCTCACAATGTGCATTAGAAGCTGCAGGAAATCAGCTAGATCGAGCTCGCCTCATTTCCTGGTACACACGATGAGATTATCGGACGAATGATCGTCTGTTTTATTTTGCATGTAGTCTCCATATCGAAAACGAATAGGTTACTAAAAGTACAAAATCCCCGTACGACAGAATAAAAATTCGGAAGTGATGTATTTTTGTATTGTCATTTTCACTAGCGATTAGATCATCGTACGATCGATTCGAAAGCGGTATCTTTGGTGTGATTTTCTGCTCATGTGTACAGGCTATCAGGGCCGCCATCAGGGGGGTACAGGAATTACACCTGTAAAAGGCCCGGCTGGCCAATCTCCCATTTTTCTTTTTGCATTACACCTGTAAGGGGCACGATGGTCCCCAGGGCCCCTTACAGGCCCGGCCTTCCCCCTCCCTTTTTTTTTTTGCATTACACCTGTAAGGGGCCCGATGGCAAACCCCCCCCCCCCCCCTTCCCCCGTTGGTTCTCTGCTCCAGGGGGTCCTGCCTAAAGCTGTGTAAGGGACCCCAAAATTTGTAATGGCTGTCCTCATGGAGGAGTATCACATGTGGGGGTTACCTAGGGCAGTCAGTATGTAATGTCCATACCCCAAGGCTGACACCCGCATATTAAAGTGTCTGTTAACCCCTGCATATACCCAAGTGAAGTGACTGGCCTCAGGTGATACACAAGGATGAAACAAATTCTCCTACATAAGTTGTACCTATTTATCTGCAACCATTTCTCCGGTTTATCATTCTACTACACACTGATGAAAAGAATGTTCTCAGCAGTAGAAAGCAGGGGGAAGGGATCTGACGTCGCACACACTGCAAAGCTAAAGCACAGACCTTTTTGATTAATGAAAGCTGCTCAAAAAGGATGGATACACCCCCCCTCTAAGAGGTCATAGAGAAAAATACAGAGCTGCAGTTGTGAGTCACCTGCTGTGTGCTGGAGGAAGGTAAGCCTTCTCTAGGGAGACTGAGGTTTCTGCCTAAAGGGATTGTAAAGTCTTGTTTTTTATATATATATATATATATATAACATGTAAAGCCTCATACACACGTTTGGATTTTCCGCGGACAAAGCGTAGGGCTTTTGTCAGAACGACGTTTAACCGTGAAAATGGTATGCATACAAACAGCAAAGAATGGTCATCCAACATACACGAAACTACATGTTTTTTCAGCTCTTTATCGCCACCCTTTGGGAAATTTATGCTAATGTTGTCTTATGGTTAGCATGCTAAGAAACATTTGTCCGCTGGAAACCTGTCCGATCCGCCGGAAAATTGTCCGGTCGGCCGTACACACGACTGAACATGTCCGCGGAAACTGGTCCGCCGGACCAGTTTCAGCGGACATGTTCGGTCGTGTGTACGAGGCCTTAAAGGGAACAGAAGTAATTTAAAGGGAAAATAAATTTTTGTAACTTAAGTCTTCCCCAAGATTAATCAACCATGGAGTGTCCACAAAGGTTGGGGGTAGCCTATAATAATCATTTCTTAAGCCACAATAATCTTATTTCTAGACTAACTGCACTTTAAGGGCTCATTTACACTGTCAAAGCTCCTGTATAAATAAAATGGTTAGCTTTCAGTTATGTTTACACCTTGCTTTTGCTCTGCTTCAAAATTGATACCCCATGTAGCTTCAGTGGTGCCTCAAAGCGTCTTAAAAGCCTCCATAGAAGTCTATGGCAAAGCTCGCTTGAAGCCCCGCCAAAGCCTCATTGAAGCACTAAGCAAAAGCAAGGTGTAAACAGGACTGCAAGCTAACCATTATATTTAGTGACAGGAGCTTTGACTGGCGTTCAGAGAGCTTTAACAAAGCCTGTCCGAAGCCATGTTTTGAAGCAAGTGTAAACTAGCCCTTATTGAGTAAAAAAAACATTCCCCTCTGGGTGATCTGTGTATATTGAATGCATTTTAACAAACTTTGTTGCAGATTCTTACCTTCTGTTATTCTGAAGAAATAGCTGTTTGTTTTGTTTATGTCCATATGCAGTGAATATGAATGGAAGTCATTTTTGAATGATCAATCAGCTGCTGCATTTGCAGGGTTCGAATGAGGAAAGTGGCAGGATCTGAATCCCTTTAGATGTGTATTCCCTTTGGGAAAATTTCATCAAAATTTACATTTTTATTGCAGGCAATGCTCAAATTTGGCTTGTACCTTAGTGTGGACTTCTGGGAAAATCAGTAAACATCACACAAAGCAGGAAATTTTATTTTTATTGGCTGTTTTTTTTCCCCCCTTACAAAAGTAGAGTTACTCTAAGGCCCTGTACACACGATCAGTCCAAACTGATGAAAACGGACTAAAGTTCAGTTTCATCGGTTCACCGATGAAGCAGACTGATGGTCTGATGTGCGTACACACCATCAGTTCAAAAACCAATTGATTCCAACGCAGCGCCGTAAAACACAACGACGTGCTGAAAAAAACCGAAGTTCAATGCTTCCAAGCATGCGTCGACTTGATTCTGGGCATGCGCGGGTTTTGAACCGATGCTTTTGCGTACTAACCATCGGTTTTGACCGATCGGTCAGGCGTCCATCAGTCCGATTTTAAAGGAAGTTCTAAAACTTTGGTCTGAAGGACAAAAGTCCGATGGGGCATACACACGGTAGGTTTGGACTGATGAAACTGAACTTCAGTCCGTTTTCATCAGTTTGGACTGATCGTGTGTACAAGGCCTCAGTGTTATTCAGAATCAGATACAATCTGGAAATGGTAAGTTACATTTTCCTTGGGGTTTCCTTCCACAGTCAACAATATACTGGTAGTTTATACGGCTTCTTCTAAAAGTAGCCCTGGAGCAAGTGTCTGTGGTGAGAACATTAGAGTGTAAGCTCAACTAGAGCATGAACTGATGAGAATGGTTCGGTGTTCTCACTAAAGCATTATATAACAGGTTGGTGCCATTTAAAGGATAATAGCGCAGCAGCACAGGTCTGGAGTGTCATCCTGCAGTTCTAGAAGAACACCGTTTACTGACAATGGTTACATGGTTATGATCAGGTGAGCCCACATTGTATGATGTGTGTGGGTACTTACAGATGAAAAGGAGAAAGTACAATGACATTACTAATACATGACAATAACGAGTGACGATCATCCAAATGACACACGTATACCCGCTTTCATATTCTGCAAATTACAATCCACTGCTTTATCTTCAAAGTGCAGCAGCTCACAAAATATAATTTAACCCATCCCCGACATTTAGTTTCATGTGTATATAACATGGAAAGGAATAAAAACGTAATTAGAAAGACCTTATCAGAATGTATAACCATATGTACAGTATATGTACTCTAAGCGAAAATCAAAGAATCAATCCAACACCCATATACGGAGAACCTGCCATGAGGGAAACATGGTGGATGACATTACTGACCTTACCTTCTACAAATTCTAGCTGCCTGGATGACGGAACAAGCATGCAAATGAGAATGTTTTACTTTCCTGGTCTTCAAACTCAAGCCAGCCATACATGGATTGAAATTGTAAGTGCAAGGGTCAGGAATACGCAAGGCACAGAGTGCAAGGGTCAGGAATACGCAAGGCACAGAGTGCAAGGGTCAGGAATACGCAAGGCACAGAGTGCAAGGGTCAGGAATACGCAAGGCACAGAGTGCAAGGGTCAGGAATACGCAAGGCACAGAGTGCAAGGGTCAGGAGTACGCAAGGCACAGAGTGCAAGTGTCAGGAGTACGCAAGGCACAGAGTGCAAGTGTCAGGAATACGCAAGGCACAGAGTGCAAGTGTCAGGAATACGCAAGGCACAGAGTGCAAGTGTCAGGAATACGCAAGGCACAGAGTGCAAGGGTCAGGAATGCGCAAGGTACAGAGTGCAATTGTCAGGGGTATATACCGCACAGAGTGGATAATTTAAAAGTGACTGAAATTCTCACATTCTTCTCCAATTTAATCATTTTGATGATCCTATATAAAAAAATAGAGCAGATACAATAACCTTTCAAGGTAACACACTATGGGGTTGATTTACTAAAGCTAGAGAGGGCAAAATTAGTCACAATTCTGCAGAGAAACCAATCAGCTTCCAACCTCAGCTTGTTTAATTTAAGCCTTAGCAATAAAACCTGGAAGCTATGCAGAATCGTGACAAATTTTGCCCTCTCTAGCTTTAGTAAATAAACCCCTATGATGGCATATAGATAATATATACTCAACCTTTGCCGCATTATAAATATAGACATTTTTATTTACTGTCCAATATATGTCATCTGTCAAAGAAGTTTTTTACCCAGTAATATTTGCCTGGTAAAGGTAAATATTTGCCTGGTGAGAACCTACTTCTCACCTTTAAAGGTCACAGATTGCTGAGTACAACAAGCCGGTGAGGCTCCTAGAGAGGAAACAAGGTGATTCACGAGTTAAACAGCTTTCATACAGGCTAGGCCAATTTGCTTGAAAGCACTACAGAAGCTTCACAGACGGGCTGCTTCTATACCGAGCTACAGATGAATCTGAAAAGGTTCTTAGATGAGTCAACATATTAACAGTGAAGGCACAGTATGTTCCTTAGCAAGTGTTAAATAAGGTTCAGCTAGGCCAACAGACAATGGGGATAATTTATAATAATTGGAACAAAGATTTCTAGTGTTTCTATCAGCAACCGAAACACCCATCTAACCTGAGATGCCCATTTGTTCTGCAAACAGGGCGACATTAAAATGCTTGCATTGTAATTTGGACTCATCTGGGTTCTTTATGGGTGCCTTAAAGAGGAAGTAAAGTAAACCCTGATGGGTTTTACTTCCTCTTTATTCCCTGCAAAGTAAAAGCATAATGGGCTACTATGCATCGCAAACTAGCACATTACGTTGCACTTACCTGCAAATGAAGCCCACAATGTCCCCACAGGCGGCCTTTTTTATTTCTTTTTTTTATTCTTTATATTGAAATTTTCATAAAAAAGTTGCAAACATTAAAACAGAGTCAACAGCCAGCACTACAATACACCGGCACCAGTGAACAATGTAGCTCCAGACCACACCAGTAATGCGTACATATTGTACATGTTTAGATTTGTAGGCATATTTGTGTAAGCTATTGTGTATCTTACAGTTGTATGTGCAGTTTTTCATGTTAAGTAAACCATTGATGCACTACAGATGTCTAAGGCCTTGTACAGACGGGCAAACATGTACGATGAAAACGGTCCGCCGGACCGTTTTCAGCGTACATGTCTGCCCGGGGATTTCTGTATGATGGCTGTACACACCATCATACCCTGCCAGTTCAATGCTTCCACGCATGCGTCAAAGTCATTCGACGCATGCGAGGGATGGCGGCCGCTCGGACATGTACGGTAAGTCTGTACAGACGACGGAACATGTCCGACGGGCAGGATTCCAGCGGGCATGTTTTAAAACATGTTCAGAAATATTTACCCGCTGGAAAAAGGCCCGGCGGGCAAATGTACGCTGGAATCCTGTCCGCTCGGGCCTACACATGACCGAACATGTCTGCTGAAACTGGTCCGCGGACCAGTTTCAGCAGACATGTTCGGTCGTGTGTACGGGGCCTAAGGCCCCTTTCACACTAGGCGGATCCGTCGCAGCAGAGTCCGCCAGTTCAGCGGGAGATCTCTATGTGGATCTCTGCTGAGCCGGCGGACGACATGTCCCTCTCTGCTCACTGAGCGGGGAGGGGCTTGTCCAGTGCCGCTGTCTACAATAGAGAGTTCTGATAAAAACGAACAGCATGCCCGTTTTCATCAGATCTCACTCAAACCGATCCGCCATGGACAGATGGCAACGTATCTCTATCCGTCTGATTTTAGCAGATCGAGTCGAATGTCAGCGGACATGTCACCGCTGACATCAGACGCTCCATAGAGATGTATGGAGTGGCCGTTCAGGTCCGCAGACAAAATTGACATGTGGACCTGAATGGTCCGACTGTGTAAAAGGGGCCCAAGCTTCTTTGGTTTTACCACAAGAACTTAAGAGATAGAAGCAAAGCATAACAGGCTCTCATAGGGAAACACTGAATTCGAAATGTCATGCGACTTGGGGTCTCACAAGTGGGATCCCATGCTGCAGCAATGTGAACCAAGCCTATGTCATTGGCTCAACAATTTTTCTGTTTCCTCTTTTCATACTTCACTTAAAACAAGTTTCTTATGAAAGAGTTGTCCATATTTCATATGATGCTATGGATTTATTGGTATAAATAAAAATAACCACAGCAAAAAATGCTTTAATCTCTGAATTACAAGTGTTTCCAAGTATATCCAGTCATTATGTTTTATCGAGAGGCACTCAACTAGCGTACTATGCACAAAGTACGTTTCCAGTTCATTGGTGGGCGAAACAAGTTACTATGAAATAAAATCACCATCAATGAGACATCTTTCCAGTTACAAAACTCCTGACAAAGCAGAAAAGCAATGCAGAAAAGAAGATCATACACAAAGGGTAACAATAGATAAAGCAATGAAGAAGGGGCTTTGATGAGCCCAGAAAAGACAATGCTGGAAATAATATCAATACAGCAGATGTTACAGAGACTGAAATGGCAAGACAACAGTTTATAGTAAAACTAAAACCAAGAACAATTTGATTGCATACATTAACCTTCAACAGTGCTGCATCGCATGACTGTATTTTCTTTAAAAATTTAAAATACAGAATAGAAAAAAAAAAAAATAATAATAATTTGATAATCATCTAGTAAGCATTTTCCTGTAGTCCATTTGGTCCAGCAAACCTACAAAATCTATTCACTAATCAGTGCAAATGATTTCAGTTTCCCTAATTCATGTTTTATGAAGTGCAGTTCTGTTAGGCTTCATGTACACGGGACGTTGCTCAAACTCTCCTGAATGATTTAACTAGAAACCGGCATCTAAAAACAGCCGTTTAGCCGTGTTCGCGTCCAGAAGCATCTGAAAAACGACAATTTTTTTTCCAAACATGCTGCAATTTTAACAACGTTTTAAACAATGTTGTTTTTTCGGGTTGTGGGCTAAAACGACGTTAAAAACCCGCGCATGCGCAGAAGCAAGTTATGAGACGGAAGCTCTCGTTCTGGTAAAACTACCGTTCATAATGGAGTAAGCACATTCATCACGCTGTAACAGACAGAAAAGCGCGAATCGTCTTTTACTAACACGGAATCAGCTAAAGCAGCCCCAAGGGTGGCCGTCGTACATGTTGTACATCACCGCGCTTTGCTTAGAGCATTTTTTAAAAACGATGGTGTGTGGGCAACGTTGTTTTAATGATGAAGTTGGAAAAACGTCATTTTTTCTACATGCCGAAAAACTTCAGCAATGTCCCTGTGAGTGCATTTCAAGGGATTATTTAATTTCTTTACTTCACCTTTAAAGTAGATCTGTCTACATATCCATGAGTGTGACTATAGAAGAACAAGAAAAACTTATATCGGTCAGGATTTCATTCAATGAAATACCACAAACCCATAATATCACTGTAAATTTCGGAGACACAAAGAAGGAAAAATATTTTGCAAGGAGTATGGGAGGGATGCAATCTAAAAGATGATGTCTTCACACTTCCAATACTAAGACGCAATGCAGACAGATGGTGTCCCTGTCTCCTCGTCAAAGCAGTGCTAATGTGCTTTAATTTTGTATCTATGTAAAAGCAGGTAATTTTCCACAACGGCAGATATAGTCAAAATATACGTAGTTACTGAACACAGTGTTCTGCCAGTCTCAGCCAACCAGCATTTTCCACAGTGCTCTGGGCACAAGTAACCTTTTGATCTTGAAAATAACATCCCAATCCAGCCAATGTGTGGCCAATGCAAGTATATATAGAACTTGTTGACTAACAAAAGAGTTGGACAAATCGGATGCTTGACTGTGCCAAGAGAGCGATCATCACTTCAATCGACACAGAGGGGACAGTGGAATGATTTTCTGTAAATCACGCCTTGTATATATCTCATATGAATACACAAATAAGGCTTCATTCTAAGAGAAAGAACCAATAAGACAACTGACACAAAGTCAAACCACAATGTATTTATGGAAGTATCCGTGTTCAGTCAACCTCAGATTTCACACAGCCCTGTTTGTAATACATAAAGGGAGAATCTGATTGGCTACATTTAAGGTACATAAAGAATCCTGTCAATCAAATTCAATATCGCAGGGGCGGGGTCAAGTTCTGCTGTCTGTGTCAATGCACGGAAGCGCGCCCGCACGAGTGCCCCAAAGGGAGAGCGGCTATCCAACGGGGCACTCAAGGATGAGCCAGGAGCGCCACTGATGGACCCCAGAAGAGGAGGATCGGGGTCACTCTGTGCAAAACCAAGGAGACAAGTATGACATTTGTTTTTTTTAAAAAAAGCTTTACATATCCTTTAATGCATATCTAAACCCAAAAGCAAAAATGTAATCCATTGCATGGCTGCAATGGCCTTTTTTTCTACGTTTCTCCTTTATTTCCACCTCGTGATCTAGCCAACGCTGTTACTTTTCAAATTTCTTTTACAGTGCAAGCTGTCTAGAAAAGTGGACGTTAGCAGGTTGAGACAAACCATTTAACGCTGACAAGGGAGCTTACAATGGTCAGCTTTTATTATTTTAGCTAAACCTTTTATCACAAAAAGGAAGAAAAACTGTATCTGTACTGCTTAAAACATGTTAACTGGAGTTAGCCTGGCCATACATGGAGGAACCGGCCAAGATTGGAACCGTTAATGGGCAGGCTAAGGTACAACCAGCCTGCTGGATGATCTTGCATTTATCGCTAGTGGCTGCTATAGCCACTAGCGATAATGGCTGTCTTCTCCCAGCGGGGCCAGTTTTAGAATTGAATGGCCCGGCAGGAGGGATTCCCTCAACACTGGCTGTGTTGATGGGGGAATCAAGCAAATATCACAGGTTGCAGGAAAGAAGTTTGCTTTGTGTATAGCCAGCCTTTAGGCTTTACTTTGTTGGTCACTTATTTAAAGTCCGTCTGACGCTACCCTCTCCAGACAGTGCTGCTGTCCAATGGTGTCACGGTTTCTCCTCCATAGAGAAAGGAGCCACACTAAGGCCCCTTTCACATGATCGGCCCACTCGGATCCGCCTGTCTGTTCTTCAGGCGGATCCGAGGTGGCCACCCATTGATTTCTATTGTCAGACGGATGTCAGCGGATGTGTGTCCGCAGACACCCACCTAATATCCGACAAGATCCGCTCAAAACAGACGGATAGGGAAACGTTCGCCATTCATCCAGCAGATCGGATGAAAACGGACATGCAGTCCATTTTCATCCGATCTCTTCATAGAGGAGAGCGGGGCTCCGACAGGTCCATCTCTGCACAGTGAGTGGAGACGGACTTGTCATCCGTCTGCATAGCAGGGATCAATGGAGCGATCTCCCGCTGAGCTAGCGGAGTCCATCCAGCGGATCCCCCTGTGTAAAAGGGGCATAAGGCTTTCCCTTTGCTTTAGCTACCTTGTAGCACTACTCCGCCTTCTGGCAAATTTCTGCTCCCGTAGATGAGAAGATTGAGCTGCTCAGATATCCAAAAAAAAAAAAGGTTGAAAATAAAAATAAAACCGCTGCATAATAAGTTTCTCACACGTAAGCATTGTGGTACAATGCACCTGTATGCAGCGCGCTGTAGTGCCTTTGCTACATTGCTTCAACACACGAGGCAACACAGCACACCGCAGCACATATATTATGCATTGTGGTGCTAAACAAGGGTCATGTGCATTTTTTCATATGTCGTGGTGAGCTGGCAGCCCAATCATAATGAGTCTGCTATCTATCTAACGCAATTCATGTTAACGCACATGTGTGATTGTACCACAACTGTTTGCTCAAGTGTGAGTCGACCCTCAAGGCCAGGACCTTTTCTTTGCTTAGAAGATGTATGGTGTTTTAATACAAATTTGTGGTCCAGTCATGGCAAGTAAGGAAAGCCTGGGAAAGTATTTACGAACAGCTGTTTGTGGCCAGCATCAAGCTGCATACAGTCCTACACAAATGAGTTATGATGGAAACAGGCCTGATTAGAAACCCGCAGAGGCATTTCTACAATAAAGGAAATTAGGCAATTATTTGTGAAGCCTCCAGCTTCTAATAAATTTACATGTTCCCAATATATATTGCTCTGGTTTGTAGACTTTACCAATGGCATGGGATTTTTGGGTAGAAGCAAAGCTGCGAAGATCAGAAAACAGCAAGTAACTGTCGTTCTACATAATTAGGCTTATTTATTATAGGCACAAAAATATCAATGCTCTCTAGTTCCATGAGCGTAATTAATAATAACTATTTGTCGGTCTTTGATTTGCATACACAATGCTTTTTACTATTTAAGCACTTAAAAATTTAAAACGGAAACCCAGGACAATCAAATATTGTCCAAATACAAGAGCCATGTGTATTTGTATGTGAATAGTGATGCCTTTTGTGTATTTCTTCAAGATCCATGCAGAAATACAGTATGAAACAACTTCTGCACTTTGCCTCTGCGTAGGAGAATGCTGTAATAAAGACCAGTCACTGCCGCTCCCTCACCTTTGTGCAGGGTGACTGGTCTCGTCTCCGCCCCCTCCTGTGGTTTTCTGTAGGCAGCCTGTAGTGGGTGGAGCCTGCTGGGTCCCTCCCACGGCTTTGCTCTCTGTACAGGCTATGTACAGAACAGTGATGATGGCACAGTTACTTTTACAACTCAGATAACATCTGGGTTTGCCAAGGCATTTGGCGCAAACAGCGTGGATTTACAACCTTCTTGGCCACTGAGGACTATATTTAAAGGAAAGATTTTACCCGGAGTTCAGCTTTAAGGATTACTGTGTGCTAATCTGGTGCTTAATTCATTGTTCATGCTTTTCCAGTCAAATGTGCAGTCAAAACACATCTTTTATATGAGAGATACTCATATGTTAAGCAGAAATGTTCTCAACTGAAAAGATCTCTTCCCGAGCTGAAATCAATAATAAAATGTCAAAAAGAACTAATTAACTCTGGGCTAATGATGTAATGGGAGAATAGTAGTTCCTTTGTGCGGAGTATCACTGTAGTAACACTGCGGAAGTACAATCCAAGCATCTGTATTATGTGCCTAATATTGTACTAGAACTATCCAACTGTTTTAATCATATTCCAAATAATCACATCTATGTTTTTGACTTTTCCAGTTTAAAAGGTCTTTAGACGCAGCAGTCCTCTAACTTTTTAAGCCGCTAGCGATAATTGCAGGTAAAACCAAGCATACTGGTTTTACCAAAGTTGATCAATCAACTTGGTACAATCAGTCTTCCCATACATGGTTTCAATCTCAGCCAGTTCAGCAGGAACCAGCCAAGATTTGACCTGTGTATGGCATCTGCCTTTTTGATTATGAGGGTGCTGGGGAGCTTCCTTTGTCATATTTAACCCTGTATATTGCACTGTTCAGGAAGATCTCATTAATTGTAAATTGGATTTGAACTTTCCTAACAAAGGGTTAAAGATTTAAGCCTAGTACACACAGGCCGAATGTTGGGCGACTTTGGCTGGTTTAATATAAACTTCCAGGTCCTTCCCTCTTGCAATCTGTCGGGGGAAAAAAAGTGATTACAATATCCAGCTAACCTCAAGAATCAAAGGATCCAAGCCACACCTTTAAAAACATTCTTAGATATATTTCATGTATTATGTAATGTTCACCTACTGTATGCTGCAGCACTGTATTAAAGTGGAGGTTCACCCGGAAATGTTAATTTTTAACCTTAGATTGATGCTCATTTTGTCTAGGGGAATCGGATAGTTTTTTTAAAAACGAAGCCGTACTTACCGTTTTAGAGAGGTATCTTCTCCGCCGCTTCCAGGTATGGGCTGCGGGACTGGGCGTTCCTATTTAATTGACAGGCTTCCGACAGGCTTCCGACGGTCACATCTATCGCGTCACGATTTTCCGAAAAGTAGCCGAACGTCGGTGCGCAGGCGCAGTATAGAGCCGCACCGACGTTCGGCTTCTTTCGGCTACTCGTGATGCGATGTATGCGACCGTCGGAAGCCTGTCAATCAAATAGGAACGCCCAGTCCCGAAGACCATACCCGGAAGCGGTGGAGAAGATCGCTCTCTAAAACGGTAAGTACTGCTTCGTTTTTTAAAAAAAATACCCGATTCCCCTTGACAAAATGAGCATGAATCTAATGTTAAAAAAAAAAAAATCCGGGTTTACTCCCGATTTAGCTAAAGAACTCTTACGAACCCTCAAGGGAGCCAATATGTAATAGATCTGCAGTGTTCACACAGAACAGGGCCTATGGCCAGCTAAGAAAGATGACCTACCTACTAGGTTACTGAATTGTAAAAGAAAAACATAACACTGAAAAAATCCACAAAAAAAAAAAACATATAACTGCCATGCTGATGGTGTTTGTGGAGGTGTGGATTGCACATTCGGCCCATATGTATGGCAGCCGGTCCATTTGGCCAGCTTCTGTTGGGCGAGCATGCTGGAAAACCAGCAGCCAAATGGCTCTAGATCAGCACTCTCAGCCAATGGCTAAGAGTGCTCACTGGAGTGTTCTGGCAGGGTGCCAAAAGAAGAGCAGGGGAGATCACTGCACTAAAGTCAGATCATTAGTACAGCGGCTCCAACCAGAGCTGTCAGTTTTATTTTTAATTCAACCCTGAAAAAAATAAATAGTGGTGTGTACCAAGCTTTAGAAACTGGCCTTCTGGGCTTCTCCATTGTATGTTAATGAGAGGACAGTCCTTGGCTTTTCTATTGGGATACACTCAACTTGTTCTCAGAAATGCTTGCAGTCAGCCATAAGACCTAAGAAACATCTAAAAAGGTAGGATAAATATATATATATATATATATATATATATATATATATATATATATATATATATTTATTATAAATTTCCTACCGTTTTAGATGTTTCTTAGGTCTTATATATATATATATGACCCAAGAAACATCTAAAAAGGTAGGAAATTTATAATATATATATATATAAAAATGTCCTACCTTTTTAGATATTTCTTAGGTCTTATGGCTGACTGCAAGCATTTCTGAGAACAAGTTCAGTGTATCCCAATAGAAAGGCCAAAGACTGTCACATTATATATATATATATATATATATATATATATATATATATATATATATATATATATATATATATATATATATATATATAAAAATAGGTTGTTCTGAGAATGAGAACAGATATACACATAATGGGGTTTTCTCAAATTAGACTTCAAAAGTCAAAATACACTTTAGCCCTGGAATTTTAGATTCAGTGACCGCCACAGACACCATCCGCATGGCATTTATATTGTTTTTTGGTGGATTTTCTTAGTGTTCTTTTTTT
Source organism: Rana temporaria (assembly GCF_905171775.1). Lineage (NCBI taxonomy): Eukaryota > Metazoa > Chordata > Amphibia > Anura > Ranidae > Rana > Rana temporaria. The sequence continues at coordinate 29,804,688 of NC_053500.1, read as the reverse complement.
TTTCAATTCAGTAACTAAGAAGGTAGGTCATCTTCCATCCTTAGCTGGCCGTAGGCCCTGTTCTGTGTGAACACTGCAGATATATTACATATTGGATCCTCTGAGGGTTATTTTATTAGCTCAATATAGTGCTGCAGCATACAGTAGGTGAATATTACATAACGTATGAAATATATATAAGAATGTTTTTCAAGGTGTTGCTTGGATCATTTGATTCTTAATCTTAGCTGGATATTGTAATAATTTTTTTCCCCCAACAGATTGCAAGAGGGAAGGACCTGGACGTTGATCAGAAATAGCCATTATTTTTTTAGCATGACATGATGTTCCTGCCAGCTGCTAGATAAGAAGGTGGTTCCAGTCCTATGTCTAAGCCAATTCAGCACACAGCATTACAAAGTGCATTCTCCTCGCAGATAAAAGTGTTTTAAGTGCTGCAGTGCCATTGATCCTGCATATTATGAAACAGATAGCAGCATTAAAACCTGGTTCCTTGCGAATAATTATGTGCTGGTCAATTGCCTATTAAAACAAACTAAAATCTCGCCGGTTAACACTTGTGATTATCCTGCAATTTCTTGCAGATTTACCTACCAAGAAAAAAAATTAAGTTTAGCGGCTCACAATGCGGAAACATTCTACAAGCTTAATTCCCTAGATACAAGATACAGGATTTATGTACAGATTAGCTAGGGGTACACTAGTATCTGTAGAATCCAACTGCATCATTTTCAAGACATACTCAAAATGTAGACCTAAAACTAATATTTTCCATTAAGGTCAATAGACAAAGGAGGGCTGAATTGCTGAGAAATTTTTCTCATCACTGTGCATTGGTGAGATCCCCTTACTGAACTCCACTCCATCCCCAACACAAAGTGTAATGCAATGTGCAAAGAATACAAACACCAGGAGAAGGCCAACACTTCCTCAGGCTTATGATTGCAGCACTATGGCCATGGTTTTGCCCATCTCAGGCCTTGTACACACGGTCGGACCAAACCGATGTGACTGGTCCGTCGGACCGTTTTCATCGGTTCATCTCTGAAGTGGCCGTACGGCCTGATATGTGTACACACCGTCAGTCCAAAATCCGATCGGGTCAGAACGCGGTGACGTCAAACACACGACGTTCTGAATAAAACGAAGTTCAATGCTTCCAAGCATGCGTCGACTTGATTCTGAGCATGCGCGGGTTTTGAACTGATGCTTTTCTGTACTAACCATCGGTTTGGTCCGATGGGGCAGCGGTCCATCGGTTCGGTTTTGAAGCATGTTTTAAAATTTTGGACCGAAGGAAAACAGACCTATGGCCTATACACACGGTTGGTTTGGTCCGATGAAACTGAACTTCGGTTCATTGTCATCGGTTTGGTCCGACTGTGTGTACAAGGCCTTATGCCGCGTACACACCATCACTTTATGTGATGAAAAAAAACAACGTTTTTAAAAACGTCACTTTAAATGACCGTGTGTGGGGGAAAACGTTGTTTTATGTCTTGTGAAAAACGACAAAAATTTTTGGGGATTTTTGCAGATTTCTTTGTGGTTCAGCACCTGGGCATTTACCTCACACAGAGTGGGACTATATATATAGAGAGAGAGGGAGAAGAGAGAGAGAAATAGAGGGGGGAGAAAGAAGAGAGAAATAGAGGGGAGAGAAAGAAGAGAGAAATAGAGGGGGGAGAAGAGAGAGAGGGGGGAGAAGAGAGAGAGAGAGAGAAAGGGGGGGGGGGGAGAGGGAGACCCCAAACTAGTGTTGGGAGTGGAGTTTTTTTTTAGGGCAAGACTGACTTTATGCTCAGTAAACCTGTAGTAGACAACTACCTGTCATTATGGAACCACCTTCTACTTACCCAAAATTGCAGTGAACATAACCTGCTAAGCAGATGTCAAATACTGCATCTCATTTTCCAGGAATGCACGCGGTGTTACAAAAAAAAAAAAAAAAAATCGCTATAACATATATTGCTACACAACCCTTTAGGTAATTTCTTGTAAACTAAAAAAATAAAATTTATGTGAATCTACTGGCAGGAAATTTTTTCGAAAACTTGCAACGCAAAATTCAAGCGCATGGCTTTCTTGTAACCATGGTAGAAAATAGGGACATTTTGTACAAAACACATATTACAGAATTGCCCCAGAAATGTCATTTTCTTCTCACGTGATTGGCTGACTGCTTTTCCCAGCAGATTTTGTTCTCATTACAACACTGGAACTGATCATGTGATTTTAGCACGCATACCCTCCGACTGAGCACTTAGGCAGTAGGAAGTAGGCAAAATCTATATGGCAGTTTAAACAAACACCAGCAGGTAGAACTCTGCAACACAGACTGCTAAAATACTTGTACTGTAAAAATAATTGACCTAGAGGAAAGTATTCTCAACAATATTGGAGTTACATCTTGAGATGTTCAATTCTATAGGTGGTGTAAAGAATGAAATCGGTATACCGTCACATACTTTTCTGGAAAAACAACCCGGAGAACAATATGCAAACTCTACTACTTAACATTCTAAATATCCCGATTTGTAGTCTTTGGAGTATTGCTACATCTGTGCCTTCAGACAAGAGGAAAGAAATAAAGATGCTTGTTACAAGGATTAAAAAAAACGCCCAGTTTGCAAGATCAGTTTATTTACCCCAAGTGGCTAGTAAAACACACGGGCATAGTTTATGTGCACTAAAAACAAAATTGATTAAAAAGTCTTGTTGAGCCAATGCATGGAAAACAACTGGAGGCTGCTAGGTCTGCATAGGTGTGCGCAGCCTATTGCATTAGGGTGTGCACCCTAAATGTAATAAAACATGGACAGTGTTAATAGGGCAGTGGGCGGTGTCAGTAGAGAATTGTACTTGTCAGTAGGTCAGAGGTTGGTGTCAGTAGGTCAGAGGTTGGTGTCAGTAGGTCAGAGGTTGGTGTCAGTAGGTCAGAGGTTGGTGTCAGTAGGTCAGAGGTTGGTGTCAGTAGGTCAGAGGTTGGTGTCAGTAGGGCAGAGGTTGGTGTCAGTAGGGCAGAGGTTGGTGTCAGTAGGGCAGAGGTTGGTGTCAGTAGGGCAGAGGTTGGTGTCAGTAGGGCAGAGGTTGGTGTCAGTAGGGCAGAGGTTGGTGTCAGTAGGGCAGAGGTTGGTGTCAGTAGGGCAGAGGTTGGTGTCAGTAGGGCAGAGGTTGGTGTCAGTAGGGCAGAGGTTGGTGTCAGTAGGGCAGAGGTTGGTGTCAGTAGGGCAGAGGTTGGTGTCAGTAGGGCAGAGGTTGGTGTCAGTAGGGCAGAGGTTGGTGTCAGTAGGGCAGAAGTTGGTGTCAGTAGGGCAGAAGTTGGTGTCAGTAGGGCAGAAGTTGGTGTCAGTAGGGCAGAAGTTGGTGTCAGTAGGGCAGAAGTTGGTGTCAGTAGGGCAGAAGTTGGTGTCAGTAGGGCAGAAGTTGGTGTCAGTAGGGCAGAAGTTGGTGTCAGTAGGGCAGAAGTTGGCGTCAGTAGGGCAGAAGTTGGCGTCAGTAGGGCAGAAGTTGGTGTCAGTATTTTTTTTTATAATTTTTTATTATTATTTCTTACAATTTTTTTTAGGAGCTACATTGGGGGGCTTAAGTGAAATATCAGCAAGGGAATCTGCGCTGCATGGGTTGATTAGGATGTGCCCAGGCACACCCCCTGCGCACGCCTATGTAGGTCTGGATAACTGTGAAGGTGGTACACTAGTAAGTAGTGTCTGACACATACCCAGAATACTTGCAGATATAAACTAGAAGGCTGACTAATGAGTTACTCCCCCAGCCATCCCATACTCCAATTAATGGTAGGAGAATTATGGCTATAGCACAGACCTAGTCTAGAGCTGAAGAGACAATCAGTTTACAGCTTTCAGCTGATGTCTCCATTCTTAGCTGTTGTCATGAGCCAAGTGTAATGACCAAAAGAACAAGGTTGCAGATACAAGAGACAGAAAGGCAGTTTTTCTCTGTAGAATTGTAGAGCTTATTCTCAAGAGAGATGCCATTTGAGGTAGTTTGAGCATCTTGCAAGGATAGGAGTTCCTATGGGAAATACATCAGGTACATGCAATTGGGGGGAGGCCATCAGATATAGCCAGAGAACTGAATCATATCTCCCAGGTGAACAGATAATTCTTTGATATAATACAATAGACGTTGGAGACCAAATTAGGCCCAAAAAATAGAGTGTCTTTAGATTTTATCTATTGGATCAAGAAATGTGATTATTTAATTAATCTAATTATTAGCGCATGTTGCTAATCCAAGAGATCTAACCTAAAAAACCTAGACTGTTGTGGTGCAGCATAGCCTCAAGTGTATGTAAACCCAAGTCATCTCTATGACCGCCGGAGGCCCGGGCGCGACGTTGTGACGTCACACCCGGGTACCCGGAAGTAAACAAAGCCGCAATCGCGGCTGTCGGCATGAGATCGGTGAATTTTTTTTCACGATCTCATGCTTGTAAGCCTGGAGGAGAGATATGGGGGTCTTATTGACCCCACATCTCTCCATAAAGAGGACCTGTCACAGTGATTCCTATTACAAGGGATGTTTACATTTGGGATACCATGCTTAAAGCAGCATTACTACTAGATTAAGAGAGGCCCCGTGCTCAAAAATATATTTCCCTACCATTCCATTTGTCCAGATTACACCTTTTTCTCAGGATGCTGTACCGTTCAGTTTTCCGAAATGTTTTTGCCCGTTGCCCAAAAAATTGCCTTTTAAGATACAGGACACAAAAAGCCTAGAGAATGGATAAGCTGTATTCATGAAATGGCTGACACCTCGGAATGTACAGAACATTTACTCTTTTCACGTGTTTCATCTCTATTAGCTAGTACATCTTCTATACATTTGAGTCTCTTCCTGCAGCAAGCACCTGTCAGGGATTCGGTTGTTCCGAGCTGTGTAGGAGAAGAGAACGTTCATGTTCACACTACAGATGGCTGCCGGGATTGGAAAACATGCTGATGAAGTTTGCCTGACGGAGCTGAGGGCTGGATATAGAAACACACAGGGGATTCCTGATGCTTTCAGGAGTGTAACCTGCAGCTACATAGAGCAGAGGCCGACTCCTGGGCACTGAGACAAATGCAATCCTGAGTGCCTCTGTGTAGGACGATTGTGAGGCCAACAATCACAGACAAGTTATATTTAGAGATCGTGTTGCCCAAGGCACACTTGTATGACATAAACACTCCACCCCTTTTAAATATGACTAAAATTAAATCCAGAATGCATTAATAGGGGGGCACCTGTCTGCCCTTCTGAGCTATAAATAAATCCAGAAGAGTAAGAAGAGATAGTTGTGCATTATGGGAATTAAAGAGACCACTGTGACTCCTGACTGCAGATGCCATACCCTCTTCTCTGATTGCCGTTATTCTAGTTTTACAAATAGTGTCCAGACAAATTTAAAGCATAACTCCAATTGTGTTGAGAAAAAAAAACAACCCCATCTGGGTAATTGATGTACATTGCAAGGATTATAACAACCATAGCTCCCAACTGTCCCTGATTTCGAGGGACTGTCCCTAATTTGGAACAGAATCCCTCTGTCCCTCTTTCCTCCTCATTTTGGTCTGATCTATATAGATGTATATAAAATGCACTTTTTATCTTTCAAAAAGTGTTTCCCAGTGCTAAACCTTCCATCTAATTTCTAAATTGCTGCATTTGTCAATTGTAAAAGCCAATATAAAGGAATATTAGTGGTAAAAAAGAAACTTGTGGATTTAAGTAACCTTTTTTTGTTTATGTCCCCTTTAAGGGGCGTGGCGGGGGTGTGTCATAGGTTTGCTAGTAGGTGCCCCTCATTTCCATCTCAAAATGTTGGGAGGTATGCAACAACCTTTGTTGCAGATTCCCACCTTTTGTTATTCTGAAGTAATCCATGTGTGTTTGTCTGTGCCTCCGACTCAGTGGGTCTAATAATTAACTGTCAGGTGTGTAGCTGCAGGGCACCAATGAGGAAATCTGCTGGGCCTGCATCCCTTTAGAGGTGTTCCTATTGAAAATATCTCTCAAAATACAAAATTTTTGTTGCAGGGGATGCCCGAAATCTTACTTGTATCTTAGACAGACTTCTGGGAAAATTGGTGAGCCAATCACACAAGCAGAAAATGATGTTCCTGGGGAGTAGTCAGTACACATTCTGGCCCATATTCTCAAAGGAGATATGACGGCGTATCTCCAGATACGCCGTCGTATCTCTGAGTCTGAGCCGTCGTATCTATGCGCCTGATTCTTAGAATCAGTTACGCATAGATTTGTATTAGATCCGACCGGCGTAAGTCTCTTACGCCGTCGGATCTTAACTGCATATTTACGCTGGCCGCAAGGAGCGTGTACGCCGATTTACGCCTAGAAATATGTAAATCAGCTAAATACCACAAATTCACGAACGTACGCCCGGCCGACGCAGTACAGATACGCCGTTTACGTTAGGCTTTTCCCAGCGTAAAGTTACCCCTGCTATATGAGGCGTACATGCAGCATACCAATGTTAAGTATGGACGTCGTTCCCGCGTCAAATTTTGAAAATTTTACGTTGTTTGCGTAAGTCGTCCGTGAATGGGGCTGGACGTAATTTACGTTCACGTCAAAACCAATACGTCCTTGCGGCTTATTTGGAGCAATGCACACTGGCATATGTCCACGGACGGCGCATGCGCCGTTCGTTAAAAATGTCAATCACGTCAGGTCACATAACATTTACATAAAACACGCCCCCCTGTTCCACATTTGAATTAGGCGGGCTTACGCCGGCCTATTTACGCTACGCCGCCGCAACTTACGGAGCAAGTGCTTTGAGAATACTGCACTTGCCAGTCTAAGTTGCGGAGGCGTAACGTAAATAGGATACGTTACGCCCGCTCAAAGATGCACCGATCTACGTGAATCTGGGTCTCTGTGTACAGAACCCCTCCAGGTAGCCATAATCCACAGCGTTAAATGGCAGTCAAGACGACAAGTTGAAAAATGTCTTCTAAAGAGATCTCAAAAACTCCTATTTTGACTATCTGCATTCAGTATCTGAAATGTGACTGGCTGATAAGGGTTACAGCATTAGGCACCATATCAATTATTGTTTTAATAATATTACTAAATAAGCAAGTGTGATTTTTTAAAACACATTGGACCAGAGGCTTTATTGGGACTGATAAGATTGGGTGGAAACTACTGCAGAAAGTGATTAAAAAATTTATAAAAAAAAAAAAAAAAAAGTTATAAAAAAATAATAAAAATGGCTATGCTGCTATACATATCGAAAATACAGCAAGTGTTAAAAAAAGTCAAATCTATTAAAGTAGTTTAAACTTATTTTGACTTGAGTAAGGAAGCGACGTTCTTCTCATCCATGCCTATCCACCAACTACTCAGAGTTCACACCTCTATGAGAAAGTTGTGATTAATCAGAGTGATGTACAACTGCATAGGCGGGCGACACATATCCAAGTGCGTTAGGGCAGCACAAAAGTGCAGAACCCATTAATCTACCTGCCAAGGACTGTGGCGGGCAGTTACCGTCACAGCTCCCGGAGTTATGTGCAGAACTCAAATAGCTCCCTGTATATGGATGTCCAAGGTGCCCCCCACAATCTTCTGAAGAGAGAAGACAGTACAGGGAAATGATGGATGTACTGCTCTTGCAATCATATCACAAGGACACGGCTGGAAATGAGGCCATAAACGGTTACCTGTCCACTTCTGGTCACACAGAAACATCAGATATCCTATTCCAGGAAAAAAATATTGAGACGACACCTTAATGGAAGTGCTTATTACTTAACGCCCAAAAACCTTCAGGGTTCATTCACATTAGCACTCACACAGCGATGTGTATTGCAGCAATACATTATGTCATGCATTTTCACGTGTGTTGCAACGCAGATTTGAAGGATCTCATTCAAATGGTTTGAATGTGACCATGCAAGAAAACCCCAAAAATGCTGAACTTTTGCAAGTGTGATAGCAGAAATGGGTCCTATAGAAAAATATTAAATAATTTTTTTATTTTGCCTGCATTGCTAAATGCATTTAAAGTGTTATTAAACCCCAAACCAATGTAATATATATTACAAAAAACGTGCAAATTAAGATTTGCTTTTCTAACACTGAATCGCCTCTCCCCCAATCAGGAAGTGCAGGTATGTTGCGTGGTTCCCGATTGGCTGAAAGCTTAGGCGATCCTATTGGATGCCTAGGAGAAGGGGAGGAGAGGCACGGCAGAAGCCGCCGTAATCTCAGAGGAAGATGACATCATGCTGCAGCCCGTCTTCCCGGTGGACCGGCAAACAGCAGGAGGGTTTCCCACCACCCCCCCCCAAACAAAAAAACACCAGCCGCCACTGCTAAACACTAGTACAGTGATGGCGAACCTTGGCACCCCAGATGTTTTGGAAATACATTTCTCAAGATGCTCAACTACACTACAGAGTGCATGAGCATCATGGGAAATGTAGTTCCAAAACATCAGGGGTGCCAAGGTACGCCATTCACTGCACTAGTAGATTTTCCAATGAACACCCATACACATTTTTGATGACTGGACAAAGGTTGTTCAAAAAGTATGAATGTCGATTTGACCCCAATGACTATTACAAGCATACTTTATTATAACGAAAAATTTGAAACAAAATTCTATTAGTATATTGCTACAACTTTGTTCAGGAAGCCCCCAAAAATTAGGCAACGTTGTCACTTTTTAAACCTGAACAAAGTTTCAAAACAAGGTTAATCTAGACAGCTGTACATGAGTAAAGGCAGCAAGATCCAAGAATCGTCAATTTTATCGGTGCAGTCTTACAGCGAAGGATGTAAAAATGTAGGTCACCTAGGCATAGATATTTTGTGAATGGAGGAGAGAGTAGAGAGAGTAGAGACACAAGCTCCAGGCACAGCTTGTCTCGGTGTGGGACAATAGCAGTCACTATCCCCTAAAAGTGGTCAGCTGGGTGTCTGCTGCTGTCATTGTCACAAGACTGGAATCTCATGTCCAAGGCCAGTTTAAGAAAGTGAGGACTTATCCCATAAAATGTCCTAACTACACATTTATTACATGAGCCATCGTTATCTCCGTCATCTTTTTTGTCACTGTGTACTTTTGTATAATCATTGCTGAGACACTGTTGGCCATGACAAGACGTATTTTCAGTCTTCCTTCTAAACTTTGTTTTCTGCATCTTTTGACAAGCACATTACTGCCATAAACATCTGAATATCAGGTCAGGTAGTGTAGACGATGATCTGACCAATCTCACAAATGGAAGTGGTATAGGACATTGCTTGGTGTCCTTCAATCTAATATTTTATCTCAATATTTCTGAAATTATTACACTATTTGTGGCTATTCTAATATACCAATTATTTAAATCTTTTTTGATTACTGGTACACAGGGATGGACTGGCCATTGGGACTACAGGGAGTTTCCCGGTGGGCCGATGGCTCAGTGGGCCTGCTTCAGTGACAGCAGACCGCCGCCCCCCTCCGCTCCTTTGTCTCTCCCTTTCCACAGCGCTCACCTCCTCTCCCTCCCCACAGCGCTCAACTGGGGGGAGCAAAGAAGCAGGGGGAGGAACAGGGGGGACAACAGAGGAGCATGGGGGAGGGGACAGACAGCTGACTCAACAGCTATGGCCTGGGAGTTTCTCACTTCTGCCTAATCTTGTCCCATAAGGGGGGGGGGGCACCGAACTGATTCTTTCCCCTGGGTGAAATAATGTCTAGCTTCCCCACTGGTACTGCCTATAAGAGTACCAGTACCAGCCGTTCTACTCTAATAAAGTAGAATGGCTAGTGAAGGGGGAAAGAGGGGGCTTGGGTGGCTGGGGGGTGGGGGGTGCGGGAGTTGTCTGGCCGCCATGGGAGAGACCTGTCAAAGTGGGCTAGTCTGGATGAAGTCCAGGGCCAAATTTTTGTCCCAGTCCAGCCGTGCTAGTACATCCAAGATATAAAGCAATTGAGCTGCAAGTTTGAAAACGACTTTAACTAGTGCTAGACTTTCCAGGCTTCACAAGTTTGTTGCACAATTGCAGAAAAATCTGCATTGTATGACTCCAGATCAACTTTCTTTGCAAACACTCTGTAAGTTCTGGTTCGGTTATGTTGTGCGATAGTCATCCCACCACAGGGGGTCACTGTAGACTCACCACTGCAACTTTACTCTTGCAGGAGACTTGCCACACAAATATGCAAAACAATGGAAAAGTGTAAACTAGAACGTGTGCTTCAAGTGCTCTGCAAAAAGTACAACTTGCCAGTAATAATGTGTGGCAAGCAGGGTGGATTTGATTTAAATCACTAGTAAATAGGCTTGATTTAAATCAACTCAATTTTATTTAAAGAGCAACGGTCATCTGTCCCGCAGGGGCTCCTCCTCTGACCCGCCGTTGACTCACGACAGTCCAATTCGCTTTAATAGGACGGCTGGCGATGTGGCAGTGACACAACAAGGTGAGGGACGTGGCAGCAACAGGTGAGTGGATGCCCGCTAACAGGCGCTGCCATGATGGATCTGAAACGACAGGTGCTCTTTAAATGTAAGGACTCATTCTTGCTGGCAGTTAGAATCTTTAAAAGAGAAGTATAGGAATTTTTTTTTTCGATTTTATCCACTCTGGCGGCAAGTTAACAGAATTACAATTAAACACTGCCACAAATTTGTGGCCAGTTATTCTTGCTATCTGGGATGCACATGCAATAACACCTGACAGGCAATTTGACAATATCTTTAGTAAACAAGGAGAGAGGACTTGCAAAGGGATAAAATATTCCTAAGTCACTTTTTTTCTTGCCTTTTTGATGAAAAGGTAAGAAACATTCTTTTAATAATATTATCCTACCTGGAATTATGACCACTGCTCAGCCGTTTCATTCTAATTCATCATATAAAAGCAATCCACAAATTCCACAATCCTTAAGTTATAAGAAGAAACACATGCCGTGACAATCTTATAAGAACATCATCATGGCTTTGTCTGGAAATCTTCCCATCGTCGTCTGATACTAGGAATAAGCAGCTAATGCTGTGTCATCACATGATTATCCTTCTGTAGGATAAACCTACTGAGCCATCATGGCTACTCCTTCTGCAAACGCCACCAGAATTTCATCAACAACAACAAATCCAACAGATAGCCGCAGAGCCTTTGGGGGTTATTTACTAAAGCTAGAGAGAAACCAATCAGCTTCTAACCTCAGCTTGTTTAATTAGGCTTTAGCAATAAAACCTGGAAGCCGATTGGTTTTTCTGCAGAATTGTGACAAATTTTGCCCTCTCTCTTTAGTAAAATTTGAGAAAAACACTTAGGCCCAGATTCACAAAGGAGTTACGACGGCGTACGCCTCACTGTTGCCTAGATACGAGCGGCGTAAGTCTCCTACGCCGTCGTATCTTGGTGTGCATATTTACGCTGGCCGCTAGGGGCGCTTCCGTAGATTTACGCGTAGAATATGCAAATGAGCTAGATACGCCGATTCAGAAACGTACGTGCGCCCGGCGCATTGATTTACGTAGTTTATGTAAAGCTTTTTTCGGCGTAAAGTTACCCCTGCTATATGAGGCGTAGCCAATGTTAAGTATGGACGTCGGGACAGCATCGAAGTTTACGTCGTTTGCGTAAGTCGTACGCGAATAGGGCTGTGTGTAAGTTACATTCACGTCTAAAGCATTGACTATTTGCGGCGTAATTTGGAGCATGCACACTGGGATACTTTCACGGACGGCGCATGCGCCGTTCGTTAGGAGCGTCAATTACGTGGGGTCACGAGACATTAACATACAACACGCCCACTACCAGCCTACTTTGAATTAGGCGGACTTACGCCGGCCAATTTACACTACACCAACGTAACTTTGGGTGCAAGTTCTTTCAGAATACGGGACCTGCCTCACTAGGTTACGGAGGCGTAGTGTATCTGAGATACGCTACGCCCGCCTAAAGATAGGCAATTCTATCTGAATCTGGCCCTTACTATTTCCCACAATCTGTTGAACTTTTTACCCGTTTACCTCTCTCCGCCTGTCTTCTCAATTGGAACCAAATCCGTGATAGTAGAGCTGCACGATTCTGGCTAAAATGAGAATCACAACTGTTTTGCTTAGAATAAAGATCACGATTCTCGCGGTGTAACATCTTCTTTCACATTATACAAAAAAAATTGGGCTAACTTTGCTATATATTTTTCTTTTTTTCTTTTTAAAAATTGCGTTTGAAAAACTGCTGCGCAAATACGATGTGACATAAAATATTGCAACAACCACCATTTTATTCTCTAGGGTCTCTGCAAAAAAAAATATATATATATATATATATATCATGTTTGGGTGTTCCAAGTAATTTTCTAGCAGACAATAATGATTTTTTACTTGGAAGCAACAAATGTCAGAAAAGGTTTGGTCTTTAAATGGTTAAACTTCCTTCATCTACAGAGTTCTTTCCTTTGATAAAAGAACAAAAAGATACTTTGTTTCTACTTATTTGTCTGTTGTATTTAAACTTGGCAGGCTGCCTGGATTTTGTTTTTCCAGATGTGAGAACTCTCTGCACTTGTTAGAAAGATCGTGACGTGGGAAAAAGATTGCGATTTCAATTCTTCGCGATTAATCGTGCAGCTCTACGTGATAGTATTATATTTGCCGGGAAGTTGTGTGAAGGAAAGCAAACAAGATTTCGCAATATTTGGTCTGTAAGCGATCGTCACACTCATTTTCTACTGATAGGACCATATTTTAATAAGGCCTCATGCCCACTGGACATTATAAAAAACGCCAGTAGCCTTGGCTATAGAAATCTGTAGAATGAGTTTTTCAGCATTTTTGCAGTAGTGTTTTTCAGCATTATTTTGCATTTGTGTTTTTTTAGCCTTTTTTTTTTTCAAAAAGATACTCCCACAAACGTATATGGCTTTTTTTTTGCTTCTATATGCTGGAGATGCTAATAACCTAAAGTAGTGTTCTCACATAGAACAGTATTTAACTTTTAGGAGCATATAAAAATGCTAGAAGCTTAAAAAAAATGCTAGTGTGCATGGAGCTTAATGCCGTGTACACACGATCGGAATTTCCGACAAGAAAACCGTGGATTTTATTCCGACTGAATTTTGGCTCAAACTTGTGTTGCATACACACGGTCACACAAATGTTGTCTGAAATTACAACCGTCAAGAACGCGGTGACATACAACACTACAACGAGCAAAGAAAATGAAGTTCAATGATTCCGAGCATGCGCTGAATTGGCTCAGAGCATGCGTGGTCTGATGGAGCCTGCTCCTGGAAGCGCAGGTTGGCTGTTATTTTTTACTGACACAAAACGCTTCTGCCTCTAAGGCTCCATTCACACCTTTGCGTAGGCGATTTGTGGCGTTTTGTACCGCGACAAATTGCAGCGTTTTGTACCGCAATTTGCCGCGACAAAACGCGTTGTTTTTAACCCAATGTTTTTTACAGGTCATTGTCAGCTATGCCGAACGCCGAAGCCGCCTGAATACCCGTGACAAAAATGGGTCCGGGACTTGTTTGAGCTTCACGCGATCAGCGTAGAGATGTTAACCATCTCTATAGAGATTAATGTTATTTCTCCCCTCCAGCGTATCTGAGCATCGCGCTTCAGGCATTTTGTCGCTCAGGTGTGAATGGAGCCTAAACGCCTCTGACAGCTTATGTGTGCATGGGCCAACATGTAGCGGCTTTTAGAGGCAGTTTAAAAAACGTCAAATGCCCCTAACGGGAGTTTATACAGCATTTGACGTTTTTTTTTTTTTTAATTGCCTCTAAAAAAATCCTGTGTGCACAAGCCCTTATCCTAAATTACATATTATTGCATAAGGATATATATTTATAAAACAGTGAATGCAATATTCATCAAACATTCACAGGTGGATAATCATTCCCCTAATATAAAAAGCCATCCCTGCAGGGAGCCCCTGGCAATAGATTTTTTTAAATATGGCATGCTGGTTGTACCCAAGTCGATCGATGGATCAAATCTCCGCCGGTTCAGCAGAATCATCAATGGCCGGCTTTAGCTCACGCTGTTCACTAGTTGCTACAAAACCCAGGATCACTGACTTTGTTTTAACCCATGCTATCAAACGGACTAATCTTCTCTTTGTAGTATTCGATTGGCTAAATGTTGTGGCCACCCTCCCTGTAGTCTCATAATCAGCAAAAAAAATGGTGTTTTAATCTTCTTTGTATGTCCCACAGAGCTTTATATGTCGGATTCTCTTTGTGTTTACATGTCATAATGTTGCAAATCTTTTCAATAAAAATCTATTGAAATGGAAAAAATGAAGTTTTGATACATTGAAAACAGGTATACCCATTCAAAAAATTATTGCACCTTATGAGAGAACAAGATCCTATGATGCACCTTATAAAAGAACAAGATCCTATGATGCAACTTATGAGAGAACAAGATCCTATGATGCACCTTATGAAAGAAGATCCTATGATGCACCCTATGAGAGAACAAGATCCTATGATGCACCCTATGAGAGAACAAGATCCTATGATGCACCCTATGAGAGAACAAGATCCTATGATGCACCTTATGAGAGAACAAGATCCCATGATGCACCTTATGAAAGAAGATCCCATGATGCACCTTATGAGAGAACAAGATCCCATGATGCACCTTATGAAAGAAGATCCTATGATGTACCTTATGAAAGAACAAGATCCTATAATGTGCCTTATGAGAGAACAAGATCCCATGATGCACCTTATGAAAGAAGATCCTATGATGTACCTTATGAAAGAACAAGATCCTATAATGTACCTTATGAAAGAACAAGATCCTATAATGTACCTTATGAAAGAACAAGATCCTATGATGTGCCTTATGAAAGAACAAGATCCTATAATGTGCCTTATGAAAGAAGATCCTTTGATGCACCTTATGAAAGAAGATCCTTTGATGCACCTTATGAAAGAAGATCCTATGATGCAACTTATGAAAGAAGATCCTATGATGCAACTTATGAAAGAAGATCCTATGATGCGCCTTATGAAAGAAGATCCTATGACGCACCGTATGAAAGAAGATCCTATGATGCACCTTATGAAAGAACAAGATCCTATGATGCACCTTATGAAAGAAGATCCTATGATGTACCTTATGAAAGAAGATGCTATGATCCACCTTATGAAAGAAGATCCTATGATGCGCCTTATGAAAGAATAGAATATGCGCCTTATTGCAGAACAAGATCCTATGATGCAACTTATGAAAGAACAAGATCCTATGATGCGCCTTATGAGAGAAGATCCTATGATGCACCTTATGAACGAAGATCCTATGATGCACCTTATGAACGAAGATCCTATCATGCACTTTATGAAAGAAGATCCTATGATGCACCTTATGAAAGAAGATCCTATGATGCACCTTATGAAAGAAGATCCTATGATGCAACTTATGAAAGAAGATCCTATGATGCACCTTATGAAAGAAGATCCTATGATGCACCTTATGAAAGAAGATCCTATGATGCGCCTTATGAAAGAAGATCCTATGATGCGCCTTATGAAATGAAATGTAAACAGGAAAATACGTATTTCATTAGTATATCCAACTAGATGCAATTATACTATGACCGTTGGCAAAGGAACCCAAAGGTATGTACGAAGTTCCTCATAATGCCCCTCAAGTTGCAGACAATTCACTGTGCCCAGTGCATTGTAGAGGCACACTGCTTTATTAAACTAGATATTAGATATTCTCTCCATGAACTAGAAATCCAATATTCATTCTCTTTAGAATCTACCTCTGGCTGTTTAGTCTCAAGAGAGATTGACTGGCAAATACATACGGGTACTGCATTTTATTGATTTAATTTTATGCAAAACGAAAAAAAGAGAAAAAAAAAAAAAACAATACACACACAAGTTGCTGATTAGTAGACTGCTTCTGAGTACTAAAAATCCAGACAGGTCCCTTGTCTGCTAGAAGTCAGCAAGGTGGTGTGTCCTCCTCTGTGAATGTGATCTCCTGTTGATCAGGACTATTCAAATCACAACACAGCAGTAAAACAGGATGAAAAAAACCTTGGGCCAGATTCTCGTAGATCCGGCGTATCTCTGCGGCGGCGTAACGTATGTCATTTACGTTACGCCGCCGCAAGTTTTACAGGCAAGTGCTTTATTCACAAAGCACTTGCCTGTAAAGTTGCGGCGGCGTAGCATAAATCACCCGGCGCAAGCCCGCCTAATTCAAATTAGGCGGGTAGGGGGCGTGGAGCATTTAAATTAATCGCGTTCCCGCGCCGAATGTACTGCGCATGCGCCATCCGGAAAATATCCCAGGGTGCATTGCTCCAAATGACGTCGCAAGGACGTCATTGGTTTCGACGTGAACGTAAATGGCGTCTAGCCCCATTCACGGACGACTTACGCAAACAACGTAAATTTTTAAATTTCGATGTGGGAACGACGGCCATACTTAACATTGGTTGCCCCTCATATAGCAGGGGCAACTTTACGCCGCGCAAACCTAACGTAAACGTTTGTTTAAAAATAACAAACATGTTCTGTTACCTGCTCCGTGTAGTGGTTTTGCACAGAACAGCCCAGATCCTCCTCTTCTCCGGTCCCTCGCTGGCACTCCTGGCCCCTCCCTCCTGCAAAGTACCCCCAAAGCAAGCTGCTTGCTATAGGGCTCCTGAGCCGAGCTGCTGCTCTGTGTGTCCATTTACACACAGAGCTATGGCACGGCCCCACCCCCTCTCTCTCCGTTTCCATGGCTCACCAACTTTGATTGGCAGCAGAGGGAGCCAATGGCGCCCGCTGCTGTCTCAGCCAATGAGGAGGGAGAGTTCCTGGACAGCCGAGGCTTTCGTGCAATGTCACTGAATAGAGATGGGGCTCAGGTAAGCAGTGTTAATTTAGTCGACTAAAACATTTTAGTCGACTAAATGAATACTATTTTAGTCTACTAAGGCCCCTTTCACACCAAGGAGTTTTTCAGGCGTAGCAGGTTGCTTTTTTAATTCTTTTCAGCTACATAAAACCTGCATCACAGCGGAGGTCGTGACAAAAATCGTTTAATTGTACATGTCATGAGAGGCTTGAAAAATTGTCCTGTAACAGAGTTCTTTTTCTATGGTTACCTGGCAGCAGCGTATAAGTGAAGGGAGCGAGTGGCTGCTGCATGGAGAATAAAAAGCCCTTTACTCAATTTATGTCATCCCCATAACGAACGGACAAAGGTAATTGGTTGATTTATGTTTATTTGTTGTGCTGTGTAATGGCGTGCATGCTGTCTATTCAATTACAGATAAGCCATGAAAACCATACATTTTCCCCGCCTATTACTCACCTAATCACAATGAGGCAGAAAAAACCCTAGTTTATTTTTTATGGACCTCTAAAGAGAAGGTCAGTCAGATTCCTGACCTTAGCAGAACAATCAGCATCTCCCCTCTCAGATGTACAGAAACTCAATGTGACTAAAGTGACAAAGAGGACAACCCAGAGATAACATGGCCATAAAAAAGCCACTTGCGCTGGGTTCAGTGTGTGTTGGAGAATGAGGGTCACAATAATGATTTCTGCAATGCGTTCCCATCTCTGGAGGTAGAATACAAGACAAAAAGGCAACTTACATTTGAAAAAAAAAAATTTCTCCATGGGGATTCTGGGTAAAGATGAGAGATGGCCAACAGGACTTTGCTTAATGAATCCAGGATTTAATAAAGAAGAGGTTCATCATAGATGATCTCTTCCCTTTCACACTCACTTGATCAATAATTAATAAAAAGAGAAATTAACTCCTCAAAATCATTAAAATCAGCAATTTGTCTGTATACACAAAGAGACGGATAAAGCACATTTATATAAGCAAGGAGAAATGGTAAGACTGTTCTCTTTTCTGGCAGAAAATTATTACACAATACTTTGAGAGAAGGGGATGGCAAATTGAGGAGTGCCCCATCCACAATGTGTGGTCATATGTATGCAGAGATGGTGAACTAGAAAAGTATTTGAAGCATACCTGGTTTAATAATGGAAGCACTAGTGTTATATGCTTCTAAAGCAGTCGTTCCCTTTTATAAAATTATTTTTCCAACTTTTAGATACAAAGAGTGAAGGCATAGGGTGTCCGATGGAAATAGGAACCGAATTGAGAGGAAGAAAGAGGCACACTGCCTTCTTCTCAAGGTCAAAAAGAGAAAAACGAGAAGGGAAAGGGCAGAGAGGGCTAAACTGAGAATCAAAAATGTCAGGAACATTCCCTAGGTTAACAGTCCAGCCCAATCCTGATTTGTTACAAGGCCAGAAGCAATGCCAGCGACTTAGGCCCCGTACACACAACCGGTTTTCTCGGCAGAATTCAGCAAGAAACTCGATGGGAGATGTATTCTGCGGAGAAAACCGGTCGTGTGTACACTTTTCGCCGAGGAAACAGACGAGGATCTCGTCGGGCCAAAAAGAGAACATGTTCTCCATTTCCTCGTTGGGCAATGGAAAAATTTTGCTCGCCGAGATCCTGGGCGGCTTCACAACGAACTCGACGAGCAGGGTGCTCCATTTCCTTCCATGATCCAAAAACATACTGGTGGGCCAACTTGTGCCTATCCAACAATGGCCCAGAGGCCTGATGGTTTTCGTGATTTTTAGCAGAGACACCATATTAGTATAGGCAAGCTATGTAAGCAGTCTGTCAAAGCACACAGTCAAGCAAAGACCATTTTGGGGCCTAACCCCTCAGAAAACAGACAAGTCTTAAATCAATTCCAGGACAGCACAGGCCGTCTTCCAAATACTTAAAACTCTCTAACTATTATTTAAGCTTTCAAATTGTACAATTTACAAATTCCTCTTCAGGTAGGCAGACTGGAACCCTGAGGATAATAGTAATTGCTGTGCTTGTTAATGCCAAGATTACACTTACACCTCAACTTAAAAATGTACCTCTAAGGCCTTGCACACACAACCGAACATGTCCGCTGAAACTGGTCCGTCGGACCAGTTTCCGCGGACATGTCCGACCGTGTGTAGGGCCTACCGGACAGTTTCCCGGCCTAGCGGACAGGTTTCCAGCGGACAAAAGTTTCATAGCATGCTAAGAAACTTGTCCGCTGGAAGCCTGTCCGTCGGACATGTCCGATGGTTAGTACGACTCATCGGACATGTCCGCTGGCCCGAAATCCCGCGCATGCGTCGAATTGATTCGACGCATGCGTGGAAGCATTGACCTTCCGTGTGAGAGAACGTTGGTGTCGTCTACGTCACCGCGTTCTCTGTCCGCTGGGATTTTGGTCTGATGGTGTGTACACACATCAGACCAAAACCTCCCAGCAGACATGTCCGATGAAAACAGTCCGCGGACCGTTTTCATCGGACATGTCTGCTCGTCTGTACAAGGCCTAATTTACACAATCTTGAGGCATTAAGTGGCATGTACCAATATTCACATGATCACCTTTCTCTTGCTTCAGAAAGAATTTAAATTAAATTAAGTGGTAGGTAACATTTTCATGATTTTTAGTTCACACAGAGAAATTGGAGAATGAGTTATGGATCCTTGTTAATTAACAAGGATATAGAGTTTAAATTGCAAACGAACCTGTCAGCAGATAAGATATTTACAAATCCAACCTAAGAGCAGGTACCATAATGTCCCATTATCTTCGGTAGCCAGAAGATCTCCTCTGGCTGCCTCTCCCCTGTTCATGCGGGGCGCAATATTATGGATGTGGACAATATAACAAATAATATCCAGTCCAGTTAACAGTGCTCATTATCACTGCAAAATAGTAGAAGCTCTATTTATTCACAGCCACCCAACCACTTGGCATGTATCAACCCACCATCAGCAAGCACAGACTCTCCTAATAGAGTGTAGAACCTACACCCAGCCACCCGAGTTCTCTGCCTCATGTGGCTGCTGAGCCAACCCACCTTGCCTCAGGCTTCTCAGACACCTATTAAAGGGAAACTAGTTTTAAATAAACTTGATGGTTAAGAAAGGCAACAGACACAATGCAATACCTAATTTTAGGCAGTAGTTAAATTTTTAATCTTTATAAATTTGCCACATGTTCGCTTTAACGGTATTGATATTATAAACATAATACCCTTCATTCAGACAACTTGCAGCTAATCATCTTCCAAATATTTTTTGCAGTGACTAAACATTAGTTGAGCTGTGCGCTCATCCTCCTCTTCCACCAACTCACGTTACCAAAAGAACAGCAGAATGAAACTCTGGCAGCCAGGAACCGTGATGGGATGCATTACTTGAGCCTCCAAAACCAGCCCACAGTGTACTTCATGTGACCACCAGACTAGCTGCGAACAGAGCCTATTCCAATCATGAGCGATGATGGGATGCATCATTTGAGCCCACAACAGCAGCCCCAAAATATTATTTGTGACAACCAGCATGAAAGCCTATTTCAGCCAGGAGCTATGACTGAATGCATCACTTGAGCCCACAACCACAACCCACTAAGTATTTTATGCGATCACCAGAGTGTCTGAATAGTGTCCTTTCCTTACTTGTTCATTCAAAACATCAAATTAGTTGCCCAGAAAAACATGCATCTTTCTGTCCCAAAAAAGCTTTATTAGGAACCCATCTCCACAATACATTAGATCAGTCGGGTTCTCATATATGCAAGATCAACATCTGTCACCTTCTCTTGATAAGCAATTATTAAAGTACATCTAAGGCCTTAACATTTTATACGTTTTAGATAAAATAGGGGATTTATTTCTGCTATCTATTTCATTGAGAAAATTTCCCACTATCAGTCCCACAGATACAACAGGAATTGCGTGGAAATCTCTCCAAAGTGAGGTGAGATTCCTCTTTTGGGCCTAGTTCACATTGTCCGTGTTCAAGGCTGTGCACCTGCATGGATGTCAGATTGGGAGCGGCGTCTGTGTCCATGCAACTGCTGCATCCCAATTGACATTGATGATACTGCCTGCACGGGGATGCACGGTACACACCTGGGCATCCTTGTGCAGGTAAAGAAGGCCCTACACAGGAGTACTTTATAGTTTGCCCATGTGAACAAGTCTTTAGACAGCCATGACCAGATTCTTAAAGCGGAGCTCCACTCTAAAGTGGAACTCCCGCTGATCGGAACCCTACCTCCCTCCGGTGTCACATTTGACACCTTTCAGGGGGGAGGGGGGTGCAGATACCTGTCTAAAGACAGGTATTTGCACCCACTTCCGGCCACACAGTCTCGGGCAGACTGCGGGCATGACGTCACCTCCCATCCGCCCCCCCTCCGTTGTGTTCTGGGAACACAACGGAGTGACGAGCGATCGCTCGTCCTCTGCTGCGGACGGCGCTGGACTCCAGGACAGGCAAGTGTCCTAATATTAAAAGTCAGCAGCTGCAGTATTTGTAGCTGCTGGCTTTTAATAAAAAAAATTCAGCGGAGCTCCGCTTTAAGTTGTTGTGATGTGCTACTTTTCCCCCGATTTGCTTTGCTATGGTTTACACAAAATAGGACTGAGGGTTCACTTAAGAGATTGTTGGATTAAAATAAGCCCCATTGTCAGTGACAGCAATAATAACCCTTGCATTGGTGACAGTGCCAGCAATCACAACCCCCAGCAATAATTCTCAGCAAGTGTCAGGGCCAGCAAACAAACCCGAGCAAGTGTCGGGGTAAGCAATAACCCCAATCAAATTAATAACCCTCAGAGCAGCACAATGATAAAGCCTAGCATGGCACAATAATAACCCCAAGCATTGGTATTTTGTCATTTTACTTACCTGATCACCTATAATAAGGCTTACCTGTAGGTTCTGTTAATACCTCCTAAACTTGCAGAGTTCAGGAGATATTCAGAATACATCCAGCCGATGACATCATTTGCGCATGCGCTCTGAAGTTCCGGCTTACAGTGCCGGACCTTCAGAGCCTGTGCCAGAAATGGCTGCTCCCACGCATGCTCCCACGCATGCTCCCACTCACAGCGCCGGAGCCCACGAACCCAGAAGAAACACCAGGGGAAGATGTCAGTCTTCTCAGCAGTAAGCAGGCGCTGTCTTACAGGTTTACAACCGCTTTAAAGCGGAGGTTCACCCTCCAAATCAACTTTCCAGCATCCTTAACCACCATCCAATGTAAGCATCATAGCGTTGTCAACATTTTTTTTCAATGGTCCCTTACCTGTACTTTGATGTGCTTCCGGGTTTCCATCCCATCGGGGAGTGGGCGTTTCTCTACTTTCCCCGACGGCGCTGTGCATTGTGGGCGCTGTTTGCTTTCTTCTGTTGCAGTGACGTGTGGGCCAATCATAGCACATCAACTGATCTCTCTGCGCGTGTAGTCTTGCGCTAGGTGTGCTGTCACGTGACGCAGGAAGCGGGTCACATGACCCGCAAAGCGCGTCATGTGATGAGGGCAGGTACTGTGCTGGTAAAGGAGGACTAGTGTTACATCACAGCGGGGCGTGTCCTTTTCAGGACGCCGCCGGCCATTGTGATGGCAACTGTGCAGTGTTGACGGCGCGACTCGCCGTCAACACTGCGCATGCGCGGGATTACGCGGTGAATGCTGGGAGATCAGCATTCACCGCATCCCGGAAGAAATACAGGAGGGCTTCAAGGTGCCCTCAATGAAGATGGCAATGTCCATCACAAGTTTTTATAAAATATCCTTTACTGCCAAAGCGCGATCGTGGCGGCTGCAAGATCGGCAATAGTAAGTAAAGAACTGTGTATTTGAACAGCAGCAGAGTAGTCTTAAAAAAAAAAAAACGTTTCCCAGCAGAACCTCCGCTTTAAAGAAAATCTAATTAGGAATGGCCATCAGTCAGTACGTTTCAGACAAACGGTTCTTTCTCAGTGGCCAGTTTAGTATAGGTATTTAGTAAAGTTGTCGGTTAATTTATCCTGTTATGTGGAAACCTCTGTTTAGGTTTTTACATTCACTAACTGGATAGATACATGTAGTTATTGTACTATTCTTCATGTTACCTTCTTGTAGGCCTGATGAGTAATGAATCACCACCCTCTGCATTCAAAACAATGTAAAAACATTTGGGGTTTAGATACACTTTAAACACATCCTGTGATAACAGATGGAAAAAAACAAAGACATGTTTGGTAGCCTGTTAATGCACAAAGAATGAACATACAATTATAGACACCTCATGGTGAGACGAAAGAGAACCAATCACATCAGGGCTTGTGCAAGAATCTAAAAATATAATCCCAAAGCCCAACTCTAGGAATTACAAAAAAGAAAAGAAAAAAGCCTTGCAGTGGTATCCCACTGCACTGCAAGGGTTAAATACTGTTAGCTCTGTCTAGGAGATGAGGAATAAGATGCGACACTTATGCTGAGTACACATTATTTATTGGCTGAATGGAAAAAACTTACCGATCACCATACTAACACATCAGAATTTAGGCCTGGTTCACACCTATGCATTTTGCTTTTGATTCGTTTCTGCAGTGCTTTGCAGAAAAGCATTGATTTGTTTCTGCCTGCGGAAGAGATACGATGCAGGAACCGGCGCAGTCATTTTGCTGGTTCCCGTATCGCCCAAGTATGAACCTAGGCTAATGCCGGGTACACACGAGAGGATTTATCCGCGGAAACGGTCCTCCGGACCGTATCCGCGGATAAATCCTCTGGCGGATTTTGATCTCCTGGTTGTACTAACCAGGAGATCAAAATCCCCGCGGAATTCCGTCCGCGGTGACGTGTCGCGCCGTCGCCGCGATGATGATGACGCGGCGACGTGCGTGACGCTGTCATATAAGGATATCCACGCATGCGTCGAATCATTACGACGCATGCGAGGGAGGGAATCGGACGGATCGATCCGGTGAGTCTGTACAGACCACCGGATTGATCCGTTGGAGCCGATTCCAGCGGATAGATTTCTTAGCATGCTAAGAAATTTTTATCCGCTGGAAATCGGTCGGCCCTAAATATATCCGCGGATAAATATCCGCTGGATCGTACACACCAGCGGATCAATTTCAGCGGATCGATCCTCTCGTGTGTACGGGGCCTAAGAGTTTCTTACATCTGGGTCTTTGTTCATCATCTGAAATACCTAAACACACCAAAGTGGGAGAAATTGGCAGGGTCAGCTGCAGTTCCCGTGAAAGAACGGGAGCAGTCCGGAGATCTGAGGGGGTATAGTACACTCATGTAAAAACTTGGTATGAATTTACCTGTCTCTGGAGGAAATCATCAATCTTGGACTGTTTAAAAACAGTCCTCCCAGCCACATGAAATGGCCCGGAGGGCTGGATTCGGGCCGCGGGCCTTGTGTTTGACACCAGTGCTATACAGCATTCCTAACTGGTCTTCATAATGCTGCTTCCAGTTGTGTACTAACCAATGCTGACAGTACAGTTGTTATATTGGCCTAGAGAAAACGTATTGGCCTAAAAGAATTCTTGTGGCTGCTAGCTGGCTCTTAGACTTGCATTGAGTGAGGATTGGAACAGTAAAAACACAATCACTGTGTTGGAATACTAAGCATGAAACAAATCATGTATAAAAAAATGAGACTATATATCTTCCATTATGTACATAATTACACATGCAAAGATTGATTTTCTTTCAAGGCAATGCTAAAATTGTAATGTGGCATCTGGAGTTTATTTTTTTATAAATGATCAATAGCTATCATCAATACTTCTTTGAAATAAATGAACGTATTTTAGATCATCATTTAGCACTTCCTAGCTTTCCCCGCTCCTAGCACCTCCAGGGTTTTTGAATCCCAACCACAGTACTCATGTTCTCCCTGTGCGGGTTTCCTTCAGGTACTCTGGTTTCCTCCCACACTCAATAGACATGTTGGAAGTTTAATTTGCTCCTGTCTAAATTGGCTCTAGTATGTGTATGTATGAATGTGAGTGAGGCCTCGTACACACGGGCAAACATGTCCGATGAAAACGGTCCGCGGACCGTTTTCATCGGACATGTCCGCTGGGATCATTTGGTCTGATGGCTGTACACACCATCAGACCAAATTCCCCGCGGACAGGATACGTGGTGACGTGGCCGCGACGATGACGCGGCGACGTGCGCGACCCTGGAAGGTCAATGCTTCCACGCATGCGTCGAATCACTTCGACGCATGCGAGGGCTTTCGGCCGAGCGGACATGTCCGGTGAGTCATACAGACGACCAAACATGTCCGACGGACAGGATTCCAGCGGACATGTTTCTTAGCATGCTAAGAAACATTTGTCCGCTGGAAACCTGTCCGCTCGGTCGGGAATCCGGTCCGGTCGCCCGTACAGACGACCGAACATGTCCGCGGACCAGTTTCAGCAAACATGTTCGGTCTTGTGTACGAGGCCTTAGGGACCTTAGACTGTGAGCTCCTTGAGGGCAGGGACTGATGGGAACGTACAACATATATGTAAAGTGTTGCGTAACACAAGTATTATACAAGTACCTGTAATAAATAAGGATAAATAAATAATTTATAGCCAGTAAAAGTATATACGCATACAGCAAGCCTGCATAGCCCCTTGTACTCAGACACTCCCTGCCTGTGAACGGATGTAGAGAATGACAGAATGAAGATTGTCAGAGGTGTGATAGTCTTCTTGTTGGGTGGTGAGAGGCTGCAGACACCACAGCTGTGAAGGGGTGAGCAATAACATGGAGCGGTTCCAGTGCCAAGCTGATAAGGGAGAGGAAAAGGAGGGGGCCCTTTAACACAAATCTCAGCTTGTTGCTATGGAAAGGTCGCAGAAGGACAGGAGCCTGCCAATGTCTCCAGTGTTAGCCAGTACAGCACTGACTCACCCCCAGCACCACTCGGCAATAATAGCTGGCTCTTCACAGTCCATCAGCCTCTTCTGTGTCTGGGAGCCACACTCCTCTGTGTAAGCGAGCCGACACATGACAGCCGCCTCTG
Source organism: Rana temporaria (assembly GCF_905171775.1). Lineage (NCBI taxonomy): Eukaryota > Metazoa > Chordata > Amphibia > Anura > Ranidae > Rana > Rana temporaria. The sequence continues at coordinate 29,778,815 of NC_053500.1, read as the reverse complement.
CCAGGCCCTCACACACACCAGTGTTCCCTAGATCCGCTTCGCCAACCCTATCGGGTGCGATGAATGGAGGATGATTGAGACATTTGCTGTGCTGCAGTTTAATGATGCTCGTCACACATCATGTACAGGACACAGATATGTCACCCTGTCATCTGTAAACTGTGCAGGCCGCTGGATTTACTAACCTTCAATCAGAGACGCTGCTTTCTGAGCCACACAGAGCTCATGTAAAACTGCTGTATGACAGTCAGACATGAAATAAAAAGGTCAGACTACCAAAGTGCACATCTATAGAAACCATGCTGGAATTTGTCTCTCTGGCCTTTCTAAAGCCTCATACACACGATCCGATTTTCCAATGGGAATTGTGTGATGACAGGCTGTTGTCGGAAAATCCGACCATTTGTATGATCCATCGGACAATTGTTGTCAATGTAAATCACAGCCCAAAATTGCAAAAAGTAGTACAGAAACTACCTCTTGAAATCGGTGCAGCACCGCAGATGTGGCATCGGTGCCATTGACAGCAATTTCGGCTGATTTGACATGTCAAATCGCATGCCAAAACGCTCCAGTGTGAACCAGGGCTTAATAACAGTCTTCCATTCATACATTGCTGGCTGTTGCTGTCCCAGGCTTAGTGCATTTGGTATCAATCTGCCCATGAAAGAAGCCAGCACTATACAGGAAGCATTGGCTTAAGTGGCTCTGCTCCACAGCCGCTTGCTTCCTCTACCGCCATCTTCATTTATAACAATGATGCTCTGGGATGGCAGGTTGGAAACCCGCAATCTGGGCTTGCCAACCCGCCATCCCAAAGCAGGAAGTCACGGGCCACATCAATGGGCTCCGTGGAACACATGTGGCCCTTGGGCCAGCGGTTGGGAAACCCTGTACTACAGAGATGCTTTAGAAGGTAGGTAAACCCCAACAATGAACTTCTTTTATTTTGTATATATTAAGCTAGCTACTGGCCAGTGACTGGTAAATTTTCAAATGAATGAACATTTGTACGAAAATTCTGAGTACATTTAATGACTTGACAAATGTAGTTCAAAAGTACATTAAAATGTTCACACAAACATGGCGTCTTAAGCCTCGTACACACCATCAGTCCAACCGATGAGAACGGTCTGGAAAAAAAACGAAGTTCAATGCTTCCAAGCATGCGTCGACTTAATTCTGAGCATGCGTGGATTTTTAACCGATGGTTGTGCGTACTAACAATCGGTTTTGACCTATCGGTTACCAATCCATCGGTTAAATTTTAAAGCAAGTTGGCATTTTTTTGACCGAAGGTTAAAAAACCTATGGGGCCCACACACGATCGGATTTGACTGATGAAAACAGTCCATCAGACCGTTATCCTCTGGTTAACCGATCGTGTGTATGAGGCCTTAAAGAGTCGACGTACATCTACGACGGCTCATGCAGGGGGGCCAGCCTGCCGCATACTGTGGCGGCTGGTCCGGAAGCGGTTAAACAGGAACTGCAGTCTGCTCACATTATTCGTAATAAAACATCTTTGCCATTCTGACGTTTCCCTCGAACCACTTTGCATATTATTTTATATATACTGCGATTCTGTACTTGTCAAATATGCTGCAAAAAATCTCCCTCCACGAAGTCTGGCTGCAACCATTTTAACTGTGGGCAGCTGAAGCTGCTGCCTGGTCACTTCCTGGATTTACACAGACACACCACCAGCCCTGCAGCTCCCGATGACTAGTACAGTATACATCAGGTGCCTTAGTTCTCCGGTACACATGTCAAATGAAAATAAATGCATGCCTCCAACGTTTACAGTCATGAAGAAGAGTGACTAACAGTGGCAGAAATCTATCAGTGTAAGAAATCCAGCAGACAGCACAGAGAGGATCTACAATGAATATTAGATCAGTTGTGCCTTTATTGTCATTCCCCAGAGGATAATTACTGTAATTAGCATATTGGGTTTCAGTTGCACCTGTCCACTTCCCTTCACTGCTGTACAAATAACACGATATACACAAGGCGGCAGGTGCAGCAACGCTTCACATCTTGTCCTTTTACAGGTTAACACAACATATTGCCGCTCCACAATGCAACTGCAGTCTGCATCTCTTATTATACTAATCTCTGCCCACTCACTTCTTTCACTGCAGCAATAATTCCACCTACATTTCACTCCCGACTTTCTCTATACATTCTCCTCCTCCTCCTCCTTACACTTAGGACATTCATCCTGCCCTGACCTAGATCAGGACCCCTCAAGGGCAAGAGTGCAGAGATGCTGGTGTAAAGTAGGCTGCTCACAGAGAATATGTTATGTCTGCTTACTTTGATATACATTCTTTTTAGAGCCGCACCACCAACCTTAATGGACGCTCTCATCCCAATTAGGTTTTATATATTCAGCCCCATTCTGAAGAAACAACCTACTTAGAGTTTATTTCATAGGAACACACATGCTCAATTGGACCTATATGTGCTATATATAGCCAAGTCTCAATTCCAGTAGAGAAACAGTAATAAATAACACCTAGAGGTAAGCCATCAACTCTCCGTCACAAAATATATATATAGCTTGCCCCCTATTGGAGTACACACAAAAGATCCTGATGATAAAAGATATAAATATAGGAAGGAACCCTTAAAGTGATCGTAAAGGTTTTTTATATATAACAAAATAAAATAAAAATAATATATATATATATATATATATATATATATATATATATATATACACACACACACACACACGTCACACATGTCATACTTCCCTCCACACTGTGCAGTTTGTTTTGCACAGAGTGGCCCCAAACACAGCCTTCTGGGGTCCCCCGACAGCTCCCCCGATGGCTTACCTTGTCGGTGTGCTCCCGAGTACAGCATTATGGGCCAGATTCATGTATAATCGTGTAAATCTGTGGCGGCGTAACGTATCACATTTACGTTACACCGCCGCAAGTTTTACGGGCAAGTGCTTGATTCACAAAGCACTTGCCTGTAAACTTGCGGCGGCGTAGCGTAAATCCATCCGGCGCAAGCCCGCCTAATTCAAATGGGGCGTGTATCATTTAAATTAGGCGCGTTCCCGCGCCGAACGTACTGCGCATGTTCCGTTTTGAAATTTCCCACCGTGCTTTGCGCGAAATGACGTCGCACCGACGTAATTTTTTGAATGGTGACGTGCGTTACTGCGTACTTTCCTATTCACGGACGACTTACGCAAAAAAAAAAATTTAATTCGACGCGGGAATGACGCCCATACTTTAATATGGCAAGTCTAAATATAAGCCATGAAATAGCAGCCTTAACTATACGCCAGGAAAAGCCGACTAGCGACGACGTAAGAGAATGCGACAACTGCGCGTACCTTCGTGGATCGCCGTAAACAGCTAATTAGCATACCCGACGCGGAAAACAATGCAAACTCCACCCAGCGGGCACCGAAGTATTGCATCCTAAGATCCGAAGGCGTACGAAGCCGTACGCCTGTCGGATCTTACCCAAATGCCGTTGTATCTTGGTTTGAGAATTCAAACTAAAGATACGACGCAGGAAATTTGAAAGTACGCCGGAGTATCAGTAGATACGCCGGCGTACTTCTTCTGAGAATCTGGCCCTATGTGTCCAAAGACACGAATGCCCAACTCAGCCCCGCCCCCTGGTGCCTGCGTCATTGCATTTGATTGACAGCAGCGGGAGCCAATGGCTGCGCTGCTATCAATCTATCCAAATCAAGAGCCAAGAACCTTGGGCAGAGGAAGAGCGCTTCTCCGCCGGGTGAAATCCCAGGGCTCAGGTAAGTAAAACGGGGGGGGGGGGGGGGGGGGGGCTTTCACTGCCAGGTGTTTTTTCACCTTAATTCATAGGATGCGTTAAGGTAAAAAAACACGAGGGTTTACAACCCATTTAAAGTGTTACTAAACCCATGACCCTGCATTCACTATATCTGGTCTCCCACAGAACACAGAACATGCAAATGCAATTAGTTTAGTAAATATCAACTGCTAAATACCTTTTTTCATCAGAAGTATATAGCAGTTTTGTGACTTCTATCAGTGCCTGGTTAAAGTTTGTTGGAGGAGTCTTCATATTGCACTCAGAATGCAGGACCCCTGACCCTCTGTCTGGACAGTGCTGATCCAAAAAAAAAAAAAAAAAAAACGCTCTAGCAATACACACCAAACTGAGCATGTGCAGCCTGACTCCAGTAACCCTGTCTTTCTTTTTCTGCCATGTTTTGGAGACAATGCAAGAAGGGGAGGATCTGAGAAGTCAGGATCAAGCAGCCTTTTTACACAATGCACAGGATTAACCCCTTAGCTTCCACAGTGAAGCTAACAAACATGCTTTACTGCATATAAAGACAGATTTTACTATTGTGGGTTTAGTAACACTTTAAAGGGCATTTATTCTTAATGATAAATTTTACTTATTTGATCCATTTTAGCCTGTTTATATATATAATTGAAAGTGTTTTGTTAGATCGGTTGTAAGGAAATTCCTGTTGATCCTGCCAGAAATCTAGAAAATCTCTAAGTATCTAAAGCCAAAGCAGTTTTTGATATAGTTGTGAGGAGTTAGGGCCCCTGTCAGGTGGTATTGTTGTGCCCGCGTTGATGGGGCATTGCTCACTTCAGATGGGTTTTGCATTCCTATGCAAGTCTATGGGGATACAAAGCTTGCTTGAAGCAAATGAAATGCAGGTCAGAAGGAGGTCAGCTGCAGGTCAAATGCACCTGCCTATGAAGTCTGACTGATATCAGAAGGGTCTCAAACTGATATGATTAACACAAGTTCAAGGTGCCACCACACAAGCCTTTAGGTATACCAGGGGTCTCCAAACTTTTCAAACAAAGGGCCAGTTTAATGTTTTTCAGCCTTTAGGAGGGCCGGATTGTGGCCAGCGGGGCAGAAAAAGCTCCAGGCCCAGCATTGGTGAGAATAAATATGGCCTCATGGTTTGCGATCAGTAGGATAAATAGGAGTAATTGTATCTCATCATTGGTATAAGTGGAAGAAAAAGTGCCCCCTTGTTGGAGTCAGTGGGAGGAATAGTGCCTCATATCAGTGGGAGGAATAAAGCCCTGAGGGCCGGATAAAGGCTAGCAAAGGGCCGCATATGGCCCTTGGGCCGCAGTTTGGAGACCCCTGATGTATACTGATAACCATTGACACTGGGAGGGAAAATCCTAAATTCTGGGTTATAACTAGAATAGAAATCGTTGAGAAACCTTTCAACTGGGACACTTGTTCTACGACAATTCCCTGACTTCCTGTTGTGTCTACAGCACAGGTAGTGAAGAGAAATCTCCACAATAGACCACAGGTGGCAATCAAACCTTACAGGGGTATTAACCATTTTCTACTCTATTCCCAATCAGGAAAAATAGCTTTAGCTATACTTGTGTACGACGCCGAGTCCTATGGATGGCTCTACTTTTCTAAGCATCGTTATAAGGCTATGCGTGCTTCTATGCTGACCCAAATTCGAACTGAGCATTATAAATCTGCATCAAGCAGCTCAGCCTGAAACTGCTGATGTTGCTTCAACATCAGCAGGCCCTTCCGCTTTAGAAGGGAGTGGTGGAGAGGGGCAGTACAGGTCCCGAGAGATCCTGTCCACCGAGGCTTCAATACACACGAAGAGTGTCCTGTGACCATAGAAATGCTTCCAATAGCATAACTCGAGTTCTGCTTTTAGAAAACAGAAAAAAACGATTTGCTTTGTGAAAGGGGAAAGTATATTTTTATTTTAGATGATAAAGATGATTTTGTTTGGACCAAAGTTCATGGTTGATTATTCCACGAGAATGTACACATCATGGGTCAGATCCACAAAGAACTTACGGCGGCGTATCCATTGATACGCCGCGTAAGTTCTACGATGCATCGGCGTATCTTTGTTTTGTATCTACAAAACAAGATACGCCTGAATGTGGGCTCGATCCGACTGACGTACGTCTTATTACGCTGTCGGATCTTAGGTGCATATTTACGCTGGCCGCAAATTAGCTAGATACGCCGATTCTCAAACGTACGTACGCCCGGCGCATTTTTTTACGTCGTTTACGTAAGGCTTTTTTTGGCGCAACGTTACCCCTGGCTCTATGAAGCGTACCCAATCTTAAGTATGGATGTCGGGACAGCGTCGAATTTTCCGTCGTTTGCGTAAATCGTTCGCGAATAGGGCTTTGCGTAAGTTACGTTCACGTCGAAAGCATTGGCCATTTGCGACGTGATTTTGTGCATGCGCACTGGGATACGTCCACGGACGGCGCATACGCCGTTCGTAAAAAGCGTCGATTACTTGGGGTCATACCAGATTAACATACAACACGCCCACTCCAAGCCTACTTTGAATTACGCGGGCTTACTCCGGCAGATTTACGTTACGCCGGCCCGCATATGGGAGCAAGTTCTTTGTGGATACCCTAGGAGCCACTCTGATTTACGGCGGCGTAGCGCATATGAGATGCGCTACGCCTGCCTAAATATACGCCCGTTTTTGTGGATCTGGCCCCTAAAGTCCCAAAAAACAAGAAAAAATATAAGTGAAGCTAGTGCATATAAAAAAAAAAAAAAGGGGGGGGGACCACCCGAAGGTGTTTGGGACTTTAAATGAGAATACCTCTGTGATGTATCTCCATCCTTGTGTCTTGGACTTTATATGAGATTACATCCATACTATATCTCCATCCCGTATGCGGAAAATTGCAACGAAGGGAATTTGGGACTTTAAATGAAACAGTGGGCTAAATGGGGACAAAGTAATGAAACAAGCCATAGATGAAATGTTCATGTATTGAGAAATTAGAATATTTAGTAAAAACAAATAACTTGTACAAAAGTACAGAACATATAATAATAATATTCTATTTTAATACCTTGATCACTAATAAAATCTGTATTCCAGATATCCCACTACATCCGCCCCTGATGAGTGTTTTTCATATACACGAAACGCCGCGTCGGGCTTACAAAGATGTAGCTATACGCGTTTATGGGACCCATTCTGATCAACCAGTACTTCTATGATCTATTTACATTTTATACTTCACCTATTGCGTGGTTATGCCCAACCTCTATGTGGCTATATATGTTGTCACGGACTGTTATTTATTTAATGTATTTTTATATCAATTATTGTATTATGTATGAAATGTATGTTCTGTACAAGTTATTTGTTTTTACTAAATATTCTAATTTCTCAATACATGAACATTTCATCTATGGCTTGTTTCATTACTTTGTCCCCATTTAGCCCACTGTTTCATTTAAAGTCCCAAATTCCCTTCGTTGCATATAAAAATAAAGGACCACATGCACAAACCATGTTATCATAGACAATTACTAGTCCAAACTATTGACATATAATCACAGATATTGGTTGGAGTTGATGGACTACTATGCAACCATAGAGAACTACAGAATCGTAAAAAGATCCAAAATTAACACACAAAGCTATAAAAAAAAAACACAAATCCATATGTGAACACAAAGTGCCTATGTTATACACGGGCAAAAAAAAGAACACAGATGGTACACAGAAACAAATAAAACCGCACACAGATCGCTGTGCAGAGTGACATGTAAAGATAATTATTCATGAACAAAAGCAGAAGGTGAGATAGAGAGCAGGGGAGGAATAAAGATCATTCTTCAATGTTCCCAAGATAATGAGGGCACAATGCATCTGCTTTTGTTGGAAACTCAAATGATTTCACTGGCCTTCAGCCTGAAGGTAGGTATATAGACATCATGGGATTGTTGACCTATCCAAATGATTGTACGTAAAATTAATGGCTGAATTGAAAAGCTTGTGAAAGCTTCTGTCTTCTGTGAGTCAATCAAGATAGGATCCAAAAAGCAGTTTGGTCTTTTTTTCCCCCCCAGAGTGGTATACAATCACTAAGGTTTAGTTTACACTTGCTTCAAAACATGACTTCAGACACACTTTGTTAAAGCTCCTGTCACTAAATAAAATGGTAAGTTTACAGTCCTGTTTACACCTTGCTTTTGCTTCGATGGGGCTGCAAGCGAGCTTTGCCATAGACCTCTATGGAGCCTTTGAAGACGCTTTGAAGCACCACTAAGGCTACATGGGGTATAATTTTTGAAGCGAAGCATGGTGTAGACAGAACTTTAAGCTAACCATTTTATTTGGTGACAGGAGCTTTGACTAGCATTCAGCGAGCTTCAACAATGCATGTCCGAAGCCTTGTTTTGAAGCAAGTGTAAACTAGCCGTTAATGTGTGTCGAAGTCCAGAAGCAAGAGTAAATGAGCCCTTAGGGTGGTCATGGATGGGTAGATTATCCCTACCCCCCCCCCCCCCCCAAAAAAAAAAGAAAATAACTGTTCTCAAAAAAGGTGTGCAAGTCGCACTTGCCGTAATACCCTACTGGCAAAGACACTGGCACATTTGTGATTCTTTGGCACTTTTCTCTGCTCAGAGAGGAAAATCTCTGTGTGATGAAAAGCACTTGTGACCCCATGAAATAAGGTGCCTGTTTTCACCCTCTAGGACATCAGAATGTCCCCAAAAATTTAAAAACAATGCTTGAAGAGAATTGATGTCTTTGCCTATTCAGGGAAAAGTGACAGGATCTTCTACATTTCCACACCAATCTAGCCAATGATACTCACTTTTCCCACCAGTCTCTACATTTGTCCAGTCTGTCAGAGCCCTTGAAAATACCAGATGCTTTCAGGTAGCCAATCACCAGTAACGTAAGGCAACAGAGCAGGTAATGAACCATGTTTAAGCTTTAAAACTTAAGCAGGGAATACAAGCACAGCTTTTTGTTTTTCGTTCAACCAGCGGGTTGACCAGAAAACAAAACTGACAGATACCTGCATTTACATTAGTTATATAGATGCAGGGATCTACTCCACTGTGTTATTGTAATCTGACAGGGGAGACTTCCCCCGTCGGAATACACAGATCAGCACTGCAGCCATTGGCTGAATGTGCTGATCGAACGCTGGTTTTCCATTGGACAGACGCCAGTCATTAGACCAGCTTCTGTTGAACAGATAAGAGTACATGTGTACCAAAAGTTTTGGTAAAAGTGTACCCAGCTTCACACAGGATTAAGATCCATGGCTTCAACAGAAGAACAAAATTGAAGATTTCTGTAAACTTCCATATTTAAGTTGTACATATAGGTAAGCCTATAATAAGGCTTACCTATAGGTAGTGCAAATATCTCATAAACATGCACAGTTTAGGAGATATTTACTGTACATGCAGCCAGTGATATCACAGATACATGCGCTCTGAAGGATTGTCCGCTTGTGCCGTTTTCCTCAGAGCTCTGTGCTGTGTGTGGAAGTGACATCATCGCAGCTCCGGCCAGTCACAGAGCCAGAGTCCACGAACGCAGAAAGAAGACCGAGTGAAGATGGACGCTGTCTCAATCGATGACAGGCTTCGGGTTTGAGCCAAGTTTCACATAATGTGCTAGTAGGCGATGAATAATGCATAATAGCACATTATGCCTTTGCCTTGCAGGTAAGGGGGAAAAAAAAGTGCAGCAGTTTACAGCCGCTTTAAAAACTAGAAGCACTATTTTTATTTGGCTGTCAGGTAATTTACTGGCCAGTATAAGTGACAAGCAATATATCTGACAGATGGGGAATACATTGTACAGCTAATACAATAAGAACACAATTAAAGAGGAGCTTTACCCCTATTACACAATTTAAGATAAAGGCACCTTTTGAAAAGTTTTGTAATGGCAATCTCCAAACAGATACTTATAGATAATTGCAAGCTTTTTATTATCTGCATGCCTTATTTTTATTTTCCTCTCGATTCTTCTCATTGTGCTAATTCTTACTAAGGGCAGAAGAACCCAGTGCCCATTTACTTCCTAGAACTCGGTCTAGAATTGTAGGTCTGCCTCCTGGAACATGTGACAGGAAGTTCCTAGTATTCAGCTGTGAGGTAAGAGTTACATCACCAGTGCCTCACTCAACCAGGAAGTGGAAAAACAGTAACAGAAAAGGGCAAAAAATGTTTAATGAATGCACAGTGATTTCATATCAGCGAGCTGTTTAGTGCTGTGATTTTTATTGAAAGGGGAGAAAGGTCCACTTTAATGACCACGAATTCAATTAATTAAGTCCACGATGAAGTTATGTCCTCTATGGTCACAGCTTTAATGTCACTTCTCGTGACAACACATAGCCTTAGCATAGAGGGAAGGGGGGGGGGGTTCTCCCTTGATGTATCATTGTATTCTGACAGCGGGACTTCCCCACCGGGAGAATACACCGATCACTGCTGCAGCCTATTGGCTGTATGCATGTATCAAGCCAGTTCATGAGAAGTTGATGGATTGAATGGCTCCTTATGAACAGGAATGCCATACATGGATTGAAATTTGGCTGGTTCAGCAGGAACTGGATGAATTCTGATCCATGTATAGACAACTTAAGTCAGCTTGCTAAAGAGCCAAGAGCAGCCTCGGGCATGCTACCAGCTGGCTACAAGTGATAAATGTGAATATGATACATTTCACAGTTAAGCGTCTGAAATAAAATACCTTTTTAGCTTCCCACGTAAAGGAAACGACGTATAAAACAATGCATTTCTTTTAACAAAAATTCTAATAAAGAGGTGATCATTACTGTAGCTCAAAACCCAATCACTAAAATCATATCATCTTGAACATGTTAATATAATTCCAAAATAGTTTTTCATCTTTTAAAACCTCCTGTTTTCATTTGGTGATCCTGCTATGAAGGTCTTCATTCAGGAACTTCCTGTTATAAGATGGCAAATGTCCCTCGCTTGAGCTCCTGTATGGTCAACCTATGTGCCCCGGAGGAGACAACAAGCATCCATGCAGACACATTGTTCAGGCATAGTCCCCCATTGACACTATTAGAATGCCTGTCTAGAAGACCAATGATAGGCAGCCAATGCTGGAGCAAGTGCATGCAAGCCAGAAGTGGCGGAAAGAGTCAGCAGATTATCAGTACTGAGAAAAAAAATGTTTGTTTACACGACCTTGGATAGGTACCAGTGAGAATTTTATCTAATGCACTTAGATGAAAAAGAAAGATGAAAAAGGATTTTATGGAAAAAATTGAACATGGCAATAGCTTATAATACACAATTTAACAAACTAAATGTCATCCATCTGGGGTTTACATCAAAAGGTTAGTCCACTCAAAATATACTTCAAAAGGTTAGTCCACTCAAAATATAGAATTCTATTTTTTGTAAACCAGAGTATGTCGTCATTGATTTATTTACTGTTTTTCTGTGGAAGATTTCTGTAGAGCAATACCAAATTGTATTGATTGATTGATTTACTGGATTTGTAATGCGCCAAATACTGACCCGTCAGGGAAGCGTCTAAGCGCAGAAGACATACCTGTAAATAGATAAATCAAGTCAGGGAAAGAAAATAGAAGGAAAAGAAAAAAGGAGAGCACAAAAAAGCAAACTACCAAGGAACAACAGGGAAAACTAACGTGACTCAGCCTGCTTTTCCCTCAAAAAACCAAGTTTTTATCCTTTTACGAAAGGCCATAATGGAGGGGAGAGACCGGATAGAAACAGGGAGACTATTCCATAGGGCCGTTGCTCTCACAGAAAAGCATCTACCCCCGAAGGTAAGCAGGCGAGCAGATGGACAAGTGACGAGACCAGCTGTAAGTGATCTAAGTCCTCGTGCAGGGGTGTATCGCGTTATCAAGGAATTCAGGTATTGTGGGCCCGTCCCATGATAAGCGCGATAGGCGAGACAGAGAGCCTTAAACTCAATGCGATCTACCACAGTGAGCCAGTGCAGTGATCGCAGGGTAGGGGTAATATGCTCCCGCCTATTTAAGCCGGAGATTAGTCTAGCGGCCTGGTTCTGGACGAGCTGGATTTTCCTCAGCCACTTTAGAGGCATACCCAAATACACAATATTGTTGAAGTCAATCCGGGAGTTGACGAGAGATTGAACCAAGACTTTCCGGTGGTACTGAGAAAACAAATTTTTGACCTTTCTCAAACACCTGATGTAATACAGTGCATTGTGGATACATTGATGGACTTGGGGTATCCAATTCAGATTACAGTCAAAAATTGTCCCCAGGACGCGGACTTGATTCACTGGAACCGGACACGGCCCAAGGCTCGTAGGCCAGTTTCCCAAAAAGACAGCTGGATCAATACGTCCAGAGATGAGAATTTCTGTCTTTTTAGCATTTAGACTAAGGGAGTTGCGATCCATCCATTGTTTGATGTCTAATAGACAGGAAGCAAGCTGCAGGCCAGGAGCAGGGTTGGATAGGCTGTCAACGACCAACTGGACATCGTCTGCGTACAACCGATTAAACACTGCATGGGTTTCCAGCAGACTCGCAAGTGGCCGAAGATACACATTAAACAGCCATGGTGACAGGGCAGAGCCCTGAGGCACCCCACAACTCAGGGTGCTGATGGCAGATAGGAAAGGACCGGTTTTAACCTGAAAGGTCCTGTGGGTGAGAAAGTCTGAAAGCCAATGTGAAGCGGAGCCGGTAATGTGAAACTCGTCCCGAAGCCTGGCAATCAACATAGCGTGGTCCACGGTGTCAAAGGCTGCGGAGAGGTCAAGGAGCACCAAGGCAGCCGCTCCCCCCGCATCCCTGACTCCGAGCAGCTTCTCTCTGGTGGAAAGAATCGTGAGCTCAATCCCACGGCCCGGGCGGAAACCGCACTGCGAGTCGTGGAACAGACCTGTTGTCTCCGAGTACGATTGAAGTTGGAGAAAAATTTCGTATTCCACCAGTTTAGCCAGGAAACCTATAGCAGAAATGGGTCTGTAATTAGAAAGACAGCCAGGGTCCAAGTTGGTTTTTTTTAAAATTGGTGTGATAATGGCATGTTTCCAGCGAGCCGGAAACACGCCATGGGTTAGAGAAAGATTGACAAGTATCAGGAGGTCGTTCACAACCAGCTCTGCATTCTTCTTCAAGAGCCAGGCTGGACAAATGTCACCATAGAAGTAGGAGGCCTTAATTTTTGCCATAGATTTTAGAAGATGTTCCCGGCTGACCTTACTAAAGGACGACAGGGAATTAGGCACTGAGGAATTTGGTTTGGGGGGGCAAGTGATTGGTTTCTGTGAGTCAGTCCCTAAGAGTGACAGGGGGTCGGATGAGGATTTGGGATATTCCAAGGGAATTAGTTGTCCTATGCCTAAGCGTATGTCGGCTACTTTAGTAACAAAAGTATTAAGTAGATTGTCGCACAGAGCCTGCGAATGGGGTATATTCACCTGGCTCTGCGTAGGGGAGAATAAGGTTTTAACTATTTTAAAAAGTGCCGAAGCACTGTTATCGGCGTTATCAATAAGATTACCATAATGGGACCTTTTTTGCTGTATGATTTAGCATAACAGGACATGATGGGTGGCAGCAGAAGTGGTGAAATGATTAAGACCCTTTTTTACATGGCAGTTACCATCAGGTCTGCCTGTCAAGTTTTCAGGTGGACCTGATCAGAAGATCCATTCATGCCTATGGACAGGCGGGTATAATCCTTCGGGTCTGATCTGGTCTGCTAAAAAAAAATAAAACACAGAAAAGGATCCACCCTCTTCCGTTTAGGCTGAACGGATTGGAGTGCAGTTGGGTGTAAACGGACAGGGGAGTCTTATTACTCCCAATTGCCCACAGAGCGAAGCGGACTCTGTCTGCTCTGCAGAAACTGGACATGCACATGTCATTCGCCCACTTTTCTCCGATCAGCAGGGGATTTGTGAGCTTACCCCTGCTGATTGGAATGGAAACTGCCCTGTGTGAAAGGGGCAAAAGTCAGTGGGAGATGTGGAGGGGGGCACTGCTAGGAACTTTTGCTTCTTCAGTTCATTAGAGATAAAAAGTCAACATATTATTTGACTCAGCAGACACAAAGGCTGGCGTACCAGTTCTTGGTGGACTGACCTTTTAAAAACATTTACATAGATATAAAGCCTTCAACAAAAGCTGAAAAACAATTGTAAAAATATGCGCAGTTCAAAATACGTACATAAAGACGAAGCACTCATCTAAAACAATAACCCATCCTACACAATGATCCCAAGATTGGCATAAATGCTTTTCAACATTACTGCAAACAGCGTATTGACTGTGTAAATGCGAAGACCATTACTGTAGCAACAATGTCAAAAGTGGAAATGTCTCCATGGCTAGACAGACTAGAGGCAGAAAATGTAACATTTCGAATAAAACATTGTTGTCTGTTAATGGAGTTCCCTCCTTTAATAGGAGTCATTTTGTATCTTTCTTGTTATACTGAAACACAGGTATATTTTTTTTGTTATTTCTCTTTTTTTTTTTCTTTTATCTACTAAACCAAGGGCTTCCAAACTTTCTAAACACAGGGCCAGTTTACTGTCCTTCAAACTTTAGGGGGGCCACATTGTGGCCAGTGGGAGTAGACATGATTGGTATTAGGAGGAGTAATAGTGGCCCATCGTTGGGATCAATGTGAGGAATAGTGGTCCATCATTGGTGTCAATGGGAGGATTAGTGCCAGAGTCAGTGGCAGAAACTATGTCAGTAACAGTGGGAGGAATAATGCCCCAAGGGCTGTATAAAACGTTACAAAGGGCAGCATCCTGCCCTCGGACCGCAGTTTGGAGATCACTGCCCTATAGGCTTTTTGCTGTCTCTTACACACCGAAAGCCTCATATTGAAAAATGGCAGTAGTGACCGTTTTATAACAATCACTGACCATGTTCAGACCCTCCTTGAAAGTTTGAATTGATTTGGTGATACAGGAAACAGAGACAGGGGAAGTTACACAGCACAAGCTACAGGACGTACATGCCCAATGACCCTGCAAGGAGCTCTGAGGATTCTTGCTGCTGGAGATTGCACAAAACCAAGTTCAAGGTATTTTACATGACCTGCTCTTGATCGGGGTGCAGGAGGGAACTTCCCAAACCCACCCCCTATATAGCAGGGGTCTCCAAACTTTCTAAACAAAGGGCCAGTTTATTGTCCTTCAAACTTTAGGGGGGCCGCACTGTGGCCAGTGGGAGAAGCAAATGTCCTTGAGTCAGTGGGAGTAGACATGATTGGTGCTAGAGGGAGTAATCGTGGCCCATCATTGGTATCAATGGGAGAAATAGTGCCAGGCCCTTGCACTACATGGTTTTGGTAAATCTTAAGACAAAAATCTGCAGAAAATCTAATAGTGTGTATGGTCTAAGAGACAGCAACAAAGCACTGCCACCTTATAGCAGGATAGAACATTAAGGCCGGGTTGCAAAAAATAAATTTGCACGATTCCCCCATCAACACAGACAGTGTTGCCAGGTGAATCACTCCTTCCCAGCAATTGTCTTCTCCCGGAGGAGGGGGTGGGAGCGGGAGAAGCAATAACCGCAAGAAAATCCGGAGGACTGGTTGTACCCAAGATGATCAACTTTCAGCCTGCCCACTAATGGTTGAAATCTCAGCCGGTTCCTGCTGAAACCGCGTATGGCTGGCCTATATGAAAGGCACAACTTTTTAAATATTGAAAATTACTTTTGAAGTCATGCTAACGCTTATATGAGATCTTCTGTGTGGGTTTCCATGTGCTTTAATGTAAAAAATATATCAAATTAGCCCAATTTTTGCTTTCTTCCCCTACCATTTTTGTACGGTCCCTCGCTGTCTTCACATACAATGAAGAAATATTGGCCATGCATTGAACTTGATGACATCATTGAGCACCTAGAAGAGGCTGCGGGAGACTGGTTGTACAGATGCCTGACAGAGCAAACCATAAAAAGGTACATATGGCACCTTATGACTCATTCCCAACAGTTAACAAACATTTAACCTTTGGGGCATGGAGAGCAAGGGTAGTTTTTGTAATTTCTGGAGTTGGGTTTCAAATTTTGCATAAATTTACATTTATATGATTCTATTTTTATTCAAGCTACGAGACTGCAGTAAAATACCAACCATCAAACGTGGGAAAATCTACATATGTAAGCATGTAACAAAACAGAAATATGGTACAGTAAGTGTGAGCTACTTAAAAATACTACGATGTAAACCCTGCAATAGTAAAATAATCTCAACATATGTGTTCACTGGAAATACACATTTCTTCTCCGGGTTCATTGAAAGCCAGTCTGTGCTGCCCCCTCCTCTTTCCCACTACCAACAGCTAGGATGAAAAAGGGTCACACACAAAGTTCCTAATTTTTAAAGCTTCCAAAAATATTGTTACTAATGGAGTGTTCCCTATGGAGAGGGTTGATTTCCAGACAGTGACCTGGGGTTGGGAGCAGTAAAGGGGCCAAGTACAGTAGTAGATGCTTTTTGCCTTGTGGCTCCTGGGCTTAAATCCCACCTGGAAGGAGACTGTATTTTCTCCTTATGTATCAATGGGTTTTCTCCAGCCCCCTCCTCTAATAATCTGAGAATTATACAGGTAGGTTAATTGGATTCCTCTCAAAAGTTGCCCCTAGTATATGTGTGTGGCTGGGACATCAGATTGTGAGCTCCTTCGGGACA